>NC_067401.1:208857500-209177500 GCF_016432865.1 Antechinus flavipes | reverse complement strand
CTCTATCTACTGTGCTACCTACCTACCTATATATAGAAATACATTTATATATTTTATATATGTGTAAATATATAGATATATCTAGACATATAAATCTATAGACACATATATAAATCTATACATAAATTTATATATTTCTGTATATTAGTTTTTACACATAAATTTGTATATTTTTACATTATACTCATTTCTGGAGATATTATAATTCCCACACATGTACCCCACTCCTACAATGAGTATTGTTGATGCTGGTGTTGATGTTCATCCTTGTTCTGAAAGAAGACCAATGACTTCAGAACATCAATGTAAGTGAAAAGCTCATTCAAGGGAAGCCAGTCACCCTCTAAGTAAATGAAAAGCCAGTAATAGTCCCAAAGAGCAGCCAATGAAATATACCTCCCTTTTTTTCTCAGCAAAAAACGACTGGAACCATTCTCTGGTAAAGTCACTGTTTTAGGCGATTTTACTTAACTATTTTTCTTTGTTAAAAGCAGAGGACACGGGAGGTTGAGACTTGGGGAGATTGGTGATATTCATGACAGTTCCAAGAAATGACTGTAAAGTAGGAAAAAATGTAATAATAGAACTTATCTTTAAAAGCACCAAGAAAAATTATTCTACTTATCTGATACTTGCAAACTACCCTCATCTTTCACATCTAGGTGTTAGAAATTTGACCAAAATTGACTTCCTTCCTTATGAACCCATCAAGTGAAGCATCTTCTCTCCAACATAAGATGGTAGATAAAAGATAATCTGAAGAAAGTATTCTTCACCAGTGCAGCCATATTTAACCCAAGCCGAAAACACTGATTCATTTAAGACCTTCAGGCCTGAAGCAAGGCCATGTAGGGGAGCACAAAAACTGCCCAGACCCACTACCAGGAAGCACTGGTTAAATCGTGACTTTGGAGCATTGTGGCTCTGTAAGCCTGGGCAAGTTACTTAACTTCCCTGAAGCCGAGCTCTCTCCTTAAATAAGTTTGGCTAGAATGTCTATTGTAAACCCCAAATTAATGTATGGATAAGATTTTTTAAACTGTAATGCTACTGACCCATCATTTATAGACATGAGCTTCAGATTTTTTTTCCAATACATATATTTATATGTATGCTTTGTATGCATAAACATACATGTGGATGTGTGTGCTTATGTATGTGTAAATGTGTGTGTGTGTGTGTGTGTGTGTGTGCAAATGTATGGAAAAAGAGAAGGATGAAGAGAGGGAGGGAGGGAGGGAGAGGAAGGAAGAGGGAAGATGAAGAGAGAGAGAGAAGGGGGAGGGACAAAGCACTTCATCCTGTTTGCCTCAATTTCCCATCTGTAAAATGAACTGGAGAAAAAATGGCAAAATATTCTAGTATATCTACCCAAAAAACCCCAAATGGTGCTGCAGAGTGTTGGACAAAAATGAAAAAAAAAAAAAGACTGAACATTATCATTACCTGAGACACCATAAGGCAACATAGACTATATCTGCACAGGGTAGTTTTAAGACATATAACACATGTGCATATGTACATGTATGCACATGTATATATAGTCACACATGATACTTACCTAAATACAAACACATATAGACTTTGACACTTTGGATAGACCACACAGCCAGGATACATACAAATATAAGTATGTAAGTATATGTAACTGTATTATGTATTTCCCCATTTGAGAAAAAAGGGAGCTTGAGCTTAGAGACAGAATGAGTTTCCTCACCCAGAGCTCAAGTGGCTAACGAGTGACATAGACAGGATTCAAATTCTGAGTCTAGAAGGTGAGAAAGAAAATTATTCTATCACTGCACACTGTTACCCTTCTCACTTCAGTCTAACTTATAATGATGAGCTTCCTGTCTGTCTGTCTGAAGACCAAATACCTTTGACATTTACTTCCTTGTTACTTCAGCAAGTCCTTAATTATCCTTAATTAGTCTGATCTCTAAAATGAGGGGATTTGACAAGAGAGCCTCCAAGATCTGGGATCCTATTATCCTTTGACTAAGGATCCAGTCTGATATTGGAACAAATGTGCTAAGTGACTCATGGGTGAATTAAGTGTGTAGCTGTGGAATAAATATTATTACCATCTTCTAATCAATAGAATTGAATGCACATAAATGTATTCACAACAGCTACGCAAAGTTCACCTCCCAACCAAAAGAAATCGATCCTTTCAGTGTTCATATAACAAAATTTTATTGAATGTCTACTGTGTACCATGTATTACGCTAAGCAATGTGCAGGGCTGGACAACATAACTACCCATAACATAGTTTTTTGTTGTTGTTCCTTCATTTCAGTCATGTCTGACTCATTTGAGGTTTTCTTGGTTTGCCTTTTTCTTCTCCGGGAAAACTGAGGCAAAGAGGATTAAATTATTTGCCCAGGGTCGTACAGCTAGGAAATGTCTGAGATCAGCTCTGAACTCAGGTCTTCCTAACTCCCGACCAGCACTCTATTCAGTGAGCCATCTAGCTATCTCATGTTGAGATAAAAATGGCTATAATACATAACATCAGATTGTTAAGAATATTAGAGGGGCCTCTAATAATTTTAGCTGTGATCTCCATCCAAAGATAGAGCTATCCTGGAAGAACTGGTTTGATTTTTGCCCTATTGTGTCCCAGGTGACCCATCCCCATCTCTCTGACAGGGCTGAGTTCTCTGCCAGCTGTGCCTGAGGACACAACGGCATGTTTGCAGATAAGTATCATTAGCCAGTGGTCTTCTGTGCTGGAAATGAGATTGAGGAGAAACCCAGAAACCTGAGAGCCACAAGTCAAAGCATCGTCTCCTAAGGCAGGATGACGTTCCATGAGTCTCCAACAAGGCCAGGAGGTCTCCAGAGGAAAACACTTAAAGCATCCAAAGCAATTTGCCTTTTTTTTCAGAGTCCCCTCATGAAAGAACGTCTGCTCCCTGCTGCTCGGATACTGAAAATCCTAGCCAGCCGGCATCTGGATCCCAGGGGGCTGCATGGGACAAGTTGCCTTTCTCACTTCAATGCGGGCACTCCTATTACTGGTTATAAGAAGCTCTAACCCTGCATCCTGTCTCCATTCCAGCCCAGCTGGTACCTCACATTTCCTCGCTGCCTGCAACTGTTTCTAGAGCACATCTGGGGCCCAGGAAGGGAGGAAGACAGACGTCATTTTGGAGTCTCTCCTCCCTGGCCCTTTCACCTCAAGCTACTCCCACCTCAGAGCCATCGGAAAGCGAATCAGTGTCGAGTCAGGAGGTCTTTAAAAATGGGGAGGAAGGGTCAGCTAGATGGCACAATGGATAGACCATCGGTCCTAGAGTCAGGAGGACCTGACACTTAACACTTCCTAGTGTGATCCTGGGCAAGTCAACCTTAATTGCCTCACCCCAAAATAAATAAATAAATATGGGGAAAATGGAAATAATAGAAATAATGGGAAAAATGGAAATGGTAAATATTTCTCCTACTACCTAATTCATGGGGAGAGAACACATGATAAGCCTGAAAAGTACTGTAAGAATGTAATGTACCCAGCAACAAAATTATATGATAATCAATTCTGACGGATGTGGCTCTCTTCAACAATAAGATGATTCAAATCCAATTGTTCAGTAATGAAGAGAGTCATATACACCCAGAGAGAGGACTATGGGAACTGAGTGTGGATCATAACACAATATTCTCACTCTTTTTGTTGTTGTTTGCTTGCATTTTGTTTTCTTTCTCATTTTTTTCCTTTTTGATCTGATTTTTCTTGTGTAGTAAGATAACTATATAACTATGCATACATATCTTGGGTTTTAACATATATTTTAACATGTTTAACATATGTTGGATTATCTGCTATCTAAGGAAGGGGGTGGAAGGAAAGGGGAAAATTTGGAACACAAGGTTTTGTAAGGATCAATGTTGAAAAATTATCCATACATATGCTTTGAAAATAAAAAGCTTTAATTTTTTAAAAAAGGAAAAAAAATTTTTAAAAATGTAATACACCATGTGGTTGTATAAAGGGCAAGCCTTAAACGCAAGAAGCTCTGAGTTACAATTTCTCCCTTGGCACCCTCTTACTATCTGCTCCTATATGAGTCACTCCTACTTTCAGTATTCTACCTATAGCTCTAAGCTGCCGAACAAGCGCTCCTCTCATTTAATAAAGGGAATTTTCTCATATGGAGATACCAATAACAAAGAAATCACAGAGATGGCCCAAAATAAAAATTATATGTGAGTTATTGCTGCTGAATGCCTAAATTCACATAGTGAATAGAGTGCTGACCTTAAGTTAGGAGACCCTTTGTGGTCTTATTGCTGATAATTCACCTTTCTGGACCTTGAACTTCTTCCTCTATAAAATCGGGGGTTTAGATCCAATTACCCTTAGGGTCTCTTCTAGCTTTAGCTCTACGACCTTGTGTGATCTTCGTGTCTTCGTGAAGTGAGAGAGCTTCAGTACAGACCATGCTTAAATCTAAGATTATAGGTCCAAAGGTTCCCCTTGATGCTCCTCCTTCGTGTAGTCCTCTCATTTATAGCAAACACTCACCCCAACATAATAAGAATCAGTTTATAGTTATCTGGAGACAAAATCCATTATAAAAGTCCAGATCACAGATGAGCAAGGTTAAAAGAAGGTGAGAAACTCGGGAAGGAAAGTGATCCCAGTAAGCCCAGTGGGGCAGAAGAAAAGGAAGAAGGGGAAAGGGAGCAGGGATAAAGGCAGCGTCTCCGTGTGGCAGCAAATTCTCCGCAGGCAGATCAGCATTCCTTAAGCCAATTAGTGAGTCAGACAAAGCTCCAACTGCTTGTGATTATATTCATTTTAGACTAGGAGTGACTTTTCCTTGCGATCAGTTAGCCCAAAGTATCTCCACCTGGAGATGGCTCCCCAACCTGCAAACTTCCACCTCCCATCACCCCTTAGTCCTGGCTTCCATATAGAAAAATTGCACTTTCCATCATCCACTTTGCTCACAACGGGTTATATTATAAAATTACCTTTATAAGAAAAATTTGTAAACTATAAAACACTAAAAACATGGAAACTAATATTCTTGTTCCGGGCTTCTGCTTCCTTTTGTCTTCAGAAGCACAGATGCTCTAGCCCTCTTGGACTAATTCCTTGGCTCCCAGACTTTTGACTCACTCTGATCCCAGGCAGCTCTGGTGCCTGCTTGTTTCTAGCCCGAGTTACCCCCTGGGCACCAGCCTGACCAATCCTGCCCGTTGCCATCCACACCCCCACACACTCAGAGAAAGAAAAACGACCAATAAAAAAAAATCCTAGATAAGAAAGTGAAAAGGAATCAGGCCCCAAGTGAAATTTCTGTGGAATTCGGCATGCCATGAAATAACAGCATACAGAAGTGAGTGGGAAGCCATCCATAGACTGTCTGCCCATCTCATTGACAGTGAGTGTCAGAGGCCTCCCCTCCCCTCGTCATCTGTACAGGAAGTCTTATATGGCTTTTGCATTCCATACAGAAGACAGGAGAAGGGGCTGGTTTCTCTGAACCTGTGCCAGGTTGTGCTGAGGTGGGTGTTGGGGCTTTTGAAACCGTCCGAGTGTGTATGCTTCTGATTATGGAATTCCCGAGACTCTGAGCCAATTTTGAAAAAAAAATAGGCCATACATTTTTCTTTCTGGACTGGAGCCATGTTGTTCTGGCTATGTTAATCCCCTTCAGTAGTCACAGTGTTTCTCAGAGCATCCAGGGAGTTACTCATTTTAGGGAAATCCTGTGAGTTTGAACTGTATTCAAGAATGTGCCAGGGAACCAAAGTAGATTTTGCCTGAAGAGCCAAAAGTCCTTTAGTTGATTGAGGGTGACCTGTAGTTTGGGGATGAATGGAATGGAAATGCATTTGGAGAAGACATCAGCAGGCCAGCCCAAGATGCCCCTTTTGGGCTCTAAATTAGCAAGGTGAGCACTAGCATCCCTACCTGGATCCTTAAATAATGATCATTTCACATAACCCCTTGGAGTGGGAAGACTTTATAATAATGGAAGACCCAAAAGTCCCTATGGCCAGGTAGGCAGTTTAAACAAAATATCAGAGTTGGGAAGTCCTTTTCACCTAGAGATCCAAACTCTTGAGATCTGTAGGTGAGCAGGTAACTTCTCTGAGACGGTTGTTGTTCAGCCCTTCAGTTTTGTCCCACTCTTTGCGACTCATGGACCATACCGTCTGTGAGATTGTCCTTGGCAAAAGATGCAGTTTGCCATTTCCTTCTCTTCTCTGCAATAGCCCCCTTCAAAATGGTCATGCATGCTCCACTTCCAGGGGTCTTCAAACTACAGCCCGCGGGCCAGATGTGTCAGCTGAGGACGATTAATCCCCTCACCCAGGGCTATGAAGTTTCTTTATTTAAAGGCCCACAAAACAAAGTTTTTGTTTTTACTATAGTCCGGCCCTCCAACAGTCTGAGGGACAGTGAACTGGCCCCTTATTTAAAAAGTTTGAGGACCCCTGAATTCTTAAACCTATCCAATGAGGAGTTCTCACTACTTCCCCACACAGACCATTCCACTTTGGGTCAGCGTCAATTGTGAGGAAATTGGGGCTGTTATTTTTTTATTTTTATCAAGTATCTCTAAAGCTTTTATTTGTCATTTCTTATTCTTCCCTCTGAAGCCAACTAGAATGAATCCCCTACAACAGAATTTTCAAACATGTAAACAGTACGTGCCCTCTGGCACTTTAAATTACAGAGGAACCAGACTAAAATGCAATAGGGAATAGTTAAGAAAATAAATCAAAATACAATAGAACACAGATAATGTTAATATGTGGCTTTCTTTTTTCTTTTATTATTTTTGTTAAAGCTTTTCATTTTTAAAAAATGTGTATTTTTCAAAACAATTTTTCAACATTAGCCCTTGCAAAACTTTGTGTTCCAATTTTTCTCCCTTCTCCCACACCCTCCCCTAGATGGCAAGTAGTCCAATATATAACATGTGATTTTTTTAATATGCAGTTCATATATTGCATGACATTACTGTACTACATGGCTGTCTCTCAATATTAAAGACAATTCTCATGTCCACCCTACCCCTAAATCTTTTCCTCTCAATCTAAACTTCTCCATTACATCTTCCTTGAGGGCAACTGTTTTTTTATTTCATATTTGTAAGTTAATTATTTAACATGTTGATTTGTATTTTTTAATAAGACTTGTTATTTCACCACTGTAGGGAACTTCTGGTATAGAATACCCATACCTATTGTTTTAGATAGAGGCAACTAAATGGGTACAATGGAAAGAATGGTGAACCTGGAGTTAAGAAGTCCTGAATTCAAATTCAGTTTCAGAAATTCCCTAACCATCTGGCCCTGGGCGTGTCACTTAACCACTGGCTGCCTCCATTTCTCCATCAGTAAAAATGGGCATAATAATAACACCTCTCAGGGTTATTGAGAAGATCAAATGAGATAATAAGTGCAAAGTACCTTGCAAACCTTAAATGCTAGACATAATTATAAAATGTCACCTCCTCCAGAATATTTGTGCTTCTCGCTTCTGGACAGCTAAGGGTTACAGTGGATGGAGTGGAAGACCTAAGTTCAAACATAGCTTCAGACACTTACTAGATGCGTGATTCTGGACAAGTCACTTCATCCCATTTACCTCAGTTTCCTCATCTGTAAAATGGGCTGGAGAAAGAAATGGCAACTACTCTGCTATCTTTGCCAAGAAAACCCCAAATGGGCCATAGAAAGTCAGATAGGACTGAATCAAGGACTGAACAACATTGACAACAGCAATAACCCTAGTTCCCAGTACAATAACTGGCTTAGAGCAGCCACTTATTAAATGCTTGTTTATTCCTTTTCACCTGAAAACTCTTATGTATGTTTTCTTCTCTTTAATGGAATATGAGCTTCTTGAGAGCAAGGACAATATATTTTTATCCCAGAGGTTAGCACAGTGCATTGCACACAGTAAACATTTAATAAATGTTTTTTAAAGTTGATTCATGAGTGTTTAAAGTGCTGAGAGGAGAAGTGCTGAGCTCCACTGTCATAAATCAAAACAAGGACCTGGATGTAAGTCTTTCTGACTCTGACACTGCAGACAAAGGACTGCCTTTACCAAGTGGTGTCAAACACAAATACATGGGTTTTTTGGTTGCTGTTCAGGCATTTTTCAGTCATGTCTGACTCTGTGATCCCATCTGGGGTTTTGTTGCAAAGGAACTGTATAGTTTGCCATTTCCTTCTCCAGCTCATTTTACAGAGGAGGAAACTGAGACAAACAGGGTTAAGTGACTTACCTAGGATCATACAGCTAAGAAGTGTCTGAGATGAGATTTTAACTTAAGAAGATGAGTTTTCCCAGTTCCAAGCCCAGAGCTCTCTATGCACTGTGCCAACTAAATGCCCTTTATACCATACATAAGAATCCCTAGACCACATATTGACTTACAAAACCACATATTAACATTACTTATGAGTATTTTTATTTATTTTGTTAAATACTTCCCAATTACATTTTAAACTGGTTCCTGTGTATTTCAGAGTGTTGAAGGGAGTGATGTTGTCCAGGGGCCCCATGTCTGACGCACATAACAGACATTTCATTAATGTTTTTTGGATTAGGTGAGATTGGGACCCCTGTTCTCCATATGCCCTGAGCACCAGACTAATTATCATCAAAAATGTGAAGTCAAAATAGTTTGGTTTTGATTCCTTTCCACCTCCTTTCAGCTTCCTTCCTCTTGAGCACGGACACCATCTCCTGGAACTATCCCCCAGAGGATTAATCCCATGTTTCCATTAAAATGCACTTTTCCAGGACACCATTCTTAAAAGATGCTGTACTAGTTCTGTAATAAGAAATCAATGCCCATCAGGAACAGATGCAGTGGGTCTCTGTGATTTTCAATGTCGCCAAACCTCCCCCAGCTGCTTTCATTTCCACAATTTGAGATTCATTCATTTGGTTTAATCCGCCATTAACATGGAGAAGTGGTTTACCATAGTGAAAATACTTCTGGGCTAAACTAAGCCAAATATTACTAGGTTATAATCCTTGTTATACCGTTCAACTAGCTCTGTGACCTTGGGTAAATTCTTTAATCTATGAAAGGAGAAAATCGAACTAAGGTCCCTTTTGCTTTCAAATATTCTATAATACAAATAGATATGCATTCCTACAGGCCACAGACTGATATATTTATCATTTCCTGTGAACAGGTTTTGATTAGCAGAGAAATGAGAGAGAAGAAGGAGGATGTGGTAGATAGGTAGGACAGAAAGTTGGGGTAGGGGTGAGGGTAGCTTTAGGAAGGACAGCTGAGAGACACTGCAGACAAAGTCACATTCTCCATCCCTTTGCTTTGGGCTGCCTCAATGTCCCCTTTCTCCCATACTTGAACCCAGTCAAAATGCATAAATCACCCTGACAAAGGAATAATGTGCTTTGCAGGAAGTGGCAAGCTAGGGGAGGAAGCAGGGGACCGTTGGTGCTTAAGGAAGTGTGGTTCAATTTAAATGGACCTTTGGAGCTAGTCAGAAGCCTTGGGTTCAAATTCTACCCTATGTACTTATTAGCTATAAGTAACACTCTTATAAGTCTTTCTCTGAGTCTCGGTATCCTCAATTATAAAATAAAAGAGTTAGATTTGGTGACATTTAAGGTATTTTCTAGCTCTCATTCCACAGTCCCCTCTGCCCTGCCTTAAGGATCAGAAGAATATAGACCAGAAGGCTATATTATGGCTGAGGATGCTGAGGAGAGACCAGTGACTTGCCAGGGAAATTCCTGAGTCAGAATTTGAACCCAGATTTTCTTGATTCTAAGTCCAGCATCCTATCCACTATTACACACTGGGGGTAAAAAAACAGCCCTGCTAAAGAATATACTTAGGCAACCACTGGAGCCCTAGTTATAAACTAAATATAACCCACAGAGGCCAATCTACTAATAGTATAGGCTCGGCCCTACTAAATATGAGTTCATTTACCATAGTATGAAACTTTAAATATACGCCCACATATAAGGCGCACCCCCCATGTTGCCTTTAAAAGCCTTTCATGTCCCATAATGGATCACACCTTATGAATTACAGTCACCCTTTAAACAGCCCCCCAAAACCCACCTCCTTAATAATGACATGGAACACACACCCCAAAGATGAAGAAGGTGATTCATTCATAAAACAGGTTATTGGGGCAAAGGTATGTTATTTTTGTAATGCAAGTTGGTCGAGGTTTTCTTTGCTTGAGAATCTGTCTTCAATAAAGGAAATCCTATCCCAATCAAAGGAACAGCAATGGGATTTCAAGGTCTGGTGTGCAATATGGCGGAGTGGGGTTTATTGCAAGTACCCCAGGCAACCGTGATTGCCTTAAATCCCCTATTTCCAGAGTCCTTCAGAAAGGAATGTTCCAAACTCTTCTTGGATAGACCCACATAAATCTACTTTACAGAATTATATTTCCCCCAAAAGGGGGTGAATTCTGACAAAAGCTGGAGTCTTTTAATTTTTGTGATGCTGAAAAACTGAGTTGACTAGCATTATTCACTCCCCTGCTGGCTTGTTTTTACTTAGGGCATTTCTCAGCAGGACAGAATGCTGGACAGTGGGATAGCATCAAAGAGACCTAAATGCAATCTGGCTCCAGACACTAGCTGTGTAGCCCTGGACAGGTTCCTTAGCAGCTGCCTGACTCAGTTTCCTCAAATGTAAAATGGGTAACAACATCACCTACTTTATAGGACTGTTGGGAGGACAAAATGGGATAATATGTGTAGTGTTTAGCAAACCACCTGGCCCATAGTGGCCACAGTTTCCCTAGTAGTTTGTAATGTTACCAATGATGATGGGGATAACGGAGATCTTTCTACCAGAAGACAATCAATTAACAAACATTTTATCAAGAGCCTTTGTTAATAACTGGGGATACAAAGACAATAATGAAGACAGTCCCTATTCTCAAGAAGCTAATATTCTATCAGAGGAAAGAACATGTAAACATGTAAGCAAATATATAATATTTATAAATAGACTCAAGCCACAGATGACAACCTCATGGAACTGCCACAGGGACCTGCTGCTGAAGCCCCAAAGCCATCCTTGCTCAGATTTTTATTGCCAAAAAGTTGGTTTAGGAAAGTACTTTCAAGTTTAAAGCAAGTCTACAAGTCAATAATGTCAAAGCTGAGAGAGCAACCCAGTGTTAAGATGCTCTTCACTAAATAATCCTTTCTCTTTCTCTGTTAGTTGGATGACCTTGGGCAAACAAGTCACTTAATTAACCTTGTTGGTTAATCAAAGGGTTAGATAAAATAGCCATCGAGACCCTTTCCAGCTCTAGATGGATAATCCCATAAAGTTAGTTTTATGTCAAAGGTTTGCAAGGTACTTCTTATCCCCTATCATGTTTAATCTTCACAACAAGAGGCAGAGGTTAGCCCCATTTTACAGATGAGAAAACAGACTCAAAGTCTCATGACTTTATTCCTGTTCATAAAGATTGTGCTCTGGACATACAAGGATGAAAAATGACCTGATCCCTGTCCTCAAGGAGATTACAGCCTAGTAGTAAAATGAGACATGTATTTTTTTTTAAATGACACAAGCTAGCAAACATTATTAAATAACTACCTTTTATTAGGAAGTAATAGATTAGAAGGGAAGTAAATGTGAAAAACAACACAAGCTTGTAAAGAGCTTATAATCCAGTAGGGAGTTATAAGGAGTTATAACATGTACACAAATAAATAAGACTACAGGTGTATTTAATAAAAATACAGGCGACCACACTAAGAGAAACTTGTATCTTCCAAACATAAAGGACCAGAATTGCAGAACAAGATGGGCAAAAGCTCAGTCTCAGTCAAATTTAATCGTCATTCATTTTTGTTTTGGCTGTTGCTACGTGGCACAGTGACTAGAGTACCAGGTCTGGAGTCAGGGAGATCTGAGTTCAAATGTAGCTTCAAACATTTACTAGTTGTGTGATCACTTAATCCTATTTGCCTCAGTTTCCTCAACTGTAAAATGAGCTAGAGAAGGAAATGGCAAACTTCTGTAGTATCTTTACCAAGAAAACTCTTAAATAGGGTCACAAAAAGTTGGACATGACTAATTGAAAATACAACCACAACAATCACTACTTTAAAAGATCAGAACTTAAGTAACTTCTGCTGGCAAAAGCTCTGTGCCTTGATTTCCCTGCCTGTCTACAACACCTTCATATTTCACAGGCTCTTGCTGAGAATTATGAGCTCATGTCTGCAAAGCCCTGAGTTTCTTAGAGGGAAGCTGTATATAAATATTTTACAAGGTATTATTAGATTAACCCAACCAACGTTTCTTTGTATGTCTCATTGAATGGCTAACTTGCCTTCCTACGGAGCTATTTTTCTCCTTTTTTTCTTGCTTTTTTTTCTTTTTTTCTTGGAAAAAGCATGTTCAATTTAACCATCTGAAAGTAAAAATCAATTTTAAAAAACCTGCTGCATGTTTAAAAAGGCAGGTTCTCCCTCACTCCATCTCGTCCCCAAGTTCAGAAACTTTCTAAACTCAGCCTTCTATTCTGGGTCTCATCCCTCACTCATGTTCTGACAACTGCTGACCCTCATGCCCTGAACCTTTGGCTGTTTACCAGAGCCCTGGGTCCATCATTTTAGTGATAGAATAGCAACTTAATAGCTGGAAAGTTATTCTAAACTCTGACCTAGACATTGCATGGAGGACTTTTTTTTTAAGCAGCAGAAGTAGAATTCTGAGGAGTAAAAAGAGAGGGAGAGAAAAAAAAATCCCTAAAATTAGAATTTTATAAGTGAATAGGATAGGATTCCACATTTTTTTAAAAGTGTAGTTTCCTGGTTCCTGGGTTTCCCGTCAGACGCCATCAGCCTGTGAGATGTGATGACTAGCTATTTCTCAGGAGATTTGACAGGAATTAGAGGTTCCCATGTAACAGCTATAAACATACCTCTGCTGATCACACCTCTCCTCCTGCACTAGTGCCAGGACACAAATACAGATTTCTATTCATTTTTTTAAGGCTGCACACAATGTCCTTCAAATTGTATTCTGGTCCCCCTCCCCAAGCCTTCCTTTGTCTAAGAATGTTCAATAGAAAGAAATGATTATTTTAACTACTTCAAAATATTCTGACTTTTGAAGTTAGATTCTTTTGCTTTTGCTAGGTCCTTTGAGTAGTGAACAGTGAAACTAAGTACTTGAACATTTCATAGACTCACAGAATTTCAGCACTGGAAGGGACCTCACAGTGGTTATTTCAGTCTGTAACTTAAAAATATCACCACTATAGCACATTTGGCAAATGGTCATACAGTCTTTGCTTAAAGTCCTAATAGTAATAATAGCTAATATTTAGCTAATGGTTGAAGTTTTGCAAAGTGAATTACAAAGTCCCTCCCCATCAGCCTTGGGAGGTGGGTACTGAGTAAATTGATTCAGACCAAAGCTAAGCGTCCTAAACCCAACAAACATCTGAAACTAGTCTTGAAATGAGTTTTTCCTAATTCTAGGACGTTCTCTATTCACTGAGCCATCAAGCTGTCGCTACTTTCAATAATAAGGAACTTAATTCCCTTTTTCCACCCTCCATCACCCAAGGGCATCCATTTAACAACTTCTACCTTCTTGCAGAATTAGACAAACTCCACTTTTGAACTCATACCCTCCATGTGATTAAACTGGCCTTTCTATCTGTCCCAAGTCTTTTCTTTCCTAAATTAACCATTTTCCAAACTCAATTGATCCTCATTAGTCTAATCTCTCTCCTCAGGAGACTCTCCAGCTGATGAATTTTCTTCTTAAAAAGTTCTTCCTAGAACTGAGTACAAGAATGCTCAAAATAATATGGTTTTTTAACCAAAGTAGAGTCAGAGGGATGAGGGAAAAGCGATGAGTCTGACCTGTGGCGGAGTACTCCAAGCTCATATTGATCTGATCAGCCAGTCGGACACACTGTAACTGGACTCTAACATAGTGATGAGATTTGGGTCATTTTGTTCCCAACCAACGTCCAATGAGATCATGAATGATGAACACCAATAAGAATAAGGATAATAGTTTCTATAGCACTTGTGATGAGTGCTTCACAAGTATCATCTCATGTGATCTTCAAGCAACTTTGAGAGTAGGGGCCATTATCATCCCCACTTTTCAGGTGAGGAAACTAAAGTGACTTACAGGGTGACACAGCTAGGAGGTTTCTGAGGTCAAATTTGAATTCGGGTCTTCCTGACTCCCCTCTGGTATCCAGCTATAATTAATGAACCAGAAGGCAGCTCACTCACCTGAAGACCACTTAGTTCTCTGGGCTGCTTGAGTTGACAGACAGCCCACTAAAACTCCCAAACTTTTTCAAATGAACTCAAACCTTCCCCACCTCATACATGCAAAGATGATTTTTGAACCCACATTAGATCATAATCAACAATCTAGAGACAGTGTTGTTTATTGAATTTAGAATCTAGAGGCTTCGGTTTAAATGCAGGACTCCTCTATTTATTAACTGGAAGACTTCACCATCATTTTTTTTCCCTCAGGGGGCCTGGGTTCCCTCATCGTTCAAAATAGCATAGAAAGTTTTTTCTTTATTTTTCATCAAGGGTTGCTAATTTTTTTTCTCCTGAAATTACTTTGTCTATTTGTTTATCTATGAGCTACATCTTAATACATCTTAAAATGTAACCTCCTTGAGGGCAAGGGGCTATGGGCCAACACAAAGCCAACAACACTGTAAATACTTTTTAAAATATAAAATATTTCTTCCATCTCTAAACCTAAAGGTGAGCCTTAGGCCAACTTGTGCTCCTGCACTCAGAAAATGTGTGTGTGGTTGAGGGGAGGGAGGGTTGGGGGTTTTTTAAAAATAGGAGTTGAGACTTGAAAAGCAGCTCAGAAACAGACCCCTCGCTCGAGCCAGAGGAGAACTACTAAGAATAATGAAGTCGGGCAGCAGAGGAAAATAATCTGACCGAGGATTTCCTGTGGAGGCAAGAGTGCGTCTGCAAGTCCTCCCGATACTTTTCTGAAGAACAGATCAAGCAAAGGTGATACTTGGGGGATGGGGATAATGCTAATACTGCATAGACCAAGCAGCTGCTAGCCCAGGGTTGATTGTGGGGAAATAGACCCCCTTCTCGCCTCCCAGCAAGCTCTCCGGGTCAGGTGGGTGAGGGAACCTTGAAATAGGACCCATTTCATTGTTACTTCAGCCTTTGATTCTAGAGACAGCTAGAATAGAAAGACCTCAGTCTGCCTCAGTTTCCTTAACTGTTGTTAACCCCGTTTGTAACCCCCATTTGGGGTTTTCTTGGCAATGAAACTGGAAGTTTGCCATTTCCTCCTTCAACTCATTTTACAGAATGGGGAAACTGAGGCACTTAAGGTGACTTGCCCAGGGTCACACGACTAGTAAGTGTCTGAGGCTGCTTTTGAACCCAGGTCTTCTGACTCCAGGCCTGGCATTCTATCCCCTGTGCCACCTAGCTGCTGCCCTTCCTCACCTGTTAAATAGGGGCAATAACAACATCTAGCTCCTCAGAGTCATGAAGAAATGAGATAAAATTTGTAAAGCATTTAGTCTATAATGGGGGCTTAATGTTTGTTTTCTTCCTTGGGGAAAAGAGGTATAGTACAAAAGAGGAAAAAAATCCTTGTCACTGATATTTATTACTTGTATCATCTTGGGCAAGTCACATGATTTAATTGGTCAATAATATAATTGTCATGAGGATACTGGACTAGATGGCCGGGAGGGTTCCTCCCAGTTCTGCATCTGGGATCCAATGGTCTCCCTCCAGCACCACCACCCCTAAGTGTAGGGAGGGTTTCTTTTATATTCTTTATCCCCATCACCCTACCACAGTTTTCAGCATAACTGAAAGGGCTTATAAATACTTAGTGAATTAAATAGAACATTATAGCCAAGGGTGTGCTGCCAAATGCTAAATAAGAGGCTCTCTGGGAAGAAAAATGTACACATGACATTTTTTTAACACATAAACTTCTAAGTTGAATCTGCAATATTAACATTTTTGCCATCGTTTTCTTAAGTCTAGACAATCAACAGAACAATAAATCAAGTCTTCATTTGCAGTTTTTTTTTGCCAGTTTCTGGCATTTAAATGCTCTCACTGTAAATTTAAAAATGGGGGCCAGTTCAAGTGGGCTCCAGCCCACTCTGTCTCCATGTACTTTCCCCTCTGAATCTGTGATGTTCACATTCTGTGATCTCTACGGCAAATGCCTTATTGGGCTCAAAACTTCATCTTGATCACCTATGATAATTGATGTTCCCTAGCTGTCTGAACCAATCTTTGTGTGTTCTGTCAATATATTTCAACTCAGAAAGATTCCATAACCAAAAAAGGTTAGAAAACTCTGAATTAGGTCTCTCCCAGCTCTAAAAAAAATCTGACTATGATTGACAATACACTTTCTCAGATAACAGTAGAATAATGTTGACATAATTGAATAAGGGAGAATAACTAGAGGACGCAATGGAGAATGGGACAAGTTAAATATTTGGGGCACAGCCCTGGAAGAATTCCATTGCTTATCTCTCCACCATAAACATACCCATATATAACACTTCCTAGAGAACTATGAATTATCCCAGTACTTGGAACATAGTAGGCACTTAATAAATGTTTATTGAATTGAATTATATTCGATTTAATAAATATAACACTTCCTGGAAAACCAGTACTTAACATAGTGCCTGGCACATGGTAGGCAATTAATAAATCTTAGTTAACGATTGATGGATGGATGTCAACATCATGATATAATTGGTTTTGAATATATATGTCCAAGATGTCTGTTAATGAATCGGTAACTCTTAGATAAGTCCTTTAGTATTTGTAGATACCATTTTCCTCATCTATTTGACTAGATCAGGGGTCCTCAAACTACGGCCCGCAGGCCAGATGCAGCAGCTGAGGATGTTTATCCCCCTCATCCAGGGCTATGAAGTTTCTTTATTTAAAGGCCCACAAAACAAAGTTTTTGTTTTTACTATAGTCCAGCCCTCCAACAGTCTGAGGGACAGTGAACTGGCCCCCTATTTTAAAAGTTTGAGGACCCCTTGACTAGATCCTTTCCTTTCTTCTTTTCTTTCTTTATTCCATCTTTTCTTCCTTCCTCCCTCCCTTTCTTCCTACCTACCCTCCCTTTCTTCCTTTTTCCTTTCATTTTTTTCTTTTCTCTTTTTCCTTTCCTTCCTTTCATTTTTCTTTCTTTCTCTCTTTCTTTTTTCTTTTGTTCCTTCTTTTTTCTTTCTTTCCTAGGTATTTCCTAACATTCCTTTCAGCTCTAAATCAATGATCTCATGATTTCCTTTCTCTCAAATCTATGTCTGCCCAGAATATTCCATTCAAAGGACAGAAGTTAAACTAATTGAGAAAAGCCATGTTTCTAGGGTGAGAGAAATGACTTTGGTTCAAATATCTCCTTTGATGCTTCCTAGCTACATGACTTAGATCAAATCAATTAATATTCTTGAATTTCAATTCTTTTGTCTGCAAAAATAAGAAAGTTGGATGAGATTGCTCAAAGACTCCCAAATCTGCCCCGCTGATCCTTCCACTGATTATTCCTAAGTCCAACCTCCTCTGGGACCAACCACAAAAGATGTAACCTATTTTCTAGAATTAATCCTTCAAGTGTTCGAAAACAGGTATCATGACTTAATAGTTTTCTCTTGTCCACGTTATACAGGTCCCCAATGTCTTCTTTCGAATAATATACAGACACTGCACAAACAAAATGCAAACAATAAAAAAGTCATTAAGTGCCTACTATGTGCACAGCATTGGTGTAGGACTACTGTGTACAAGTAGATGCTTAATAAGGGTTTGTTGAATTAAACGGTTGGTAAAAATTGAAAAGCAATATAAAATACCAGATCCACTAAATGGTGACTTAATTATCCTCTCCCTAATCCTCATCAACTCCCACAGAAAAAATAAGCACACCTAGAGTTAGTTGGGCTCCCTACAAAGCCAGCCACATCAAAGGTGGTGTGTGTGTGTGTGTGTGTGTGTGTGTGTGTGTGTGTGTGTGTGTTTTAAGCGACAAAGCTTTTTACTGAAAAGACAGAGCTACACCCAATAGCACTTGGGAAATTATAAAATAGATACATGGCCCAGCTTAGAGCAAAACAAAGGCCTACTCATAGTGTTGCAAAAGAGCCTCAAATTCCTCCCACCCCGCCTTAAAATATGAGGAGCTCAAAAAAGCAGCCTCTGGCTTCTCTAAATATCTGCCTGTATTTCATTTCACTGCAAACCACCAGGCTGGGCCTACCATCCCTATAGCCTTCTCGTTTTGTTTGTATCCCATCTTTCTGGAACTCTGGATTCCCGGACAGGGTTGAGTGTGCTGGACCAAATTACTAAGTCATAAAAACGGGAGGTGGAAAAGGCCTCTTGGGTCACAAGGTATCCTCTGCCAATATAAGCAAGATGGTTCCCTGTGGTATATCCTGAATTGCTTTGTTCAAAATGGTATTAAGTCATTGATAGAACTAGAGGGATGGTCAAAGAATAAATTATAGAAACAACAGAAAATGTCATAAAAAAAATGGCCTTCCCACAAAAAGAGATTACCAAAATGTATAGGATTCTGTTAAAGCTGTCCTTTAGAGAAAATGTCTCTCTCTTAACACTTTCACCAAGAAAAGAAAGACAATGGATTGAATATAATTTAAAAATATAAATATAAGATAATATAATTAAAAACATCAAAGGAGCAAAAATCAAAAAACTCCAACAAAATCAGTATAGAAACTCCGAAAATCAAAAAAGAGATTAACAAAAATGAAAGAAAAAACCATTGAGTTGATAACACTAGGAGCTGCTTTCTTTTAAAAATAATAAATTAGATAGTTTTCCAATTTGATTTTTAAAGACAGTGGAGAGCCAATTTTTTGAATCAAGAAAAATGAAAAGGGGGAATTTGTGACAATCGTAAGATAAAAAAAATTATTAGAAAGAACAAAAACTCATTCTACCCTGCTATTTTGTTAGCCAGACTAACCCAGCAAAAGTAAGACCTTATAATCACAGGGGTGAATCACAGAGATCAAAGGGTCCTTAGAACAAGGATATTCAAATACAGAATATAAAATGTCAGAATGGAGAGGGACCTTAGAACACAGAATATTAAAACATGGAACATAGAATAGGATGTCAGGTCTAGAGAGGGACCTTAAAAGATCAAAGCTTTAAACTGGAAAGGACTTTAGAACAATGAATGTTGAAACACAGAACATAGTATGTCAGAGAGAGAAGAGACCATAAGGATCATCTGTGTTTTTGACCATACACTCTGTAAATACCAGATTTTGTTTGATCTCCAAAAACTAAGCAGGGTTAGGGCTGGTTAATACTTGTATAGGAGGCCACTTTGAATAACAGGTGCTGTCGGCTTCTCCTTTGGAAAAGCAGTGTGGTGCAATGAGTCTCAAGAGAGAGGACCTGGGTGTTCAAATCCTGGTTCAGCCACTAATTGCTTTGGTGACCTCAGAAAAGTAATTTATCTCTCAGGGCTGTTTCCTCATTTTCATAAATTATGGGGTTGGACTTGGTGACCTCTTAGGTACCTTCCAGCATTAATCCATGATTTTATAATCTAATCCAACTTCTCTGTTTTACAAGGAAGGAAACTGAAGCCTAAAGAGTTTATCCAATAAACTTGAATAGCTCTCTATCAGCTCCAGATTCAAATACAGAATCCTCTGTTTGCCATTCAAAGCCCTTCATAACCTGGTCCCTGCCTACCCTTCTAATCTGCTTCCTTCAACATGCACTCTATCATTCAGTGACCCTGGGCTCCTTGCTCTAAAAATACCCTCCAGATTAATAAAATTGAAACTAAGAAAACTATTGGACTAATTAATAAAACTAAGAATTGGTTTCATGAATAAACCGATAAAATAGATAACCCTTTGGTTAATTTGATTTAAAAAAGAAAAAAAAAAAAACAAATCACCGACATCACAAATGAAAAAGTTGAACTTAACACTAATGAAAAAGAAATTAAAGCAATAATTAGGAGTTATTGTGTCCAACTGTATGGCAGCAAATCTGATCATCCAAACAAAATGTATGAATATTTACAAAAATATAAATTGCCCACATTAACCAAAGAGGAAATAAATTATTTAAATAGTCCTATTTTAGGAAAAAAATTGAACAAGCTGTTAATAAACTCCCTAAGAAAAAATTCTCCAGCACTAGATGGATTCACAAGTGAGTTCTACCAAACATTTAAAGAACAATTAATTCCAATATAATGTAGACTATTCGGGAAAATAAGAAAATAAGTAAAGGAGGGTTCCTACAGTCAAATTCCTTTCATGACACAAATATGATACTGATACCTAAACCAGGAAGAGCCAAAACAGAGAAAGAAAATTACAGTCTCCTGATGACTGCATTTACACATCTGTGGCCCCCATACTCTTCCATCCTCCTCTCTAGGGCAGCTAAGTGGTACCATAGTGCATAAGGTGCTAGACCTGGAATCAGAAGACTCAACTTTATGATTCTGGCCAAGTCATATAACCCTGCTTGCCTCAGTAAAATGAGCTGAAGAAGGAAATAGAAACTCGCACTAGTATCTTTGCCAAGAAAATCCCAAAGGGGGTCACGAAGCCTCAAATATGAGTGAACAACATCATCTCTGCCTCCTGACATCCCTGGTTTCCATGGATTCCAAGCTAAAATCCTACCTCCTATAGAACAATTTTATTTTTCAATCATTCTTAATTCTAGCACCTTCCCTTTGTTAATTATCTTCATTTCTCATTTATGCAGAATTGTTTGCATTATGTCTCTCCCATTAGACGATGAGCTCTGCAAGAGCAAGGACTGTCTTTTGTCTCTTTTTATATGCCCAGGGCTTATCTCTGTGTGAAGAACATAGGAGGTGCTTAATAAATGCTTATTGACTGATTGACTAGAGACAGCAATTTTTTGTCTAGGGTCACATAGCATGAGAGCCAGGGGAAGAATCTAGGTCTCCAAAGTTTGGGCCCACCGCTTTTTCCAGACTATTACAATGCCTGCCTGAAGAGGGCAAGAAAGGGTGAGAGCAGACATCCACAGAGCCACTCTTGGCTTCTTATCCATTCTGGCATCTGCCAAAGTGGGGCTGGGCCCTAAGGCCTGAAAACGCTCCCCAGCCCCAAGTCCTCATCATCCAAAAGAAGTGGGGAATTGGTCGTCCCAACGTCATCTCCTCAGCTGTGAGATAGACACTGACACTCCCGGGAGCCTAAGGAGCCTGACCTCCCGAGTTCTGAGCTGTGGTGGGTTAAACTGCTTGATGTCCTCATTAAGTTGGGGAATGATCCCTCAGGAACAGAGGTAATACCAGGTTCCCTAAAGAAAAGCAAACCAGCCCAGGTTGGAAAATGAAACTGGGCATAAGTCTTAGAAGAACCGGGTTTGTGAGGATACCCAGAAAGAAGGAAGGGAGGGAGGGTGGAAGCAACGAAGAGAGAGAAAGAAAGAGAGAAAGAGACAGAGAGAGACAGAGAGGGGAAAAAGAGACAGAGACAGAGAGATACACTGAGAGAGAGACAGAGACAGAGACAGAGAAAGAGACAGACAGACAGAGACAGACAGAGAGAAACAGAGACAGAGAGATACACTGAGAGAGACAGAGACAGAGACAGAGAGACAAAGAAAGAGACAGAGACAGAGATAGAGAGAGAGACAGAGACAGAGAGAGAGACAGAGGAAAAAGAGACAGAGACAGAGAGATACACTGAAAGAGACAGAGAGACAGAGACAGAGAGACAGAGACAGAGACATAGAGAGAAACAGAGACAGAGAGAGACAGAGAGAGAGACACACAGAGAGACAGAGAGAGAGAGAGAGAGAGAGAGAGAGAGTCCCTAAACAAAGCAGTTTTCCTCTGTTTACTGAGGGAGGTTCCTTTTCTTTATTCGTCATCTGCTATAATTTAATTCAACAAATACTTATTAGAAGCTTACTCTATACAGGAGGTTTTGTGAAGTTCTGAAAATATGGAAATCAAAAAATGACCCAGTATCAGCCTTCAGGGAGTTTATAGGCTAACAGGTGCTGATACAAGTTCACAAATAATGATGACACTATTTTGAATGTAATACTGGCACAAGAGAACCAGGTCAATGACTATGAGAAATTTGAAAAAGGAGAAATCCCTTTACCTGAGAATAGAAAAAGGCCCTGTGGAGGGAGATGACATCTGAAGCAAAAAGTTTGCACTTCAGCAGATTAAGAGGGGGACAGGAGAGCTTAGTCCAAGGACAAGACAGGGCATGATCAGAAGCAGAGAAACAGAAGAGATGAAAAGCAGAAAGGTCAGATAGTAGTTTATTCCAACAGTCAAGCTGGAAGTAGCCTCAGAAACCAGCTAGTTCTAATCCCTTCATTTTAAAGATGAACAAACGGAGGTGAAGACAGGTTAAGTGACTTATCCAGGGTCAATCAGCTGACAAACATCAGAGGTGGGATTTGAACCCACATTTTCTAATTCCAGAGCTAATTTTCTTTCTATCATATCACACAGTACCTCCAGGGGTGTGCTTAATTTCGAGTTTAGCAGATTTAAAGTGCCAGGGGTATCCAAAATCAATCAATTAAAATTTATTAAAAGCTTATTATTAAGCTAAGCATTGAGAACATGGAAGTAGGGGAGAATGGGAAGTCTTTGTCCTAAGGAGTTTGAATTCTAGTGAAGGAGATATGAAAATACCTCTCTCTCTCTTTCTCTCTCTGTCTCTGTCTCTGTCTCTCTCTCTCTCTGTCTCTATCTCTCTTTGTCTCTCTCTCTCCCCTCTCTCTTCTCTCTCCTCTCCCTTTTATCTTCTCTCTCTCTCTCTGTCTCTGTCTCTCTCTCTGTCTCTGTCTCTGTCTCTCTCTGTCTCTCTTCTCTCGGTCTCAGTCTCTGTCTCTGTCTCTCTCTGTCTCTCTGTCTCTATCTCTCTCTGTCTCTATCTTTCTCTCTATCTCTCTCTGTCTCTCTCTCTCCCCTCTCTTCTCTCTCTCTCCTCTCCCTTTTCTCTTCTCTCTCTCTCTCTCTGTCTCTGTCTTTCTCTCTGTCTCTGTCTCTGTCTCTCTCTCTCTCTCTCTGTCTCTCTCTCTCTCTGTCTCTCTCTCTCTCCCCTCTCTCTTCTCTCTCTCTCTCTCTCTCTCTCTCTTCTCTCTCTCTCTCTCTGTCTCTCTCTCTCTCTCTGTCTTTCTCTCTCCCCTCTCTCTTCTCTCTCTCTCTCCTCTCCTTTTCTCTTCTCTATCTCTTCTCTCTCTCTCCTTTCTTCTCTCTCCTCTCTGTCTCTGTCTCTCTCTTTCTGTCTCTCTGTCTCTGTCTCTCTCTGTCTCTCTTCTCTCGGTCTCAGTCTCTGTCTCTGTCTCTCTCTGTCTCTCTGTCTCTATCTCTCTCTGTCTCTCTGTCTCTCTCTCTGTCTCTCTCTCTTCTCTCGGTCTCTGTCTCTGTTTCTCTCTGTCTCTCTGTCTCTGTATATCACTATAATCATCAGCCAAATAGACTGGTCAGAGAGGAACACTTGTGGGGAGCAGACATGTGGGTGCTAGACACAGACACAGACAGGAGAGTCCAGCCCTACACACTGGAATTAAAGACAGGTAAAAGTACCTCAGTGAGGATTGACTAAAGACAGATATTCGGCCAGACAGTGGGCAGATGGGCAGACCAGGGTAAAGATCTCTCTCTGAACTAGAGATCTCAAGCCAAGCCCTGAATCTGGCAGCAGCAATGGCAGTCTCTCTCTCTCTGAGTCAATTCTCTGCTTTCACTTGGACGTTTTTAGGATTTCTTTTTTAGGGTGTTTTTTTGCGGGGTGGGGAGATGGGAAGCTACAGAGCATTGAGCAGAGTTGGGGAAAGGGGAGGGAGAGGGAAAGTGGGGAAGGGAAAGTTAACCGATTTGGGGGGGAATGAGGATTTCTTGGTGTAAAGTCAAATACTAGACAACGTGAATTTACATAAAGCTATAACCATCTGTGTATGTGCAAAATCAATACAAAGGAACCTTAGAGGAAGGCACTGGGAACTGAGGGTACTGGGAAGGAGAAAGTGCCACTGATTTTTAAAGGACATCAGGTTTTCAGAGAAGAAGAGGAACAATATTACATCCAGTACAAAGAGATAGGAGATGGGCTGTTGTCTATGAAGAAGAGCAAGTGGGTCAGGATGACTGGACTTTAGAGCAAGTACAAGGAGAGAAGTGACATTTTAAAATAAGTTGGAAATCCTGAACTGGTGATCTAGGTGGAGGTTCCATGTCAAAGCAGAGATTTGGAAGTCATCTGTACCAAGGTGGCCTGGCAGTAAATGAGATCACCAGAGGAGAAACTGAAGAGAGCCTAGGGCACCACTTTGGGGAACACCCACATTGAAGGGAGGAAGAGAAGAAGCCAGAAAAGGAGACAGAGAAGGAGTGGTCCTCTTTTACCAGGAAGGAAATTTATTTTATTTCTTTATTTTTAGCATTTCAGCTAATTTCCTTTGCTTCTCCTCACCTAGTCTGGATGGTCCCTGGCCAATCTCTCTTGGAATTGGTAATATTGTGGAGAAATGTAAATTCTCAGCAAAAAAAAAAGTTTTTTAAAAGATGTTGCTTTGTCCTTCCTTAAATGCAGAAAGAAGAGATCCCCATCAAAGTAGGGACCTTTCTTTCACAGATGTCTCTTCCAACTTCTCCCTCTTAACCTTTCTCACTCCTTAACATCCTCTTCCCACTACTACTGCTCCAAGACAGGAGATAGTTAAACAGTATATTTGTCCATCTGCCCAAGAAGAAAGGACAGCTCACATTTCTATAATATTCTGAAGTTCGCAATGCTCTCCCCACCAGAATGCTGTAAAATACACAGTAGGAGTTTGAATATCATCATTTTAAAAATGAGGGAACTGAAACAGAGAATGGTAAGTGATTTGCCCAGAATAATTCAGTTAATGAGAAGATGAGTCTGGGATCAAATTCAAGCTTGCCCAAATAATACCACTGTCCTCCCTACTACAATATGCAACCAACCACAAATCAATCAATATGTAATATTAAGCACCTATTATATGTCAAATATAGGACCATAAAGTCAAAAATAAAATAATTGTTGCCCTCAAAAGCTGGAAGGAGTCTGAGGTCAGAGCTTGAAGGAATCTCAGAGACCAGCTAGTTCAACCCTTTCCCCACCATCTGGATTGTATAAATGAGGAAAATAAAGCTCAAGAGGTTGTGCAAAACACTCAAGTAATAAAGGATCGAGTTGGAATTTTAACTCAATTCCTCTAAATTCTAACCCCACTGCACCAAATCACCTTTTTAATCTTTGCTTTCTCTTGAAAGTCAGAGAATCACCAATCTGTATCAAGAGAAATTTCTCCTTGAATTAGAGATTTTGCTGAAGTGGAGACTGTGCTTTCCTTTGTCTTACTGGTCTCTGATGAGTTTCCATTAATATTCCTTCCTGAGTGGTAGAATTTGCTGCTGAGTCTCACCTGCCACCACTCTGTCCCCTGCATAATAGTACCCAGTTTGGAACTCCCCTGGAAGAGATTCCAATGAGTTCTCCTGGTAGGCAAAACTACCTTAAAATAAAAGCATTCCTGCATAGTTATGCAAAGTGCTACTCTCATTATTTTTTTAATCATTGGTCAGTTTCCTGGGACCCTGCTGGCCTAAGGGCTCCCAATCATAAATATAATAACACCTTACACACCTGTCTAACAATATAGAGTTTACGGAGCTGTTTAATATACATTATCTCATTGGATTTTCACAACAGCCTTAGGAGGTGGATCTGATGGGTATTATTATCCCCATTTGAAGGATGAGTTTTTCCACTACACTCTTCTTCTAATGGCCCCTCATGGAAACTCAAGGACCTCAGGTTCCCAAAGGCTGTGCCAGCAGAGTACGAACTTTAGCTAGTCCTACCAAGCTGGAACAGCTTCAGGGATAGGCTCCATGACACAATGCACATCTGTCATTTCGAGACCAGTCTGGCTAAGTTCCAAGAAACTCATCACTAAAAATTGGCAGCCAGACCACTGATTTTTTTGGCCACTCATTGCAAGAAACCTTCTACTAAATAGTGGAGAGCCTACAATCTGTGTTGGCAAAGGATCCGCCCACATGGTTGAAATCACAGATCTTTTGAAGATCCAAGTATAGGTGAAATATCTATAAAATATCTTACAAGCATCAGTTCAATCCCTTCTACTCCCACTGCCTCACTTATCTCCTCTTGCTTAGTAACAACTTCTTAATTATTCTTACCCTAACACTGTGCCCTAAGCTCTCTTTAATTTCTCCCCTGGTGATCTCATTTACTGCTGGACCACCTCCGTACAAATGACTTCCAAATCTCTCCCTCAACAAGGAACCTCCACCTAGATCTCCAGTTCAGGATTTCCAACTTTCTTTTTAATATTACCTCTCTCCGTGTACTTTACTCTAAAGTCCAGTCATATTGATCTACTTGCTCTTCCTCATACACCCAAGTCTTCTTTCTAATTAATCCTTCATATTGTTGAACTTTCCGAAGGCACTATTCTGATCCTGATATTTCTCTACTCAAAAGCTTCCAGTAGGTTTCACCTGGGGATGCAGGTGGAGGAGAATGTCAGAAGATGCTTCATAACGAAAGTAACACCTGAATTGAGCCATGATGGAAAGGTTACGTGTGAGGTGGGGAAACTACAACAGATGGAAATGGGTGTGGAGCTCATTCTTTCTGTTTGTTTGAATAATAGCATTTTTTTTAGTTATATTTAAAGACAATTCTTAGCATTCATTTTTTCAGAATTGTGAGTATAAATTTTTCTCTTTCTTCTTCCCCTTTCCAAAATAGTAAGCAACAAACAAGAAGAGAGATATAAAAGGAAAACCTTGAGTATCCAATGTCAAGGTAAAAAAGGATGTGAAAAACGGAGATGGTCCACATGATGAAAGGTAAAAGAGAACAGAAGAGTTTGAAAAAAGCTGTTGGATTTAGCAATAAGTGAGGGATTTTGTAGAGAACTATACCAAGTGGATGAATGCAAGGAGGTTAAGAAAAGAGACCAAGTAGATTATAAGCTCTGTCAAATTGGCCACCTTGACAAGAAATGTAAAAAAGGGAAAGATAAAAAGAGAATAATAGCTTGAGGAAAAAAAGAAGAAAACATTTTTTATTATTTTTAAAAGGGGGAGTATACTTGTAGGCTGAAAGGAAGATGCTCAAAGATAGAAAAATGTTGAAGATGTTTTGGAGAGAGGAAATTGAAGCAAACTCATAAAGGAAATAGGAGGACACAATAAACAAGTGGTCGTCTTAGGCAAAGAAAGCCTCCTCATCATCTGAGACTAGATGCCTTTCCAGTTTTTTTATATATTACTCCCCTTCACACTCTAATCTGTCTGGGATGAGATTTGAACTCAGGTCTTCCTAATCCCAGATCTGGAGACCCTATCCACTATGCTATCCAAATTTGAGGGCAGACAGGGTAGGGGCAGTGAAGGAACAAAAAGGCCAGAGATACAAGAACAAAAGAGTAAGTTAATTTTCTCATTCAAGTCCTTTGACAATGTGCTTAACCTACAATGATCTCACAATACTCCATTACACATTCTATAAACTTATATATTTCTACACACTTTTATGAACTAAGAGGACTCATGGCTCTTGGTTCTCTATTTCCATTCCCTTGGTCTCACAGTGCCATTTGTCTAGAATGGACTTCCACTGGCTTTGGCTACTAACATCTCTTCTTCCTTCAAAGACTCAACTCAGGTACCATTTCCTCCATAAAACTCTCTCGGTACTCTTTACTTCAGGCAGTTTGATTTTCTTATAGCACTTTGCATGGGTTTCTATTGTCCTTATCCCGTTTCTTCTTTATTTGGCTAGAATGTCTTAGCCATCACTTTCTCCTCCTCCATTAGAATGTAGAGTCCTTGAAGGCAGGGTCTGTGTCTCAGAGATGTTAGAGAGAGATGGCTGTGGTTATCTTGTTGTGAACAAATACTGACTCAGCAGCTGGTACAAACCAGGCTCTGCACTTGTACTAGAGCATACAAAGGCAAAAAGAAAACAGTCTCCGGCTTCAAAGAGCTTACATTCTCCCGGGAAGAGACAATACGCATTCAGGTAAGGAAGCAGTGAAAGAACACTGACAACTGAGGCTATCAGGGAAGGCTTCCTTTAAGGGCTAACACTCCCTCTGAACATTGAAGGAAGCTAAGGATTCTAATAAACAGATGTGAGGAGGAAGGACACTCCTGGCAGGGAGGACAGTATTACAAAGTGTTACAAAGGCCAGAGATGATGAGTTTGGGGAACAGCAAAATTGTCAGTTGGAACACAGAGTACGTAAAAGGAGTTGTAAGAAAATACTTCACAAAGGTAAGTGGGAACTAGATTATAGAGGGCTTTTTTTCTTTCTTGACTAATCTTATCCATAGTATCTTATTCATAGTAGGTACCTAATAAATGTCTGCCTGATTCGATGGCATTAAATTTATTCCCACAAAGTCCACAAAGGGGAGGTGATTGTAATTGGAGCAAGTATCAGAAGCATGATTTCCTGATTTCCAATCCAGGAGCTGCTTGGGCAGTAACCAGGGCCCCAACAGAACTAGGTTCTCCCTTGTGCCTGTCACTTCCAGGTAGTAAATTAAGTATAAATGTGCCTTCTTTCAGAACACTGCTACATGCAAAAGTGTGCTCAGTAATACTATGGTCACTCAAAAGGATCAATACATATTGTTAAAAATTGACTTTCCTACCAGACATGGGCCCTGAGGGGAGCAGAACCCATCCTGTCCCGCTTCGGATAATTGCTTTCCATCCCATGAGCCAGCTAACTGATCCATCCAACACCTCCATCATCTGTTCCCTCTTCTCTGAACTATTTCTAGCTTCTCAGGATCTTTCTGCTGATAGATTTAAGACAGAACAGCATTACAAGCCATATTTCAGATATAACATCATTGGTTTTGTGGAGCACAGATGCACCCACACAAACGTGTGCATGCACACACACTCCCACACTCCCCACACACACACATGGAGGCAGTTGTCCAGAGATGCTGGCAAGGGTGACTGCCTGGCAGGGGAGGCATCCAAGGGACCACACCTACTTCACACTCTTGCCTAGAACCAGCCCAAGTTATGGGGCACAAATGGAGGCAACAGTGAAAAAAGGAAGTGGTTTTTTGAACATTTCTACTTTGAGGTACAAACCACAGCTTACTGGGCTGCTGGAATGGTCTTTCTTAACCAGATCTCACTAACTTCATCCAGGTTTGCCTTGGCTCCTGTTATCAAAAAAGGGAGTGAGGGGAAGAGCTTCATTTCAGAGTGTATAAGGTTTCAACTAGTGTGTAAGACATTCCATAACTTTCCACTCTTATAAATCAGGCACCTCAGATTATGTCTGTAACAATGGCATGAAGATGAGTGTGGTTCCAGAAGCCTTCTCACAAAAGTACTTCTCCATTTGGCTTAGAGATTCCCAAAGCCCCATTATAATATGTTCTTTTAAACCTTGTTTAATTTAAACTAAAGTCATGACTTAGGTTTGGAGAGGAGATGAAATCACATCACATGAATTCATTACATATACCCAACATGTCATGGAGAAGGATGAATGTGAATTTGGGGTTGGGATGAGGAGAGGAAGAAGGGAAATTTTCTCTCTGTTGGAAAATTTCCAGAGTCTGCTGCCTCCCTATCAGATCTCTTCTCAATAGATATCTATCTCTAGGGACTCATTTATTCTTGTCTGAACCCCTTTGATGGCAGAAGCACGTATTAGAGTTGTGAGACCAGGCTGCCCTTCTAATGGTACTGAGAAAAAGAAGTCCTCCCAGAAAACACACAAAAATGTGTTTCCTTTCCCATTGTCGTTCCATACTTGCTACCTATGGCAGAAAAGCAGAAACCATTCCACAGTTCTCCAGAGCAATGAGTGATGGGATCAAGAGATTAGTAGAAGGATCCCAAACTAATGTTTCATTTAGAAGTTTGTTGACATTCCGTTATTCAGTCATGTCCAACTCTTCACGACCCCATGGACCATAGTATGTCAGATCTCTCTATCTTTCACAATCTCTCCAAGTCTATCCAAGTTCATGTCCATTGTGTCCATGACAATCACCTCATCTACTGCTGCCCCTTTTCCTTTTGCTTTCAGTCTTTCCCAATCCCAAAGTCTTTTCCAATGAGTCCCATAATTCTCATTATGTGGCCAAAGTGTTTAAGCTTTAGCTTTAATCTTTGAACTTCCAGTAAATAGTCTGAATTGATTTTCTTAAGTATTGACTTAATGTCATCTCTTTACTGTCCAAGGAATTTTCACAAGTCTTCAACACCAGAATTTGAAAGCACTGATTGGGCATTGCTCAGCTTTTTCATGGTCCAACTCTCACAGCCTTTGATGGCTACTGGACTGCAAGGTTTGACTACAAGGACTTTTGTCAATAAAAGTAGCCAAAGGCTATAAGGTGTGAAATTACAGGATGGAACAGCCAAGCCTAGGATTGTATCCATACAGATCAAAGGATTGCAGTATTTAGAATGGAAGGGAACCTTGGGGATGGTCTACTCTAAAACAGCATCATGTTCCTAGTGAAAACATGTGATTTCTGGATCCAAAAGACCTAAGCTAAACTCTTGTTCTCAGACTTTACAGTAGAGCCATAAGCAACCCCTCTCTCTGAGTTTCAGTTTTCTCAAAGATAGAAAGAAGCGTTTTGGACTAGATGGAATTCAAAGGCTACTTTTGGTTCTAAATAGATCATTCTGAGAACCTTCTGATTTTATAGATAAAGAAACTGAGACACATAGAAGTTAGATGACTTTGACAAGATCACACAGATTCAGCATACCTGAAAGAGCTTCATCATTGACCCTTCTTCTTTCTCTGAGAGCAAAGATCAATGGCAGAGCTCCCCCAAAGCGTACCTAGGCTTTTTGCAGACTGATGATCCTAACCCTTTAAGTTAAATGCGCTCTGTTTTCTTCCCTTGACAATTTTGTCATTTATTTTGTTTGCATGATGTAATGGAAAGAGCACTGAATTTTGAATCAGAGGACCTTGATTCAAATTACCCGTCTGTTACTAAACAACTTTGGGAAAGTAATCTAACTTCTTTAGCCTCCATTCACTCTTCTACAAAAGGGAGATATTGTACTATATGACCTTTCAGGTTCCATTCAGTGGTCTTATAGACCTGTGTCTAAATTAGATTTATTACATTTCAACAAAATGTCTTCTCCAATTTCTGTTAAATGGCACCATAATTTATATAGTCTTTCAAGTATGAAACCTTGTTTTATCTTTGACTCTTTCCCTAAATTCCCACATATATTTATTTAGATGTCCAATTAATTCTACCCAAAGGTCTTTAAAAATTTTTAATTGTTCATTTAACAAACATTTTTCTCTTCCATTCTTCTAAATAAAAGAAATAAAATTATTGTAACAAATATGCACAGTCAAGTTAAACAAATGCCTGCATTATCCATTTGTAAAAATGAATATATTATTCTTCATCTTGATTTATTCCACCTCTCTATTCATATTTGTCATTATTCTTTTTTGTTTTTTTATTATAGCTTTTTAGTTATAAGATATATGCATAGATAATTGTTCAGCATTGACAATTGCAAAACCTTTTGTTCCAATTTTTCCCCTCCTTCTCCCCACACCCTCCCCCAGATGGCAGGTTGACCAATACATATTAAATATGTTAAAGTATATGTTAAATATTTGTCATTATTCTAATGTAAATTCTAATTTCCATCAGCCTTAATTATCACAATAGCTTTCTGACAGTTCTTGAAGATAATAACATTACTATGAAATTATGTGGAAAAAAAGAAATTGTGAATATAATAAATTCTTAGAACTATGGAAAGTCTTGTATGATCTGATACAAGTAAAGTGAAGAGAATGAGGAAAATAATTTACACAATGACTGCAATGATATAAAAAGAAAAAACCAAGGGAAATTGAATGGTATGAAATTATAATAACAACTTGGCCCCAGAAAAGAAATATGAGAAGGCACCTTCCCTGCTTCTTTTCGGAGACTGAGCACAAAAAATGTCAGTAAAATTCTGTTCTTTAAAAATGAACTTTCCTGTCTTTTACAATCTACAAACTTGGTAGGTTAGTTAATATTATTTCCCATTTCTTTTTTTTTTTATTGAGGTTGATTTTTTTTTCAGGTAATTCTTTACAATGTATATTTCTTTTTCTGAAAATTGGTTAAATTCTCTACTTACCTACTTTATCTCCCCTCTCATATTTTAGATGCAGTCAGACTGAACTATTGGCTACTAAAATCTTTTAATTTCTATCCATCTTTTAAAGCCCAACACAAATGCCACCTCCTCCAGAAAACCCTCCCTAATTATCCTGAGTAGATTGTGACTTAGAACTTTGTACCACTATAATGAACTGTCATACATTATAGATATAAAAGCAAATTGGCATAGTGCAGAGAAGCCTCGGTCAGGGAAGATTTGAGTTTGTATCCCACCTTCAACACTTTGTGTTTAAGCAGCTGGTAATTAGAGATCTGGACCTGCAGTCAGGAAGATCTGAGTTCAAATTCAACCTCAGAAACTTAGTAGCTATAGAACGCTCTCCAAGTCACTGATCTCTGACTGCCTAAGTTTCCTCATATGTAAAATGGGAATAATGATAACAATTAGTTCCCAGGGTTGTGCAAAGGATAAAAAAGAAATAATATTTGTAAAACTCTTTTAGGGCATTAAATAATGTGGCTATTATTGTCTGTGCAACTCTGGGAAAGTCATGTAAGCTTTCTGAGCCCCTATTTCCTCATTTCTGAAGATTTATTGACCTTTTGTAAAGTGCTTTGTAAACACTGAAATGCTATACAAATGCACCTTTCTAATGTATTTTCCATGCTAATGGCCATTTGTGTATGTACCATACCTTCCCCACTAGATTCTTAACAATAATAATTAACATTTATATGGCAATATATACATATGGTATGTATTGTTGATATGATGTGATATAATACACTCAAATACACAATACATAATTTTATATTCATAGCAACCCTATTATTATCCTTAATGAATGAGAAAACTGAATCTGAGAGGCTAAATGACTTGCCCACAGTCACAGAGCTTGTATTTGAGATGTCTTCCTGACTCTAAATATAGCACACTCTTTCTCTATCTCTCTCTCTTTGTCTCTCCCACCCCTCTTCTTCTTCTCCTTCTCCTCCTTCTTCTCCTTCTTCTTCTCCTGCTTCTTCTTCTCCTTCTCCTTCTTCTCCTTCTTCTCCTTCTCCTTCTCCTTCTCTTTTCTTTTCCTTCTCCTTCTCCTCCTCCTCTTTCTCCTTTCCTCCTCCTCCTCCTCCTCCTCCTCCTTCTTCTTCTTCTTCTTCTTCTTCTTCTTCTCTCTCCCTCTGTTTCTCTTTTCTTTCTCTCTCTGTCCCCCTCCTTCTCTCTCTCTCTCTCCTCTTCTCTCTCTCTCTCTTTTTCTCTCTTTCTCTCTCTCTCTCTCTCTCTCTCTCTCTCTCTCTCTCTCTCTCTCTCTCTCTCTCTCTTTCCTCCTCCTCCTCCTTCTTTTCCCCTTTCCTCCTCTACTTTCCTCTTCTTGGCAAGCATTTGTATATCATTTAAGATTAACAAAGAACTTTAAAATTTTACCTCATTTGTTCTTCACAGCAACTCTGTGAAGTTAATACTATTCTCATCCCCATTTTACAGATGAGGAAAACGCACTATCCCATCAACCTACTTCTAACTTACAAAAGGGCAGTAAACTTATCTAAATTATTATTTCCCTTGTGCCTTAAAACTATGCTCTACAGCAGAGAAATCAAACATGAGCCCTGGATGCTAAAACTCTTTGGAAGAACCAGATTAAAAATATAATTAAGAAATATCTAAGATAATAAATAAAAATGCAATAAGAATGCAGATAATGTTAATTTATGGTTTTCTAAGTCAATTGGAAGGCTGCTAGTTTGACTTTGGCTCTACATAGAGAAAGTGTTTGATCAATATTTCTTTAGTTGAATTGAATTACCCTTCATTTTACATGTGTAGATTCAAACTAGGGGGAGAAAATTTTTGCTTTTTTTTCTGCTACTCAAAATTAAAAAAGAAAGAAAACGTTATGTTATGGTTAGCATTATTGCTCCAATGAAGACTCCTTGGGGCTCCTCTGTCTCACCTCCCCCCATCAGCTACTCTCCCCTCTCCATCATCTTCTGCTCTCAGCTTCCAGCAACAGGGATAGGAAACAAAGCTGGTCTAGAATGAAAAGACATTTCATAATGGACACAGAAAAAAAATGAAGAAATGTCGAAGTATATCTATCTCCTTCTCCTTTACTCTAAAAAGAGCTTTTAAATGTTCAGGGCAGTCTTTTGCCAAATATCAGATTTTACTATGTGGGGTTTCTTCATTGACTCAGTATCGTCTTAGCTATGACAGGCAGCTTTGAAGCCAGGAGGAACTGAATTTGTGTACCTTTTCTGACAGGAGCTGTCTGTGTGATCCTAGGCAAGACACTGAATCTTCCAGTGCTTCTGAGCAATTCCCCAAGACTGGAAAATGCAGAAAAGTCTCTGTCTTGCACTGATCCAAGAGTTTCTTCACCCAGGAGCTCACAATACACTGAGCTCACTGAGAACAAAGACTGTCTTTTGTTTTTCTTTGTATTCTCAGCATTTAGCACAGGGCCTGGCACATTGGGATCCTAATAAATACTTTATTGACTTTATTAGCTGATTGTATCAGTGAAGTCACCAGTCCCATCTCTACCCCTTCCTCAGTTATGGGTGAAGTACTAAAAGCCTTCTGACCCAGTTTGGGGGCTTAGTCTACTTAGTGTCTGGCAGGGATTCCTGGTAGCTGATTTATTTAGCCCTGTTTCATGATGTATGAACAAGAGTGAACATGTTGGAACTCAACAGCCACAAAATGTTTTTGATAATCTCTCTAGTTGTCCCATCTCACTCTCTGCTCTGTGAACCATCATGAGCTAAGCAGTATGAGACTAAATTTAATGGGGAGTTTTTTAATCCAGCCCAAGCTAAGTCAACAATGGTTGTGAAATATCTGTTGTGTGTCTAACACTGTTCTAGGTAAACAAGAGGTTTGAAATCAATGGGCTTTAAGAGCCTTAAAAGCTTTAAATCTATAATGATAGGTGATAGATAGAAAGATAAATAGATAATAGATAAATAGAAAAGATAGAGATGAATAGATAAACAGATGAACAAATAGATAAGATGGATAGATGGAAAGAAAAAAAGAAACTAAAAGAAGTAGAATGTATCATACTTCCCCTCCTTAAAGTTTAGTTGAAATAAATCATTACAAAACTTATATCTGATAATAATTATATATATTTAATTATTAAATATATAATTTAACTCTTATACATCATGACTTTCCCCCTCACAGTTTCAGTATATTGTGGGTCAGCATAAGAAATTAAACAGGAACTTTGGGGGAGTTTTATATAAGCCACAAAAGACACATGAAGGTCAGCAGAGAAAACAGAAGAAGTTTAGAAACTCAGAAAAGCATAAAATATATGTATAATATTGTATAATGTCAACATATTTTCTTTTAATACCATTAAATATATACAATTTCTTTTTTAAAACTAAAATAAGTAAAAATAGTTTATGAAAAGAATGTGAAAATCAGCAATATTTTTTTTATTTAAAGTCTAGTATTTTTACCTAATATTGACCTACATAAAATGTATAAAGAACAAAAACTTTTATTCAATTTTAAAATAAGATACTATAAAGATAATGTAAACACCCCATAAAAAGAAATAAAATTATGTGTGTGTAAAGAAAGGGACAAAAAATTTTATGCAGATTTTCCAGGGGCATTTACTCCCCTGACCTCTTTTTTGATGTAGAAGAGATAACTGTATTATCTCATTTGAGTCTCAAAACAACCCTGAGAGATATATTATTATTATCCCTATTTTATAGTTGAGGAAACCAAAGCTAACAGAGGTTAAGTGGTTTTTGCCCAGGCAGTGAGCTGTCAGAGGTGCCTGTGGAGAAATTAAAAAAAAAAAAAAAAACCACAAACAAACAAAAATCTAAGATTTCTGATAAATACAAAAGCCAAAGTAATGTTCAGATACTGCCAGTCATTACTTACCTACAGCTAGTAATAATGCCCCTTCATAAATCTGTGAAACGATAAAGTAGAAGAAGCCTTTCTGAGGTTTTGTTTGGTCCCCTATTCATGGTTACCCAAGATGCCTGTCCTGTGTCCTAATTGAAAGAGTTCTAACTATTCCTCCCAAGATATTAAGGACTATAATCTCCCAGAATATTTGTTTTTGAATAAAGAATTTGTTAGACTGAAAATTTTTAAGCCATATGTGGATAGATCATAGAGAAACCAGATTATGATGGAAAGTAGAACAAAATGATGCATTTCTCTCATATTTCTGTAACTACTAGAACTAGGTCTATTTTGCCTGGGAAAGAAGGGTTGCTGGGATAAGGTTAAGAGTTTCCTAACTACATTTTTTTTCAATTTCTTTATTATTTTAAGAAATGGAAACTTGTGTGATTAATCTCAGCTCGGGGTTAGAAATCTTAGAAACTAAAATGGGTTCCTACCATAGGTTAAGTAAGTGACTGTTGGCTTGAGAGAGCAGGGAAGTCAGTCAACAAGCATTGATTAAGTGCCTATTATGTGACAGGCACTATGCTAAGAGTTGTGTCAGAACAGTTAAGTTCCAAAGAAAATTAGTTAAAAAGAGAATGCTAAAAAGAGCTGAAAGGACAGATCTGATTTTGTGCTTCTAGCATAGCCCAATTGAGGAAAGGTACTTCTTCATAAATGATATTTAGGGTGAACCCATAGCAAAAACTGCAAGAGGTTTAACAATTATTGGCTGAAATGTCTGATGAAGAAAGCTAAAACAAGCTTCAGAAATTGGGAGAAATACTGATAAGAAGAGTTGTATCCTTCCATACAGAGCCCAATAACTTCAACAAATGGAGATTGGGGTAGAGAGAGGCAGGCTGTGCTAAAGATAGCACCTCTGCTGAGTTTTACACCTAAGGCATAGACAGGAGCTGTAAAAAGCATGCTAGCTATCCCATACATAATTCTTCTAAAGGTCCCTTCTTCACATCGAATGTGTGAAGAGTTTGTTTCAAAGTTTATTTGGGGAAGGCAGAATAAACTCTTGTGATTATTTCATTTTCATGTCTAATTAAATGCTCTGATTATGAACTACATAGCATCTGGCTGACTAGTAAAAGAAAAACATTGGTGGGGGCTCATGAGTAAGGGATCAAAGAGAATTCAGACCCCCAAATACCTAGAACAGTGGTTCTCAAAGTATGGTCTAAAAAATCCTGGGGTTCTCTGAAACCCTTTTAGAGGGTCTACAAATTCAAAAATAGTTTTTATTTCCAATATGGTAAATGTCTATAAATATAATCCAGATAAACAAAAACTCTTTGGAGAGATCCTCAATAATTTTTAATAGGATAAAGATACTGAAAACAAAAGTTTGAGAACCACTGACCTAGAATCTAGAATCAGTAACTGGAAGCAAGTGGTACTTTTTCAGGCACTCCAATTAGTATAGGAGAGCTTGGTGAGGGAGGTTAATCATACCATTACTTCTAAAGCTAGCCCTGCCTATAGTCATTTGTAATTTCTAGTCATTAGGTTTTTATTTTCTGGCTATTGAGGTAACTCATTGAAGCCCCTTCTAGCTTCCCAAACTGTGGTTGAAAGGAGTGGAGAGTAGAAGACACACTGAGCTATCTACCCATGAGAGATTACAACTGTTCTCATGGTAACCAGAGCATCACCTTTGCAATGGTTCTTCACAAAGCTGAGGAGAGACGAGACAACCCCTTCCATGATCCCCTTCTAAAATTCCCAGCTTGGGCTGCTCCCCGCAAACCTACTGCTGTTCTCTAAGGTAAGATTAGCCCTTCCTAAAGAATTCTTTTGTACCTAAGGCACTGGCTAGCCAAAACATTAGCAGAATGAAGACATAGCCGGCTATGGAGTTGTTCTGAGTATGAGCCAGTCACGGCTGCAACATTCAAGTCATAAGTTTATTTTAGCAGAAATTTGAGTTATGTAAGATCTCAAATCCATCCATTCATGAATCATTTATTGAATGTTTACTATGAGCAAAAAATTGTGCTTAGGAAAATAACAATAAAAGAGTCTCTTAAATCTACATAGGAATTTTAATTTTTTAAGTATTTTAAGTATTTTCAAATCTATTATTTCAGTTGAGAAGAAAAGACTCTTATTTGGAAATGAAGAAATGCAGCTCACTTACCTACTATCACAGAGAGGGTCAGTGGCAAAATTGAGACTGTATAGTCTTTGGTTCCTTTCAAGAAACAATACACACAGTGAGAAGTGCCACTGCCCAGGGCCTTGGGAAGGGTATTATCATGTACACCTTATGAAGATCCAAACAGCTATGAAGCCATCTCTCAATAAAAATTTAGCCCTGGAGGGCATTTAGGTGTGCAGTGGATAGAGCACCAGCCCTGAAGGATCTGAGTTTAAAAAAAAATTAGCCCTAATTCTTTCTCTAGGATTCCAGGAGAGAATGCTTATCAATAAATCCACTTTTGGGGGTAGCTGGAGGGTGCAGTGGACAGAGACCTGGCCCTGGAGCAGGAGGACTCCAGTCCAAATTCAGTCTCAGACACATATTAGATGTATGACCCTGAGCAAGTCACTTAACCCCAATTGGCTCCAAAAATTAAAAAAAAAAAAAAAAGAAAGAAAGAACAAAAGAAAAAAAAAAAAAAGAAGAAGTCCAGTTGAACAAGGGCTGCTTCTGATGAGAGAAGGACATCATGTGCGTGGCACATGTTCCAAGATGCCTGGTGATTACGGCAGCTTAAAACATCATGTTCTACATTTGCTGTGGAGGCTTTCCCGAGGCTTGTTCTGCAATCAGAGATGCCGTGGGGATGACATCTTCCTTATCTGTGAAGTGATGTGATGGGGAACTATTCAGCAAACAATCCCTGGAGACCACAGGGTGAGGAATAGATCCAGGAATTCCATTCTGGGAGGCCAGATGTGCACAAGGTAGAAAACAGGGCTCGGCTGCAGGTCAGAGTGTGTTTCTAGCTTGGCGTGTCATTATTCCAAGAGACGAGATCAGGCAGCTGAAGCTGCAGAGGTGAGTCAAAAAGAAAGGGGGGGAAAAAGTGGCTGTACCACATTAATCCTTAACGCCAGGAACATGTCTGATTTGGCCAAACGGATGGAAAAAGTGAAAACGAGACTAATTACTCAAGACAAATTAGTCTGTGTTCTTAAAGGAACCAGAGACTCTACATGAACAGGAATTTCCTCTCTCAGGACCAGGATCCCAGAGTCTAAATGGTGGAGCAAATCTTCAGGACTTGAAAATCTCTTTACAATACAATAATAGAATCAACACAGGATTTGGAGTAGACTTTGTAGACTTGGGCAGATGCTCTCTAACCTTCATTTTCTCAACTAGGAGAAGGAGTGAGATTAGATCAACTAATCAGTAAAATTTCAGTAACTAGGACCTTATAAATGACCTGTCACGGTTCTAATCTCTCTTCTGCGTGTGTACATGTGGATGTCAGTATAAATGTAGCCCTTTTCAGGGCTGCTTATCTACATTTGGTGTCCGCTTGATTCACCCAACTCTCACCTGAGGCTCTAAGAAGCTGTAACATGCCCAGCAGGCAGACCAGCAGAATTGTCATGGCAGACAGGTTAGGGTTGGGGGTAATTAACAGGACTCAAAACCATTGGTGGACTCTGATGGATGGACGTGGCTCTCTCCAACAATGATGTGATTCAAACCAGTTCCAATTGTTCAGTGATGAAGAGAGCCATCTACACCCAGCCAAAGAACTATAGGAACTGAGTGTGGACCACAACATAGCATTTCCACTTTCTGTTATTGTTCGCTTGCATTTTTGTCTTCCTTCTCAGGTTGTTTTTTTTCTTCTTTCTAGATCCGATTTTTCTTCTGTAGCAAGATAACTGTCTAAATATGTATACATATATTGGATTTAACATATATTTCAACATATTTAAAATGTATCGGACTACCTGCCATCTAGGAAGGAGGAAAAGTAGGAACAGAGGTTTTGCAAGCGTCAATGCTGAAAAATTACCCATGCATATGTTTTGTAAATAAAAAGCTTTAATAAAAATAATCCATTGGTGAGTTGGGGAGGTGGTGTCTACCCCAAGCTTGTGCAGACTTCCCCTGGTGAAATGGGCAGATGAGAACAATTTGTTCCAATAGCCAAGAAGGTGGCTAAAGCAGGGCTTGTGGAGCATTCAGAGCTTGGTCAGACGTTGAAGATGTCAAGATCATCCCGGACCATCACTAGACATCTTTACTTCTGAGCTGCCACTGGACTTGGATGACTCAGGAACAGAGTAAGACTGGTGACCTTGCACAACTCTGCCTCACTTAAATCCAGCTCATATGGAAGTCATGAAATCACCCTGTGATGTCATTAGTACTCTTCAAAAACAGATGTACAATAATCAATGAGTTAAGAATAGGTAAGCCAATCAGATACATGGAAAACTAGATCATTGCATAGCATGTAACAGACAAGTCATGGATTTAGAGTCTCAGGACATGGATTCAAATTCCAGCTCTGTTATTTATTAATCATATGACCTTAGAAAAATCACTAAGCCTTTCAGTCTCACTTGGTCCGGATGATCTTTAAGGCACATTTTCCCGTTTGTAATCTTGTGTCCCTATGATTCACTACATGACCTTAGACAAGTTACTTAATCGCATATGATTGTTTCCTCATCTATACAGGGCTGGGCAGGGAGAGAGATAAGAATTCCCATTTCTTTCTTCCTAAATGGGACCCTGTTGAGTTCAAAGATGATAACATTGATACAATTCTTAAAGCTTAAGAAATAGAAGATAAGTTACAAGAAGTTTTATCACTAGTTATTGTGATGAAATGCCCAAAACGTCTGTAGGAGGGATGAAAGAAGGGATGTTTTCTCTAAAATCCTGAAAAGCAATTCACAGAAGATCTTTTTCATCCCCCTGGGGATAGTTTCTGACCTGAAATGCTGGCAAAGGGCAAACAAATTGGTATAGTGTGCAGACATTCCCAGACCACCATTGCAGGGAATTGAAACCCAGCAAATTGAAGTTGAAAATGCTCCTTGGAAATGGCTTTCTGACCCCCTTCTGGGGGCAGATTAAGGAGAGAGGAAGAAGTCCATCTCGATTTTGCCTGGTCTTGAGCCAGTTACAGCTGGCACCTTTTAATGGAGGAAACTGGTTCCAAGAGTGACTAATAGTGATTATACCCCTAGGACATCCTTCATAAACATCATCCATCTCAGAAGACTTCCAAAACATAGGAGTCATAGCAAAACACACACATATATATACATGTAAGCAAGCTCACTAACAATCATATCATTGTTCGGAGTAAGGAGGCCAGCCACACCTTCATCTAAGATAAAAAGAAATTGCAAAAAGTAATCAAAATCCATCTTGCCTAACCTGAAAAACAGCAGTGGGGTTTAGAGGCTGCTTAAAAGTATCCTTCCCTGAATTGTCTTTTAGGAATCAGAGTACAAAGGGAAGGAGCCCTATGCAATGAGAAGTCACAAGTTCGTGGACAATAATTAAGTTCAAGTCCTGTTTCTGATACATCCTGGCTGTGTGACTCTAGGCAAGTCATTTTTCCCCCTCTTCAGACTTCACTTTTCTCACTTAAAAAATAAAGGAGTTAGACTAAATTTAGGGGCACTAAACTTTTTTGTGTCATGGACCCTTTGAGTAGTTTGGTGAAGCTTATGATGGACTCCTTAGAATAATGCTTTTTTGCTTTAATTAAACTGAAAGGAAATGCTAAATTTCAGTTAAAAATTAGTTAGAATAAAATGGATTTTTTTAGAATCCAAGGTCACAGAACTCCTGAAATCTAACATCCTAAAGTATACAATTAGGGTAGCAAGATGGTACAGTTGATAAAGTTCCAGGCCTGGAGTCAGGAAGCCCAGAGTTCAAATTCTGCCTCAGATACTTACTGGGCAAATCATTTAACTCTATTTGCCCCAGTTTCCTCTCTTGTTTGCCCCAGTTTCCTCTTCTAAAATGAGCTGGTGAAGGAAATGGCAAACCACTCCAATATCTTTACCAAAAAAAACAACAACAACAACAAAAAAAAAAAAAAAAAAAAAAAAACCCAGATGGGATTATGAAGAATCAGACTCAACTGAAAAATTACTCAACAAGAAAAAGGCCTCAGCCTACGAACCCGGGACTAGATCAGTCAGTTTATCAACATTTCTTAAATGCCTGCTCTGAACTGGGCAATGTACAAAGAAAGGCAAAAGGCAATCTCTATTTTCAAGGAGTTCGTGGTCTAATGAGGCAGACAATATGCAAATGAAACAAGCTATATACAGGATATACTAGGCATAACAGAGGGAAGACACTAGCAGTAAGGGGGATTGAAAAGGGTTTCCTATAAAAAGTGAGATTTTAGCTGGGACTAGATGGAATCTAGAAGGAAGGGAAATTAGAGATGGAAATAAGAGAGAATTTAGGGCAGGGGGGACTGGTTGCAAGGTGAAGGGTCTTTTGGGAGAAACAGCAAGGAGACCTGTATCATTGCATTGGAGAGTATGTGCTGGATGGTGGGTGAAAGAAAATAAGGTCTAAGAAGACTGAAAAGGTAAGGGAGGAGGGCAGATTTTAAAGGGCTTTAAATGAAACCTCAACCCCCCAAAAAGGATTTTATATTTGATTTCTAAGGCCCGGTTCTGACTGAGGCATAATATTTGACGCCTACCTAAGTATTTTCAGCAAGCAAAGAGATCAGCTTTCTCTCTGACTCCATAACTCTTTCTGTGTCTCTCCATCTGTTTGTCTCTGTCTCTCTCTGACTCTCTCTCTCTCTCTCTCTCTCTCTCTCTCTCTCTCTCTCTCTCTGTCTCTCTCTGACTCTCTCTATCTTTGTCTCTGTCTCTGTTTGTCTCTGTCTCTCTCTCTTTATCTCCCTCTCTGTGTGTCTCTTTCTGTTTCTCTGTCTGTGCTTTCTGTCTTTCTTTGTCTCTCTGTCTCTTTCTGTCTTTCTGTCTCTTTCTTTATGTCTCTATGTTTTTCTCTGTCTCTGTCTTTCTCTGTGTCTCTCTCTTTCTGCCTCTTTTTTCTCTCTGTCTTTCTGTCTGTCTATGTTTCTCTGCCTCCCTCTGTGTCTCTCTCTTTCTGTCTCTATGTTTTTCTCTCTCTGTCTCTCTCTGTCTTTCTCTGTGTGTCTCTCTTTCTGCCTCTTTTTTCTCTCTGTCTTTCTGTCTGTCTATGTCTCTCTGCCTCTCTCTGTGTCTCTCTCTTTCTGTCTCTATGTTTTTCTCTCTCTCTCTTTCTGTCTTTCTTTGTCTCTCTGTCTCTCTCTCTTTCTGCCTCTTTTTTCTCTCTGTCTTTCTCTGTCTCTCTGCCTCTCTCTCTGCCTCTCTCTCTGTCTCTATGTTTTTTCTCTCTCTCTCTTTCTGTCTTTCTCTGTCTCTCTGCCTCTCTCTCTGCCTCTCTCTCTGTCTCTATGTTTTTTTCTCTCTCTCTCTTTCTGTCTTTCTCTGTCTCTCTGCCTCTCTCTCTGCCTCTCTCTCTGTCTCTATGTTTTTTTCTCTCTCTCTCTTTCTGTCTTTCTTTGTCTCTCTGTCTCTCTCTCTTTCTGCCTCTTTTTTCTCTCTGTCTTTCTGTCTGTCTATGTCTCTCTGCCTCTCTCTGTGTCTCTCTCTTTCTGTCTTTCTTTGTCTCTCTGTCTCTCTTTCTGCCTCTTTTTTCTCTCTGTCTTTCTGTCTGTCTATGTCTCTCTGCCTCTCTCTGTGTCTCTCTCTTTCTGTCTCTATGTTTTTCTCTCTCTCTCTCTTTCTGTCTTTCTTTGTCTCTCTGTCTCTCTCTCTTTCTGCCTCTTTTTTCTCTCTGTCTTTCTCTGTCTCTCTGCCTCTCTCTCTGTCTCTATGATTTTTTCTCTCTCTCTCTCTTTCTGTCTTTCTTTGTCTCTCTGTCTCTCTTTCTGCCTCTTTTTTCTCTCTGTCTTTCTGTCTGTCTATGTCTCTCTGCCTCTCTCTGTGTCTCTCTCTTTCTGTCTTTCTTTGTCTCTCTGTCTCTCTTTCTGCCTCTTTTTTCTCTCTGTCTTTCTGTCTGTTTATGTCTCTCTGCCTCTCTCTTTCTGTCTCTATGTTTTTCTCTCTCTCTTTCTGTCTTTCTTTGTCTCTCTGTCTCTCTCTCTTTCTGCCTCTTTTTTCTCTCTCTCTCTCTTCTGTCTTTCTTTGTCTCTCTGTCTCTCTCTCTTTCTGCCTCTTTTTTTCTCTTTCTCTGTCTCTCTGCCTCTCTCTCTATCTCTGTCTGTTTGTCTCTCCCCAACTCCCTCCTTTTGCATCCCTTAGGTGCCTTCTCCTCTTCTCCCAGATCTGATCTCAGGGAAAGCTCCAATAGGCTCATTCGTTCCAAGACCTGAGTTATCACTTCACCTCTGACCTGCCACTTCCCAGAACACGCCACCACCAGCACCACACCATCCCCCTCCAGATAGTTGCTTGAACAGGAAACTGAAGACTCCATCTCTAAGTGTGAACCTTTAGGCACCAGGAAGCTGGGCAGGGAGATACGTTTGGGACCCAGGGCCTTCCCAGGCCCCGAAATCATAATGTGCAGGTGCTGCTTCTTCCAGCCAGTCCCAGGCCAGTCCTTTAATCTCTGACACTTCAGTGATCCTTCCCTTCCGTTTCCCTTCCACTTCCCAGGCCCTCTCCATTCTTTCACGGTGAGTAGAAGCACACAAGGGATTATCACCCGGAGTGGCAACATTGACAAGTGATGAGCTGGCACACCACCTCCCCTGCCTGCCATGGCAAGCTCGCCAAGAAGCGAGCTCTGCTGCGGAGCTCAAGATGGGGCAAGCACTTCTCTGCAGGGACCCAGAGCTCAGATAGTTAATGGCTCGGTTAGAGAGTGAAGTCAGAGTCTTAAAATATGCCTGGGAGAGTGTGCGGCCCTCGGTGCCATCAGGTACTCGGGAAGTGCCCAGAGCGGGCCAGCAGTCGTGGTGGCTCCAAACGGGCCCCAGGGAAAATAAGTCCCTGTGGGTGAGCCGGGCCCCTGGCCACTGCTGTCAGAGGGAGGAGGGCATGCTGACCCTTCCGACCAGAGAGAGGAGACTGGCCAGGGAGAAAAAGCCCACGCTGATTGTGACAGAGAGTGGGGGCTCCTCGGGGGGCGGGAGGGGGCAGCCGGGGGAAGGTGATTAAATGACACTGAAGTTTCATATATATATATATATATATATATCAATGCTTCCACACCCTCCAGATGCAGAAGATAATCCCTCTACAAATTAGAAGATTTTGTTGAGCTAGAAAAAGTCAGTCACTCGTGGCCAATCCCATAACGAATCTTAGCTAGTCAGATGGTGGACATGCGATCCTTCACCAAATCCATGTTCAAAGCCTTCCCAGCTTGGAAGGAGCTGCCAGCTCCCGGACTGCTGGCATAATCTTCAGAACTCAAGGTCACTTTATTCCATGATTAGCCTTGACAAGAAGATTGCTGTAGACACAAGTGTGTGTGTGTGTGTGTGTGTGTATGTGTGTGTGTGTGTTTGCCTAATAAGTATTAGCTGACTGACTTAATGGATATTTTTTGAACTGAATTGAGTTGAGTCAGTCAAGGGGCATTTATTAAATGTTTCCCACTGTGTTGGGTGCTTGAAATTTATATAGAAAAGTAAAAAAGTCACTGCCCTCAAATAGATTACTTTCTATCACAGGGTACAATGTGTATAAATGTAGATATGCAGGCAATATAAAGACAATGTTATATATAAGGATGTGAAAAAATACAAAATAAATATGAGATAATTTGAGAACAAGAGGGTGCTAATAGTGTCAGGATCTTTTAAAAAAGTTTACACTGGAGATTAAAGTGAATTTTGAGGGAAATTTTAGGAAGTAAGGAGAGAGTATTTTTCAGGCATAGGGGATGGCTTGCATCAATGAGATGTAATGTCGCATGTTGGAGAAAGCAAGGCCATTTTGGCGGGCTATGTGAAGATGGATAGCATATACTAAAACTAAATTTTAGATTTTAGAAGTAATAGGCATCTGGAGGGTATGGAAGCATTGAGATTATATATATATATATGTGTGTGTGTGTGTGTACATATACATATATAAAATCTCAATGCTTTATATATGTATGAATATATATATATGAAACTTTAGTGTCATTTAATCACCTTCCCCTGGCTTTCTCTACTTCCCACACTCCGAGGAGCCAGTTTCTGTTTCCTCTCTTTGTCACAATCAGCGAGGGATCGTTTCTCTCTGACCAGTCTCCTCTCTCTGGTAAGGCCATTGTAGATTATTGAACTGGGAGGAATAGGGTCAGATTCGAGCTTTAGACTTGATCAGAGGAATGCAAATTAAGAACATTCTGAGGTACCACTGCACACTTCTCAGATTGACTAAGATGATAGAAAAAAAATAATGACCGATGTTGGAGGGGATGTGGGAAAACTGGGACACTGATACATTGTTGGTGGAACTGTGAATACATCCAACCATTCTGGAGAGCAATTTGGAACTGTGCCCAAAAGGCTAACGTAGCCTTTGATCCAGCAGTGTTTCTACTGGGCCTGCATCTCAAAGAAATCATAAAGGAGGGAAAGGGACCCACAATCACTGTGGATTGGAAAGGGGGAGACTTATAGCTGGAAGATTAATTAGGAGGCTATACCAATAGTGGTATCCAAGAGGTATTCAAGAGGTAGCGAGAACCTGGCTAAGGGAGCCCTGTAAATGGAGGGAAGAGATAGATTTGAGATGTGTCTGGAAATATAATCTCCAAGAGATGGCAGCTGAGCTTAGGTTGGGGAATGTAGCCTGGGAGTCAGGCCAAAATATCTAGTATCTCTGAATAGTTAAAGACTAGTGTCTTAACCTATGCCTGATTTGCCCTTGAAGAGAGGCCATTCTCCACCACTAAGTCCCCATCCCTACCATGTATGAGTCACTTTCCTCTCCTACAACTCAAGTCATGAGCCCGTCTCCACTCCCACCCCCACACTCAGAGGAGGTAACATGAGGTTACTGCCCCCAAACATTTCAAAAGTTATCAGTTACTATCCATATCCTCATTCCCATCCCCTGAAAGAATAGGGTTCAGAGTTTCAACAAGCCTTTTTGAAACCTTTACCAGCCCCTGTTTTAAGGATACTGGGATATAACCTTGTCACTAACTTCATCATACCAACCCTGGATAGCTAGTCCCTCCAAGTGAAAGGGATTGGAATATTCATATTCTTTTGTTGTTATTCGGTTATTTTAGTCATATCCAGGTATTTATGACTCCACATAGAATTTTCTTGGCTAAGATACTGGAGTAGTTTGCTATTTCCTTCTCTGACTCATTTTATAGATAAGGAAACTGAAATTCAAGTCACACAGCTAGCCTGGGGTCAAATTTGAACTCGGGTCTTCTTAACTGAGCTTTATCCACTGTGCCACCAAACTGCCCACTCAAATTCTAGCACCACTCAAAATCTTAACATGAATTTATATTCAAAAAAGGCAGCATATTCCAGATCATTAGATTGGATACAAGATAGTTTAAAGTTTCGTTTCAAATTTCCCAGCTTCTTATCACATAACCTTGAGCAAATAACTAAATTTCTCTATCGCTATTTCCTCAACTGCAAAACAGGAGCAAAGTCTTCTCCTTCCTCTTCTTCCTCCAACAACAAACAAAACAAGAACAAGAAAAACCCAACTCCTATCTTGGGATGAAAGGGATTTATTACATTTAGGTTGTAATTATTTATGGTATATTAATAAACATCCCATATTAGAAATATGAACTTGCATTTCCTTTATAATGCATTTCAAGCATCAACTTTTACATGAAGTCTTTCCTTATACTCCTACTGATATTGCCTCCTTTCCCCCCTCAAAAATATTATCTCATATTTATTTTTATCATATTGTGTATAAAGTTAGAATGTAAGTTTTCATTTATACATAATGATTTGAATGTTTTCTTCCTTATTAAAAAAATGAGCTGGAATAGCCCTCGCCAAGTAATAAGATCTCTCCTCACTTCTTAAAATTTCCCTCAAAATTCACTTTAATCTCCAGTGTAAACTTTTTTAAAGATCCTAACACTATTAGCACTCCCTTGTTCTCAAATTATCTCATATTTATTTCGTTTTTTTCATATCTTTATATATAACATTGTCTTTATGCTGCCTTTCTTTGAATTAGAAGCAATTCCAAGTAAATAATAGATGCTTAATAAATATCAGTGGGTTAACTAGTTAATAACCTTGGATGGAAAATTTCATCAATTTTGAGGATTGTGATATACTGCATTGTTACCAAGGAACATTCTGTGGTGCACACTCTGCAATGAATTTAAGGGATCACTCCTTAATATGGGATAATTCCCATAAGGTCTTTGACCCCTTAAGGCCTTTTGGTTCTCCCTTCTCAGCTTAGACCTCTGGATTTCACCATTCTCCAATTGATAAATGGTCAAAACATATGAACAGACAATGAAATTGATGAAGAATGATCATCTTCAGATGAAGAAATTGAAACCACTTCTATTCATAAGAAAAGGTGCTCCAAATCACTATTGATCAGAGAAATGCAAATTAAGACAACTCTGATATATCCCTATACACCTGTCAGATTGACTAAGATGACAGAAAAAGATAATGACGAATATTGGAGGGGATGTGGGAAAACTGGGACACTGATGCATTGTTGGTGGAGTTGTGAATGGATTCAACCATTCTGGAGAGCAATTTGGAACTATCAAAAGACTATCATAGCCTTTGATCCAGCAGTGTCTCTACTGTGCCAGCATCTCAAAGAGATCTTAAAGGAAGGAAAGGGACCCACATGTGCCAAAATGTTTGTGGCAGGTCTCTTTGTAGTGGCCAGGAACTGGAAACTGAGTGGATGCCCATCAAATGGAGAATGGCTGAATAAATTGTGGTATATGAATGTTATGGGATATTATTGTTCAGTAAGAAATGACCAGCAAGATAATTTCAGAAAGGCCTGGAGAGACTCACATGAATTGATGCTGAGTGAAATGAGCAGGACCAGAAGATCATTATATAGAGCAACAAAATTATGCAATGACCAATTCTGATGGCTCTTTTCAACAATGAGATGATTCAGGTCAGTTCCAATGGTCTTGCGATGAAGAGAGCCATATGCCCCAGAGAGAGAATTGTGGGGACTGAGTGTGGATCACAACATAGTAATTTCTACTCTTTTTGTTGTTGTTTGCTTGAATTTTGTTTTCTTTCTCATTTTTTTGATCTGATTTTTTCTCGTGCAGCAAGATAATTGTGGAAATATGTATAAAAGAATTGCACATGTTTAACATATCGCATTGCTTGCCGTCTAGGGAAAGGAGTGGGGGGAAGAGAAGAAAAAAACTTTGGAACACAAGATTATGCAAGAATGAATTCTGAAAATTATCTATGCATATATTTTGAAAATAAAAAGCTTTAAAAAAAAAAAAAAGAACTCTGGCCTTCAGACAGTAAGGTCTGTGCTGTGCACACTGGCCCATCTGCAGGGCTTCCAAAGTACCATCTGGTTCTTATAATAAGTTAAAGAGAAAATTCTACATCTGTCCAGCTGAGCAGTCAGTCAGTCAACAAGCATTTATTAACTGCTTGCAATAAACCAGGCACCGTGCTAGGGGCTGAACGAGCTGAACTAGGATAGGGGGAGGGTAAGCAACTACACACAAAGTATGAATTAAACAATATTTACAACCCCCTCTAAGCATCAAATTATCTCTCCCACCATCAATTTAACCTTTAGATTAAATATTGTCTTCAAAGTGAGCATCCATTGTTGGAAATACATGCACACATAGTATATATTATATGTCATTTAATAGCATAAAAATCTTCATAACATTTTTTGGCCCTCCCTTCATACTAGAGAAGGAGTCTGATTTTTTTTTTCTTTTTCTTTTATGGAGTGTTTACAGTAGCTTATTGCAAATTTGGGTTAAATATTTGGTCATAGGTTCTGTGTTGTTTTCTGGCTTTCATGTGTTTTCTGCAGTTTTCACAAGGTTTCCAAAAAAATTAATCTCTTATGCCAACCCCACAATATATTGAAACCATACTGGGGAAAGTCTCGATATGAAAGGGATAACTATATATTACATTATATCGTGTCATATATCATATTATATCTTTCTAGAGAGAAAGATGAATATTCAGTTTTCTATATTCTGCTTTTTTTGGTGTTTAAGTTCAGAATACAAAAAATTTTAAATGAGCACTCTTTAGAATGATAGGATTTTATAGTTGGAAGGAGTAGGAGAGATCATTGAATATAACACTGACTTGACAGATGAGGAATTTGGAGCCTAAAATGGACAAACAATTGTCCTCATTAGTAGCAGGGCCAAGACTATACTGTTACTAAGCTGTATGATTCTAAATCCATTCATTGTTCAAGTACAACCCAGTATACTTGAGCTGCTGCCAAAGTTACTTGGGTGGGGAATGAAGTGTTAACATTCATTAAACTCCATTAATGTTAGTTTACCAATTTAACTAACTCCTCTCGTGTAAGGTCCTAAGGAAGATAATATGAGTTACAGAGTTAGATGGGGGATGAGGAAGAAAAAGAATAGCATGTGATTAGCTTGTTGTTTTTAACATTTAAGTTTTAATGGAAAATTGAATTGAAAAAAGAAAAGAATATATTGTGCTATTTGAACTATTGACTAAGGAGGCCTGGATAGGGTGCAGTGTGGATTAGGTAGGACCAGGCTGCCCAACCAGAGGAAGCAAGAATAAACTGGGTATTATTTGGCTTAGATAAACTGGTTTTGCAATACAACACCTATTACATATATTCAGCTGTAGTTGTTGCTATGCTTTTAACATTCAAATATCTAGGTTGGTCAAAGCAGGAATCTTACCCAGCCATTCCCCCCTACACACTCACCTTAAAATAAACTCAATCACCCCAAAAAAAGAGAATATTCATCTCTATAGACAGATAGATAGATATAGATATAGCACCAAAATTGTATCATAGTATAATGTTTAGCTATTCTTTGCTTGCTTCAGACGAACCATGTGAAATCTGGTGGGGAGGGGAGTGGGACCATGTACGATTCAGGCACTGACAATATTTTAATTGGCTAATCAACATGAATGGCTGATGACCAAAAGTACCACTTCTGGGATTGAGAACTCCCTGTCCCATTTGAGAATCCATGAATGGATTCTGCAGGTTCAAGAACTTGGATGGGGGAAACAATTACATCTTTACTTGAATATAATTAGTTTGTCTTATAATTCTAGGTATTTTATTTTCTGAATTTAAAAACATTTTCTAAGAAGAGGTCCATAGGCTTTCCAGACTTCCAGTGGGATCCATGATACAAAACAAAATTAAGAACTCTTATTGCAAAAGAAGAGAATGTTTCCATCGATGACTGCTCTTAGACAGCCCTCGCCAGGTAATAAGATCTGATTTCAGGGAGAGGTAGAAAAGAAACACTGCTATACTGCCATAATGGTTCCAAGGGCTGACACCGTTCTCAATGAATCACAGACTTAACTAGCCTCTGGCTGACTCTATCTTGTGAATCTTTTTTCTTTAGTATCATCTTGTGACCATTGAAATATCTGCAGGGACAGCAGCAGGTAACTGGGAGGAGAGCCTGCCTAAACAGTGGTGGGAGTGGGCCGGCACCAGGGGAAGAGCCGGCAGTTGAGAGGAGGAGTATGGAGAAAGATAGACCGATAGGGACGTATACGCAGAAAGAAACAGAGAGACAGAGACAGAAAGAGAGACAGACAGACAGATACATATAGACAGAAACAGAGATAAAGACATAGAGATAGACAGACAGATAGACAGAAAGACAAACAGAGACAGAGACAGATAGAAACAGACACATACACAGAGAGAAACAGACAGACAGAAAGACAGACAGAGACAGAGACAAATAGAAAGACACACATATACAAAGAGAAACAGAGAGATAGACACAGATATAGACAGACAGACAAAAACACATACACAGAGAGAAACAGAGAGACAGACAGAGACAGAAAGACAGACAGAGACAGAGACAGAAACAGATACATTCACGAAGAGAAACAGAGAGATAGAGACAGAGATAGACAGACAGCGACATACACGGAGAGTAGAAAGATAGAGACAGACAGAAACAGATAGAAAGAGACACATACACGAAGAAAAACAGAGAGAGATAGAGACAAAGAGATAGACAGACAGACAGCAACATACACGGAGAGAAACAAAGAGACAGACAGACAGACAGAGAGACAGAGACAGATAGAAAGAGACACATACACGGAGAGAAACAGAGAGATAGAAATAGATATAGACAGACAGACAAAGACACATACACAGAGAGAAATAGAGAGACAGACAGCGACAGAGACAGATAGAAACAGACACATACACAGAAAGAAACAGAGAGAGATAGAGACAAAGAGATAGACAGACAGACAGCAACATACACGGAGAGAAACAAAGAGACAGACAGACAGACAGAGAGATAGGGACAGATAGAAAGAGACACATACACGGAGAGAAACAGAGATAGAGCCAGATATAGACAGACAGACAGACAGAGACACAAACAGAGAGAAACAGAGAGAGACAGAGACAGAAAAACAGATTTACAGAGAGAAACAAAAGAAGAGAAGCAACAAAACGGAGACACATAGGTAGAGAAACAGTAAGAGACAGAGTGAGATACAGAGACAGGGAACAGTAAGAGAGGAGAGACAGAGACAAGGGAAGGAAAAAGACAGAAATACAGACTGAAAGAGCTACCTTGGCTTGACCAGGCAGTGACAACAGAGGTGAAATGTAAAATGGCAGCAGGGAAATCACTTGGGAGGTCAGTCAGAGAGCCCAGAGAGGTAACGATGGCCCGAACTAGGGTGGTGACTGTATGAGCAAAGAGAAGGGAATGTATGTGAAAGATAGCGTGGAGATAGGAACAAAATTTGCTGATTGATTAGATATGTGGTATGAGTAAGAATGCGAGAGAAGTCAAGAATGGCACCGAGATTGTCAAGAAATGCCACCTTGATTACTGATCTCACCATATCCCAATTCCTTCTCTCCTTGATCAACATATATTTATTTTGCATTTATTCTTGATGTTCTTACCATGTACATGTTTGCCCTACTAGAATATAAACCCTTTAAGAGGAGGGAGTGTTTCATTTTGGGGCAACTGTATCCCCAGCACCTACCAAAGTGCCTGACACAAAGTAGACATTTAATAAATGCACATTGATTGATTGATTGAAAGTTGCAAACCTGGGTGATTAGAAATGCAGGATCCTGTATTAGGAATTACTTATCCAAAGAACAAAAACAAAGATATAGTCTATCATCTGAAAGTATTTATACATTATAAAGCTGGTATATATAAATATATATATATATATATGTATGTATGTACTTCTTTATACACATGCATATGAATGAATAAGAATAATATAAAATAAAAATCAACATTTTGTTAAATGCAAACCCTTCCTGAGATCATTTAAGGTTTTTGCACTAGAAGCAAAGAGGTCAAACCAGTCAGAATTGGAGGTCAAAAATACATATAACCTTGAGGACATGTGAAAGTCAACACCGGATCATTGCCAGCCAGAGCTTTTCCCCTAATGGGAGCATATGTTTTTACATTCACTGTTATATTAACTGCATTTTGCGAGAGATTTCATTAAAACCTACTTCCAGGGCTGATATCTACAGCATGAAATCCTCCAGATAAATTGGTTCTGTAGATGTTGACAACACTCTCCCAACACCCTATGGATCAAAATGCTATTTATCCATTTGGCTTGGCCAGAATGTAAAAGCAAACAGTATGAAATCAATAGCTATGGAGTGTCGAGCATGTGTTCTCCCCCATCCCACACCCAGTGTAGACCCCAAAAGGAAACTGACATGCAGATTAGACAAATCACTTTTCATAATCCTAAAGGCTGCTGCGTGATGTGTCTAGAGTATTAATCAAAGGCTGAGTCAAAGTAAAAATGTGAATTAAATTCCTTAATAGAGAGAGACATGAATTTTCTATCCTTGGATCTTTGGCCACAGGCGTCTCTAAGGCAATGAAAAATTCAGCTACCCAGTTTGTAATATTATGAGAAATCTATCACTAAAATGACAATCTCCCAGTTGTTGGGTATTCTGCTTAAAAGACTATGTTCTCAATGTAGTATTAGGGTTTCCAAGGACTGCTAGCAGGATTTGAGTCTGGTCAGAGGTTAGGGAAGATAAAGAACCCCAAATTCCTAATCTTCTTGGGTCATTTAAAGTTCCCATAAACTTTTCTACTTGTTGTTTGTCCTTTGTTCTGAGAGGACCAATGACATCAGAAGGGTGATGTCTTGACTTACAGGTGAGTTGTATTTAAGTTCAGCAGAGCTGTGCAAAGTCATCAGTCCCTGTCTTTTCTTCAGAGTCACCAAAGTCTAGTGGCAAGACATAGATCAGGACAAGTGGTAATGATTCAGCCTTTCCTACTACTTTAAGGGAGAAGTAGGTTCCCAGAGACCTGACTAAATCCCAAGTTGAGTCCATTGTTCCAGAATCTTGTTTTTTTCCCTCAAGTTTCTGCTAGAAGGATGTCCTTTCACTTCTATCCCAGTGTAAAAATCAGTGCTAAATCACATATCCAAAGACCTTAAAGAAATGGACAGAGCTAAAAGAAATCAAGCTATGGTCAAAGAGAATGTCAATGAAAATACAGCACTGCTCCTAGGAAATCTAAAGACCAGAAGGCTCTTTGGGATCATCTGGTCCAAGCCCCTTTCAGTTCAAATCTTTTTTACTATCACCACCACTAAAGAACATCCCGGGATCTTGAACCCAAGAATCTTGAAAATAACAACCCAGTGCCTCCATCCATCATCCTAGGAAACAGCCCTTGTGGAGGCTGGTCCTACAGGGTCTGTAGCCATAGCTACTGAAGACACAAGAAAGATTTTCACCAAGGTTCTGATACTGTCAAATAGTTCAACATCAGAAGCTGACATGATTTGATCAGAGGAAATGAAGTAAAGAAGTGTTACTATTTGCTTTGCCATTGAACCCTAAGGGCCACTGGGATTCATTCTTGAGGAGGACTAATGACATAATGTTGGGATCAAATACAGTGTGGTCAGCTGTGGCTGATCATTCTACCACAGGTCAAACAAACATAACTTTTTGAACATTTGGGATAGAAGTGTCTCTAGATTAGCACATTTCCCATTTCCTTTGTGCCACTGAAATTCTGCTTTGCTCATAAATCTCAGCATTTTCTATGATGGAGGCTCACCATGCTGGGAGGTCCTGGGCCAAACTGATATTAAAGTTCTTCTGAGAGATTTGAGAATACCATTTTTTTTTTCCTGAGCTCCAAGAGAATATAAAAAAAATGGCCAAGGAAAAGCATGGTCAGGAGTTTAAGGCTGATTGAGCAGCTTTTTAAAAATTTTTTGGACTAGAGGAAAGAGATAAGATATGTTTGGAGGTGTTCTGGGCCAGGTATTACTCAAGCCAGCCCCTTATAGTTTATTTTTAATATCAGAATGAAATGAGACATTCAATAATTATTGAAAAATTAACAAAAACATAACTTAGCTAAAACAAAGGGATAGTCACCAAGGATTTACATTGTGGACTATCTAAATTGATTCAATTGAATGAAGCTCACCAGCCTTTGAGTTACTTACGTTGGTCCATCAGCCAAACATTTGAGTCCACCTGAAGATGCTCATGAATATTTTGTATTCATTTTGACAAAGAGATGATGTCAAAAACTTAAGTCTTTAGTCCCTCAGCCAGTTAAGTCATAAAGATGGTTTCAATCTCTTTTAAGGAGAATTTAGCCCAACTTGCAAGAAGGTCAAGGGGTTAATTTATTGCTTCCTCTTGAGAAGTCAGTTTGTTTCTTCACAAATTTCTCTACAAAGTTGTTTTTAATAGAGTATTGGATTTGGAGTTTGGTTTAAAATAGGACTCAGCTGCTAATTTAGGCTCCTGACTATGCTTTTCCTTGACCATTTTCTCAAGTTCTCTTGGAGCTCAGGAAAAAAAAATGGTACTCTCAAGGTTTCTCTGAAGAACTTTAGTGTCAGTTGTGAGACATGGAAGACACGGGCATAGGAGCCCCCAGCATGGCGTGTCTACATCATAGAAAATGCTGAGATTTATGAGCAAAGCAGAATTTCAGTGGCACAAAGGAAATGGGAAATGTGCAAATCTAGAGACACTTCTGCCCCAAATGTTCAGAAAGTTATTTTTTGCCTGACCCGTGGCTTTCTGAAATTATCTCAGGATTTATCAGCCACAACTGACCACACTGTATGTTGAGATGTTGACCCTAAGATTGTGATGTCATTGATCTTCCTCAAGTATGAATTGTTGATTAGTCTTACTAAATAAAAACTAAATTAGCTCTGAGATAAGCTCAGCTCACCTGCTAAATAAAGCCATTTATCCAGAGTGTAATTAGATTGGAAAATAGAGTGGGATAGTAGAATGCAGTGGGAGGCACCCTGAGTACAAATGCCAACTCAAATACTGATTTGCTGCATGAACTTGGGTAAGTCATTTCCTGGCTTTGGGACTCAGTTTTCTAAATCTGTAAAATCATGAGGTTTGAATGGCTGATCTCCTCAATCCCCTCCAATCCTCTCCCCCTACATTTTGAGGGATGGCTGTACCAGAGTGCAATACAGTCATCAACATCCAACCCAGAAAGCTGACTGGGCAAGCAAATGCAATCCCTTCTGGTGAGGAAATGTTTGGAGCTCTCTGTAGATGGAAAGAGCTATGAACTTTCATGGAGAGTTTAATAGGACCTTCTGTTTTATGTGGTATCTTGCTCCCAAGGAGTTCAAAGCATGATCTGATTCATCCTCACACCTTCTGGTGAGAGTGTGGGGTGAGGGGCTCATTAGAGCTGGGAAAGCCTGTATTACAGATGGGAAAACCGATCGGAAATATGGAAAGTCTGTTTTAAAGGGACAAAATGGATTTCAATGTGTACCCGAGATCACTTCCAGCTCTAAATTCTAGAATCCTTCTGAAACTAGAGGAAATGGGAAGCCAGAAGAAGTCCCCACCCATGACCCAGAGGGTTTCTGTTGCCTACTACATGGATCTCTCAACTAGAAAATGAGAGAAAGTCTCAGCAGCATCGTTAATAATGATAATGATGATAATGATGACACATTTATTAGCTTTTCAAAGTTTGTTGTTGATGTACATGATTTTACCAGATATTCATAATAAACTACAAATATATGGAGGGAGGTATTGAAGATACCTATGGTATCTATGATTTTCTCACTATGGGATTCCCTAGTCATCTCTATATTGATACATTATCCCTACTTTAGGGGGACTGGACCCATGACTTCATTGGCCTAAGGAACTCCTTGTGAAAAGACTTACTATATAAATGCAGAAGAATAGCTACTTTTTGACTTGTCTTAGAGAGTTGCCTAGAGTCCTGAGAGGCTAGGGGTCCGGCAGAATATGTCAGAGTGGGACCTGAATTTTCTGATTCCAAGACCAAATCTCTACTTAACCGAGTATCTGCTTCTTATTTATATTCATATATGCATGTATATGGGAGCAGATGGGTAATGTAGTGGATAGAGTACCAAGCCTGACATCAGGAAGATGAGTTCAAACCTGGTCTCAGACATTTAGAAACTGTGTGACCCTGGTCAAGCAATTTAATTTAGGGTTTGCCTCAGTTTCTTCAACTATAAGATGAACTGGAAAAGGAAATGACAAACTAATATCTTTGCAAAGAAAATCCCAAATGGAAATATATATATATATATATGTATATATATATATACATGTTCATCAATATGTGTGTATATATATAAAGAGACAGAGACAGACAGACAGACACAGACACATAGAGACATTTCTCAGAAATGCAATATAGCATAATGGATAAAATGCTGGACTTGGGATTGAGAGATATATGGGTTCAAACTCTGCCTTAGATATCAGCTAATTTGTGGCTCCAAGAAAATCATTTAATCTCGATTTCCTCAGATATAAAATGAAGATAATAATAGAACTAACTTACATGTATACAGTGAGGATCATTTTGTAAACCTTAGATTGTTATATAAAGGATATTAAATATACCTCATATGTGCATCTATGTAAAGATTCTATATTCTAATATATCTATGACTTCATCAATATTGGTATTTCCTTCAATGATGGAAACAAATGACACCCACTGATGCTTATTCATCCTTTTACATCTCTTGATGATGTCTTCCTGTAAGTAAATTACAGAGGGTTGATCCACCTAGTGCCTTGGGAGTTTTCCTTGATTTTTTTTTTTTTTTTGACATCATGGGGATACCAAAGGAGTGTGTAGGATGCTACTGGTATTCATTCCCTCTGGAGGCCAGTTCACTCTTCTTTTTTCATCATTTATTTATCCTTTATACAACTTCTCCTATGTTCTTTTTGTTTGTAAAATGCTATAGATTATTCATACCCATCTTGTGGTTTTTTTTTTTTGCTCTATTAGGAATTTTCAATTTTAAGTTATTGGAGATTACAATATTCTATGATAGGTAACCATTCAATGTCACCAAAATAGTTTAGTTTTTTTTTAAATGAAGCTTTGTATCAGGATAAGTCATTAAAAGAGTTCTGGATCAGATCAGCAAAGATGGTAGAATGAGAGAAAGCAGAATAATCAAACTCTTTCACACAATTATCCCAACAAAGATTGAGAAAAACCCCACCAGACTAGGAGAAAACAAAGTGGGTCATTTTTTCCCAGTCTAGGCCAGCACATGAAACAATCAGATACCTGTAATCACTGGGGAAGGGGGTTAACCAAAAAAGTTTACAGCAGGCACAGGGCAGTTGTATTACTCTAACTCCAGAGTGTGTTCCAGATCTAGAGCTATTGGTGGCTGGATCTATAGCTATTTTTAGGGAAGGGAGTAAAGTAAGAACAAGATCTCAGATCTTTCTAATACAAACCTGGGCTGGGCTTATGGCCAACAATTATGTCTCTCTGACCCTGGATTAGGGATAGGGAAGAATGGAGACTGAGGCATCTAACCATGTACCTGGAAAGGGAGTATAATCTAGAGGAAAGTCTTCTTCTTTGTTCTTCTGACCTTTAGCAGGATCATAGATTTGGTCTACAGAACTTGGTCTGAGACTCGCAGCTGAGTAACTAGGATATGGACCAGGGACAAACCGTTAGCTCTGCCATCTGAAAGAGATTCCAGCTAGTTGATAGGGACTGAGACTAGTAGCTGCATCCTGGAGCTCCAAATAGAACTAAGTATATATTTGTGTCACCCATACCTAAAGAGGGGTTGGAATACTTCCAGTCTCATATCCTAAATCACAGGCCAGTTTGACAGAAGATAGGGACCTTAAGTGAATTGCCCTGATAAACCAAGGCTAAAATGAAAACAAAATAGAACAATAGAAGTCAAGAGTATCATACTTTAAGTATTCATTAATATACAATTATAGCATATTGTATTATATACAATATTGCCTGCAATTTTAGCATTCCTATTGTGGTAAAAGAAATAAATAAGCATTCTATGCCTGATCTACTTTGTATAATGAGAACATTTCTAGAAAATAGCCTGATATTCCTTTTTGGGGAGATCCTAGACATAAACCAAATCTATAAGAGCTAACCCCCTGGGCTCTAGGGTGGGAATATAATGAACCAGAATATGAGTGAAGTCTTTAGGGTTAAATCTGGCTCTTATGCCACAGAGTTAGGGTCTTTGGATGCCTAACAAAGCACTCTGAGGGGGTAATTCATAAATGTTTGTTGATTGATTACTTCTCCATTAGACATCCTGTTACACATATGGCTCTATGAAATCTTATCCTCCAAATTGCAATGAGGAAAACTATATCATCCACTGAGTTTTTAGATCTGCTCTCTCTATGGAGATAATCTTTTCGTTGTTAGACCCAAATTCATCAGGGAGCAAGGTTCCCCAGAAAACACCACCAGCTCCACCCTAGCTTCCTTTGATAATCAGTAGGAATGTTCCTTTAAAAGGCAAAATGGTATAAGAAAGAAAATATTGGATTTTTGAATTAAGCAACCTAGATTTGAAGTTCTTTCTAGCTGAGAAACCAAGAGAAAGGTCTGAGACTTGTTTTCCTCATCTATAAAATGGAGGATTCTAACATATATATGTACATTTTCCCCCTCATTCAGTTATTATGAGTGTTTTTACAAATCTTAATATGCCAAATGAGCGTGTTATCATTATTCTATGCAGTCCTCATTAATGGAGCTATGTTAGGACTAAAAATAACTTTTTCCAAACAAATGTCAGTGCAATAAAACAATAAGATAAGGAGAGCTAGATTTGTGAATCATGGAATCTCAAGCAGTGTATCTCTCTCATAGCTAATCTTGAATTATCTCATCTCTGTGGGTCCTGCCAGTTTTCCTTTTTTTCCCCTACCTTCTTAAAATCAGAAAAGATGTCATCAGAATAATGAGAGCAAAATTCTCTGCTCCTGCAGTGCTTATCAGAAACTCATAAAGCATATAATGGAAAAAAGCTTTAAGTTAGTTGTAAGAATGGAGTTCAAATTATGTCTTTGTTACTTACCACCTGTGTGAACATGGGAATACTATTTCCCTTTCTCTGAACCTCAGTTTTCTTCTCTGAAAAATGAGGGGGGTGGAGTAAATGGTTTCCCTCAACATTTAAATTCTCTCCCAGCTATGAACCTCATCATCACCTTCAGAGGGACTATCACAGTTAGCTTCCCTGATTAGTTTGCCAGACTCTAGCCTCTCTCTCTCCAATCCATCCTCCCACATATTCCAAACTGCTATTCCTAAGTCTTATATTACTTTCCTGCTCAAGAAACATCAGTGGCTCCCCATTGCCTCTAGGATAACATGCAAACTCCTCTGTTTAATATCTGAAGCCCTTCGCCACCTGGCACCAGACCACTTTTAGGCTAATTACAGGTTATTCCTCTCTTTGGCTCCTACACAAACCAGCTTCTTGATGTTGCCCATACATTCCATCCATTTCCTATCTCTGACATTTCAGAGTTTCTGCCATAGCTGGAATGCTCTCTCTCCTCCCCTCTGCCTCTGTGTTCTAGCACAATTATAACCCTCTTCAGCAGGCCTTTTCTGATTCCCCTAATTATTAGTCCCCTCCTGCCCACATGGAAATCACTAATTTTTTAAATATATATTCCAGCTGTACTTTTCTTGCTAATCCCCCTAACAGAATAGAAAGGGCAGCTAGTGGACAGAATACCAGGACTGGAGTCAGGAAGACCTCAGTTCAAATCCAGTCTCAGACACTTAAACTGTGTGACCCTGTGCAGTCCAGCTCAGTCCTATATCCACTGCCACATGTAAGTACTTAATAAAAGCCGGGTGATCAATTGACCTGTTATTTAAGTAATGGAGGAGGGGAAGAGGGTTGAGTGGGTCAAGCGTATATTCTTTTTCCCCGCCTGAGGTAATTGGGGTTAAGTGACTTGCCCAGGATCACACAGCTAGGAAGTGTTAAGTGTCTGAGGGCAGATTTGAACTCAGGGCCTCCTGATTTCAGGGCTGGTGCTCTATCCACTGCACCACTTAGCTGCCCCCAAGTGTGTATTCTGCACAAATAAAAGGCTGTAAATTGTAAATGTAACTTGTGATGGATGTCCCTTCGTGGGATGGCTCAGACTTTCTCTGCCCTCCTCTCATCCAGGGGCAGCCTGTGGTTCATGGATTCAGGCCTCTGTTTTCCATGTCTTTACATTTGATTTGTTCTTTTAAATAAAGAAGTACTAGAGTTCTCCTTACAAGCTTTGAAGGGCCAGAATGATGACCCAGCCAAGAGAGCTTGACATCCGGGGTCCAGGCCAGGTTTTACGTCATTCTACCCAGCAGCCGCTGCCCTCCTGGACTGCTCACTAGGACTTAGCCCAGCACAGAAGACCTGAGGGACTTAGATAAGATGAGGATTCATCCAGCTGCTATGATGCATTTGGGAGTGAACCTAATGTAATAAATGCTATTGTTAGACACTGCATTGAGGTTGAGCTCACTTTCCCAAGAGACATGAGCCTAGAGTCCCATTCCCTAAGTGTCATGTCTCTCATTTCTAAGGAAAACCTTGGGGTCACATGTTTCCCCTGGGCTACCTCAGAGGAGAAGACAAAACTATTCACAAGCAGTTTTTAATCCTACAAATCAATAAAACATGTATGAATATGTCTTACTTGTGTGTGGGACGTCGGCATCCTGGACCACTCAATGCCCATCCACAAAGAGCAATGTTCCAAAAACGTATGGTGGTAAAACTCCCTCTACTATACTGATCTCAGATAACACTTCTATTATTTATTAGCTATAACCTAGAGAGTTGTTTGATGTTCAGAAATTATTTGTCCATAATCCCACAGCTAATATTTGTGAGAGGATTTGAACTCAGGTTTTCATATCTCCCAGTCCAATACCATATCATTTTCTTAACCATGAGTCCAGTACTGCTAGTTATTTAATTAATGGCATTTTCTGTTATATTTTTCTATTACTTGTATAGGAGGAAAAAGCTTCTGGTGTTTCGACAGCACTTAAAGGTTTACTTACAAAGGCAAATATTTCCTCTTCATTTGATCCTGAAAAAAAAGCCTTTGAGGAAGGTATTTTCATGATTGCTTTTCTTTTTCTTTTAAAAATTTTATTTATTTTATTCTGAGCTTTAAACAAGCATACTGCTTTTCTCATTTTGTGTGTGAAAACTGAGGCTCAGAGGGAAAAACTAAAACAGAAATATAAAACCCTAGATTTCAGATTTTTATCTCCTCAGCAACAAGTATAGTGACTGGCACACAGTAGCCATTTGATAAACAGATGCTGAATTTAGGAATTGTCTGAAGTCATCTAGGCAGTAAATCTCAAAGGTAAAATCTGAAGTGAAGTTATTTGTTTCAGGGTAACTAGAGCACTGGGCCTGGAGTCAGGAAGACCCAAATTTAAATCCAACTTCAGGCGCTTTACTAGCTGTGTGACCCTGGACAAGTCATCTAAACCTGTTGGTCTCTGTTTCAGTAAAATGAGAGGAAAAGGAAATGGCAAACGATTCTCTCTAGCATCTTTGCCAAGAAAACCCCAATGGAGACAAAGAGTCGGACATGACTGAAATTACCCAACAACAACAAATACTTGAGCTGTCCTCCTTCTATTATATCATTTCTGCTCATTCTTCTCAAAAAAAAAATCAAAACCTATACATTAAATTACTGGCTGAAAGTCAATTTTATTTTCTTTCCTAGGCCCTTCTGCCTATCTTTGCCTTTATTGGCACACTAGACTGCATTTTAAATAATTAGGGTGGTGGAATTCAGCATTTTTTTCCTCCTGTCAACATCCCCCCCTCAATTCGGGGACCTGGTGGGATTATCAACAAGCATGCCATAAATCTTAGAGCTCTATCCCCCACATGAATGTAATGCTCTTTAGCACACACTACGCTAGGAGAAGCATAATTAGAGCTCATTGAACTGACAGATTAATGAGGGGGGCAGGAGAGGCCAGAGAACAGTATATAAAACCTCTAAACACATTAAAGCAATCTGGGCCCATAACAGCAGCATCACAAACCATACATCTTCTGTAGCACACCAGACATTTGAGCAAATAAATTCTTAAATGTTTATCCATTTTATGGGGTATTTGTGGCGAGGTACTGTTGGGTTTTTCCTCATAACTGTATTTCAGTATAAATGATTCTGGGGAGAATCTGGTTCTCCCATTATCTCTGCTGTACGTGGAAAGAGAAACAGCAGCATTTGGGGTGTCTAGTTCAGGAAGACGGGTTCAAATCCCATCTCTAACATATAGTAGCTGAGTGACTCTGAAAAAATCACTTAGTTTCTCCATTCCCCAGGGAATTCTGGAAGATCACATTACAACACAGGTGGGGGATCTGCGTTGATAGAGGGAATTTCTTGGGAGCTTCCTATACCAACAGTATTGCATGTGTAGACACTTAGTATGAGGAAAGTGCTTTATAAACCGAATTAGATCATCATTGCAGCCCATGTGTCTTCATTTTGTCCACAAAGATCCGAGAGACTTTGCCAAATATCCTTCTGAAAATTCAGTACATTGTGTCTACATAGCATTCTCCTCGTCTACCAGAGTAGTAATAAAGTCCAAATTCCTTAGCTCAATTTCCTGATTGTCTTTTGTTGTGGTCGTTCAGTTGTCTTCAGTCATGTCTGACACTTTGTGACTCCATTTGGGGTTTTCTTGGCAAAGATGCTGGAGTGGTTTGCCATTTCCTTCTCCAGCTCATTTTACAGATGAGGAAACTGAGGCAAACACAGTTAAGTGACTTGCCCAGGATCACATAGTTAATCAGTGTCTGAGACTAAAGTCTCTGACTCCAGGCAAGTTACTCTATTTATCTGTCTATGTCAATATCAATATCAATATCAATATCAATATATATATATTTATATATAATTTTTACATGTAAATAGATAGATGAATGGATGGATGGATGGAATATTAGGGAGGGGAATAAGAAAAAGAAATGAAACAATTCTTATTTTGATGAAGGGGGAAGAGAACAAGTATTTATTAAGTGCCAGGCACTATATATTAAGTATTTGACAATTATTAGCTCATTTGAATCCCAGATAAGTGCTCACACTAAAGAGAAATGACAAGAACTTGGGCTGTGACAGGTACCATACTACCCTTGTGGATACAAAGGCAAAAGTGAAACAAATGCCTGCCCTCAAGAAGTTTACATTCTAAAGAGGAAGAAAACATGTGTATGTGAATGTATATACAATTCAGAAATGTTAAATTTGCCCAGCAGGCAAAACTCCATGTACGGTGGATCAGATTATAAAAAGAATTGACAAATGTTTAACAAAACAAATAAAAATACAATATGAAATAGATAATATTAATTTGTGTTTTTCTAAGTTAATGTATAGCTAGTAGGGATCTATTTCTATTTGAGGTTAACACCACTGCGTACATAATATATACATAATTAATATCATATAATTTGGAGAGAGACTACACTAATGTTGGAGAGGGGAAGGCTGTCAGGAAAGACTTCATGGGCTGAGCACTTGGGTTGAGGATTGAATAAAATCAGTGATTCCAAGAGGTCAAAGTGAGAAGGGAAAAGGCATTCCAAATAAAGGGGACAGCCAGTAAAAAGGTGTAACAGTGCACAAAGATGACACACAAAAATTCCTTGTTACTAGATCCTTCCCTTTCAAAGTTATTCTCCATCTACTTGTGGTGTGCTTGTATGTGCTAATTTATATTTATATGTTGTCTCTCCCATTAGAAGCAAATTCCTCTACGAAATAGAACAATCATTCTGGAAGACTTTTTGGTATTATATTGATGCAATGACCAAAATGTCCATAACTCTTTGACCTAAAGAGTCTATTGCTGAAATAATGGTTTGGTCATATATACTTATTTTGTATTTAATTCATACTTTAATATATTTAACATGTATTGGTCATCCTGCCATCTAGGGGAAGGAGTGGGGGGGGAGGAGGGGAAAAGTTGCAACAAAAGGTTTGGCAATTGTCAATGCTGTAAAGTTACCCATGCATATAACTTGTAAATAAAAAGCTATTTTTTTAAAAAGAGAGTCTATTGCTGGGCACATAACCTCAAAAGAGGGCACTAAAAAAAAAGTCCAATGTATATAACAAAATATTTATGCCATACTTTTTGCATTAACACAAAACCAGAAACAAAATAAGTATCTGTTGGTTGGGGGAATATAGAGAAATATAAAAAGATTTATGTGAACTAATACAAAATGAAATAAGTAGTCTTTTCCAATTACCAGTCATTTGGTTACTTGCATTCTTTTAATTTTTATCTCATCTATGTTCCCACTATATCCTTTTCCCATTACCACCAAGGGAGTGATCCCTTGTGATAAAGAATAAAAAAATTGGAAGCAATAGGAAGAAAAAATTTCAGCAAAACTAATTGATTTGTTTAAAAATGACTGACATTATAGGCTGTATTCTATATCCATAGTTCTTCACCTCTGCACTGAATCCGGGGTTTTCTTTTCATGTATTTTCTTTGAAGCCAAATTTACCTATTATAATTTTGCAGCATTCAACTCTTATTGTTTTTATTCTTTCCATTGTAGTAGTCATTGCATATATTGTTTTTTGACTCTATTTTATCTCACTTTGCATCAATTCAAGTAAGTCTTTTCATACTTCTCTATATTCATTACATTCATTTTTTCTTACAATGTAGTAAAATTCTATCACATTCATATATCACAATTTGAGTACTCATTCTCCCAATCAATGGACATCTACTTTGTTTCTAATTCTTTGCTAATACAAAAAGTACTGCTGTAAGTATTTTGATGAATATGAGAATTTTCATTTTTTCTAATTTTCATTTTACTAACTATGCATTTTATCACTTCTATTGGAGTATAAACACCCTGAAGGTATGTATCTACCTAATTTACTTTTAGATTATTTTAATCTGTCTTTGTGCCTTTGCTCATAGAATTGGTATTCTACATCTCTAGAAAAAGACTTCCTTCTCCCTCATTTTCTCCTCCACAAGTTTCTTCCTTTCAAATCTTTCTCTTTCTTTCCCATTGTTTTTCTCCTCTCTTCCCTAATAATGTCCTCCTTAATGGTGGCTATCTTAAGGTCTATGTCTCCTTTCTTAGGGATAGTGTTCAAGGTTTCTCTGACTCGACCTCCCTAGTTGAAAGTCTTCAACAGATTTTTTTGAGGATATATTTAATCTTACTCCAGGGTAGGTTTTTTGGTACTTCCTCCAAGAACCAAATTTGATAGCTATTGTTCTGCTTATACAACTGATAATAACATAACCACTGGCAGCTAGATGGTACAGTGGATCGAGTGCCAGGCCTGGAGTCAGGAAGACTCATCTCCCTGAATTCAAATTCAGCTTCAGATACTTACTAGCTTGTGAATCTGGCAAAGTCTTTTAACCCTGTTTCCCTCAATTTATTCAATTGTAAAATGAGCTGAAGAAATCACTCCAGTATCTTTGCCAAGAAAACCCCAAATGGGATCACCAAGGGTCAAGCACGACTGAACAACAAAAGCATTTTTGTAGCACTTTAGGGTTTACAAAGTATGTTATATACACATTAATCTCCTTTGATCCTCACAATAACTCTGTACAGTAAGTGCTGTATTAGCCCTATTTTACAAATGAGGAAATTTGACAGGCAGAAGTTAAGTGACTTGGAAAAGATCACTTAACTGGAAAGTATCTGAGGTTGGATTTGAACTTTGATCTTCTTGACTGGAGTCACAGCATTCTCCCCATTCACTGTACCACCTAGCAGCTTTCAGATATTACTGATGTCAGCAGGACAAAAAGCACCTCCAGAACTGTGTTATTAGTACCTTCTAGATTTCTCACACGGGGAAGTTATAGCTGCCATCAGCTAATTATGGTACTACATTTTTATTGAATTTTATTTGATTTTGTCTAGACCCAAGTATAAGCCACTGCATTAATTATTCTATTCATGCTAGCATTCTAGTCTGTCAGGATCTTTGGGGATCCTAATTCGGTTGTCCAACATATTAGCTAACTGTTCCCATCATCTACACATCAGACAAATGTGTCATCAGTTCCTTCATGAAAGTTTGAACAGCGCAGGGCCAAAGATAGATCCCTGAAAGTATTCCCCTAGAATTTTCTTTCCAGTTTGATATTCATCCATTGATCAGTGCTCTTTGGGTCTAGTCATCCAATTAGTTCTGTATCCACTAAATACATTGTTTTATAACTCTCCATCCACAAGGATGGCATGAGAAATTTTGTCATATTCCTTCCTGAAAATTAGTCATTACATTCTCTTCATCTCCCAATCTACTATGAAAGTTTCATCTCTTTATCCCATCTTTCAAGGTCCTCTGCCATCTGGCCCCTACCTTACACGTCTCTCCTGTACATAATCAAATCTCTAGAAAAAGTAGCATGTGAGTCATAATCAAAACTCATTTGACTCTATCCTTCTGCCCATCATATGCCAACCATTCTCTAGTCCCATCTATCCCACCCATTTCTATCTAAAATTCTTATTGAAATTCTGCTCATTTTTCAAGACCCTACTTACATCTAGTAGATCTAAGTTCCTTGAGAGTGGGGACTATTTCATTTTTGTCTTTGTATTTCCAATGCCTGGAACAGTGCCTGGAACCTAAAAGGAATTTAGTAATGGCTTGGTGAATGAATGGAAGAATGGAGAATGAATGAATGAATGGAATCTACACTGAGACGACCTTCCCTCATCCTCTTTCCCCAACTTGAAAACAATTTTTTCCTCCTTGAATTCATTAGAATGTATTTTGAGAATTGTATCTGAGAAGAGGGCCTATCTTTGTACCCCCATCTCTTGACACATATTGCTATATATACAATATGCATAGTAAGTATTTAATGAATGTTTATTAAGTTAAATTGAATGTACATGGCATTTTAAGTGCAGTACTTTGCTGTTGTTCAGTCATTTTTCAGTCACATCTGCTTCTTCATGACCCCATTTGGCATTTTCTTGGCAAAGATACTGGAAAGGTTTGCCATTTCCTTTTCCAGCTCATTTTATAAATGAGGTAACTGAGGCAAACAGGATGAAGTGACTTGCCCAGTGTCACATGGCTAGTAAATGACTAAAACCTAATTTGAACTCAGGTCTTCCTGACTCCATGACCCACACTTTATCTAGAGCTATGATGTTTTATGTTGCATTAGAGTTATTTTTGTGTCCTTTGAATCTACTATTAATTGGATTCTATATTTAGTTTATCTTGTCACTGTATACAGTAGGTGCTTAATAAATATTTATTTAATAAATTTTATAATAAAAATGTAAGTGATTTAATAAATAAATTTAATAAACATTTATTAAATTGATTATGGAATCATAGATATAGAGCTAGAAAAAATCTTAAGAGATCATTTAATTCAATCCCCTCATTTTACAGATGAGGAAACAGGGAGGAAATGACCAACCACAAGGTCCCATGTATAATGGGCATAAAGCCAAGATTTGAACCCGGGTCCTCAGTCCCCAAATCTCACCTTCTTTGCATTGTACCACGCTGCCCTAGATGAGGAAAGTTCAGCTATAGTATTTCCAGACCAAGGAGTCATCCAGATCCCAATTTAAAAGGGAAAAAATGTGCTCTTGGGAAGGAGTCATATCCTAAACTCATCGTTAAATGGTGAGGGAGAAGTGTGAGTGATGAAAATAGCCAGAAAATATTATCCTTGGGTGAATTGGGATTGCTCTAATGTTTAATTGGGCCTCCTGTGAGATCCTTAAATCTACAGACAACTATGGGGGGGGATTTCAACCATAGTGGCCCCCAAATGGTATTACCGTCACTTTCATTTTAGTGATGGCAGAAAGCCAGGACATTTGCTAAAATATGTGAACTATGGGTGTGCATGTGTGTTTTAGAGTTTGTATGTGTGTGGTAGCCGAGATGATGGAAGTACGGCGTATGACAAGGCTGTTTCAGAGAACAGGTCATTCAGAAACCGGGAGGCCAGAACTAGGAAAGTCTAATCATCTAAGGTAATTACAGATGCTGATTTCCCCAAATCCAAGTACAGCTCTACCTGCGCGCCTACAGAGTTAAGGAAAGCTTCTTTCAAACTCCCAATTAAGAGCAGACAGCCCCCTTTGTTAAACCAAGTCAACAAGTAATAACAAGCCTGCACTAAGTGCTTTCCATGTGCCAGGCACTGTGTTATGCTCGGGGATACAAAGAAAGTAAAAAGCACGCAGATTCTCTCTTTCTAATGGGATAGGCAAGGGCAAATCACTATACAGATAGATGCAAGAGACAGGCAGTACAAACGGCAGGTAATCTCACCGGGAAGGTCCCAGCAGCAACAGGGACCGGGACATGGAACAGGACAAAAAGATAGGAAGGAGCTGGCTTGCACCAGGCTTTACATGCCAGGGGTTATTATTTTCTGCAAACACCCACTGGCTGGTGCTAGATTCGACAATCCAGAGAATCTAAAACTGGGAAGAATTTAGGGAGAGTGTTTAGGAGGACTATTATCTCTGCTGTGGGGGCTTGTCAAGCCTTTTTCAGGGATGCTCCTCCATCGTGGTGGTCCATCACCCAACTCTCACCTGCGGCTCCAAGAAGCCAGCACGCTCTCCCAGGGCTAAGCCAGACCAGGGAGGTTTCAAATTCATCGGTGAGACAATTGGTTTCAATGACCACGAAGGCTTTTGGAGCAGACACTGCAGTGCGTATAGAACTTCATGGGACATTGGACATCAAGGACGCATCCTGAGCATCTCAACTTTGGTCCTACTGCTGGATTTTGAAGACTTAGGGGAAAAGCATGAGCCTGATGACTGTGTAACTCTGCCTCACTTAAATCTAATTTGCTTGAAAGATAAGACATCACCCACAATGTCATTTTAAAAATAAAAGATAGACAACAACATCTTTATGGGGAACAACTTGATGGCTCGGTGGCTTAGAGTCAGGAAAATCTGAGTTCAAATCTGGCCTCAGACACTTACTAGCTGTGTGACCTTGGGCACTGGAGAAGGAAATGGCAAATCATTCCTCTGGCAAGAACACTTCAGACAGTATGATCCATGAGGTCATTGAAGAGTCAGACACAATCCAACAGCAATAACTGACTTAATAATAAAAATTGGAACCAAGATAGATGAAATGATTTGCCCTAAAGTCACCCAAGTGAAAAATGACAGGGATTCAAACCCTTATCTTTTCACTCCAGATTTGGACCTGGGCTGTCACATAGTCGATCGATGTATTGTCGATCGATGTATCTTTTTAAGTAAGATAGCTTAAATATAGGAATTCTTTAAGTAGGGTCCAGACATTTGTAAACTCTTTCCTCATTCTTGAAAGGAAGGTTTTCTCTATAGAAGGTAAAAATAGTTTAACAAAGTCTCCAGGGCTCTCCCTATCTTAACGCAAACTCTAACTCTACTCTACCCTCACCCCAAAGTACATGAACTGATAGGATCCTAGATCTAGGGCTGGAAGGGACCTCAGAGACCATCTACTCCAAACCCTCTTTTCAAAAGAGAAAATTGAGGCTCAAGGAGTTTGGGTCTTCTCCAAAGTCACACAGCTGAGAGCTGATGTAGACTGAATTTTGAGTCCAGTTCTTCTGACTCCAAAGTGAATCTTTCCATTATACTACTACTTGTTTTATGTGTGTGTATACACACACACACACACACACACACACACACACACAGAGAGAGAGGAAGAATATATATACTTATATATACAAATACATAGAGAGGTACATTGTGAGTATACACACACATGTTTTATATGCAATATATAAAATTTAGTGTATATAATATAAAATTTTATGTGAGATATATCACATATATGTTATATGTAATAGAATTGTAATGCATAAATATGATTTAAATAATAATAGATCTATTAGATATCATACACTTGCAATGGCTACCTACACATGCATTCCTTTTCCATTCTCTGCAATATAACTGGCTGGTAAGAAAACAGCATAAACAGCTTTAATTTGAGCAGGCATGTGTGCCTGTGCACATGCATGCACATGAAAGATAAACATAGAAAGACAGAGAAAGAAGCAAAGAGAAGACAAAAAGAGACAGAGAGAGAAAAAAAGAGAAAGAACTGGTTATTATTCTGGCAGCAAAGGCAAGCAACATAAAACATGCTATCAAAGTCACTTTTAAAAACAAATTCATTTGAGGCAGAGAAACCCAGTTTTCCATAATGTAAGAAAGGGAAGGGCTGAGACTCTAAGACAGAAATTGATGCCAGTCTCATGAGTTGAAAGAAATGGCAGTCAGATTTGACCTGGGAAGAGCTAACCCTGTACAGCTTGAGAAGGGGAAGAAAAAGGGGTGAAAAGAAAGAAAGGCAACTGAAATGGATTTATTTTAATTGATTATTCTTTCTCCATAGGTGCTAAAATCAGATGTTTGTTTCTCTACTGTTTTAGGAATCTGTTGTCAGAACCTTTTAAATTTTGATGTACTGGGACAAATCCCAGGTTGCCTTACCTCACAGATGAGAGACATGAGAGAACTATGTTAGTTCAATGAGGATAGAGACTGTTTTTCATTTTGTCTTTGTATTCCCAGTCTCAAGCATGTTGTCATTGTGTCCTTTCAGTTGTCCAACTGTTTGTCCAACTTTTTGTGACCTCATTTGGACTTTTCTTGGAGAAAATATTGGAATAATTTGCTATCATTTTGCAGATGAAGAAACTGAGGCAAAAAAGGGTTAAGTGATAGTAATGTGGCTAACAAGTATCTGAGGTCAGATTTGAATTCAGGTACTCCTTCCTCCAGGATTGTAGCTCTATCCACTATACCACCTAGCTGTCTAGTTTTTAGTATAGTAGACACTTAACAAATGTTTAATGATTATAAATGAGATAGATGAAAGAAAGAAAGAAAGAAAGAAAGAAAGAAAGAAAGAAAGAAAGAAAAAGAAAGAAAGAAAGAAAGAAAGAAAGAAAGAAGGAAGGAAGGAAGAAGGAAGGAAGAAGGAAGGAAGGAAGGAAGGAAGGAAGGAAGGAAGGAAGAAAGAAAGAAAGAAAAAGAAAGAAAGAAAAGAAAGAAAAAGAAAGAAAGAAAGAAAGAAAGAAAGAAAGAAAGAAAGAAAGAAAGAAAGAAAGAAAGAAAGAAAGAAAGAAAGAAAGAAAAAGAAAGAAAGAGAAGAAGGATGGCTGGATAGATAGATGGATGGATGGATAGATGGATAGATGGATAGATAGATAATAGATCATCAATAAATGGATGGATGGATATATAGACAGAAACAAAGAGATAAGAGATTTTCCCTGTACATTTAGCTTGACAAAGCTATGAAAATAAATGAATGAGGCATTGGTATGTTAAAGTATGTCTAGAAGAGCTGGAAAGTAGGGGTGATTATTGTTATAGGGATGTGTATAGGAAGAGAAATGTAGGAGTACTTCTATATTGTATAAACAGTTTTAAAATTAATGAGAAAGATTCAGCTACTCCATAAAAGTATGGATATATTAGTTAGATATATTATAGTCACCAGATCAAGATGCCAGTATTTGAAGAAAAAAAAGTGGATCTTTTTAACTCTTAAAAAATAATTTAGAGCGACATTGATCTGTCAGTGATGACTTTGAAAAAGAGAATTTTTTAAAATTGTGCTTTTCACAACTTCAATCTTCCTTGTGTTTATTTAAAAGATTGTCCCCTGAAATTAGAGTAGTGATTTGTTTTTATTTTTCCATTAAAAAAAAAAGACCCGAGATCAGATCTGGAGAAAAAGCTTCCACCCATCCTTCTTGGGTACCTCTACTACAGACAAACAAAGAAAGTTGAGACTGACCCAGGTGTTTACTTAGAACTGTACTTCAAAAACTTAAAATTAAAAAAAAAATTAAAAAGACAACATCAACAACAAAGAATTAGATGTTAATTTCTTTTCTTCCTTTAATAAAGCAAAGAAAGAAACCACCAATTGCTTCACCTGGCATGTGTACTCCTGGTGAGTCATTCCAAGAAAATTGTTTAAAAGAAAATTCCCCACCTCAGTTTTACCTCTAGGAAATTCCCTTTTCATGGGAATGAAAATCCCAGCTCCCACACCCACAGACCTAGGGACCTTGGCACTGGGGACATGGGCCGTCTCTTGGCCTCCCTCTGAGTCGGCAGTTCCGCGACAGGCAAATGCATCCTCCCTAACCAGATCATATTTTTCAATCTGAGTATTTTTATAGTGGGGGCTTAAGCAACTTCCTCCATTCCTGGTGTTTCTTTTAATTTCTCCTACTTGGGGGTGAAACCTCTTCAGGGAGCCCATAAAGAAAATAGGAGAAATAAATAACCAAGAAAAACGTTTCTCTTTCTCTCCCCCGGCCTCCCCCCCCCCCCATAAGCATCCCACCCCTAGGCACAAATGTAGGGTGAGTTTGAAGGGCCCAGGATTCCGCCGGGGGCGCGGGCCTGCTCCCTCCCCTACTCCTTTGAGTTTCATCTTTCAGACCACAGCTCTGTTCCCCTGCCAACTTGTTGGGAGTGTTTAGTGACTCGAAGACTGTTGCTTGCTCTCTTCAGAACTTCACACTTCATTTTTCCAGATCTCTGGGAGTGGCAGCAAATATTTCACCAGCCTGGTTTGCCGGCTACTGCCATAAATCAGACTTGGGGCTCAAAAAAATATCCAGGCCTGTCAAGGCATTAAGCTTTTATTTTCTGACTGGATCCAGGGGTAAATGAGAGCTTGTATTTTCCTTTAAAACTGGAAAGAGATTTTTTTTTCAAGGATTGTCGCTGGACGATTGCCAGCTGCAAAAGATACAATGCAGAGCATAGCTGGTTAGGAGAGATTTGAAAAAAAGTCTTAAGTATGAAAAATGGCTTTTCTTAAAGGTTGTTCAATGAAACGCAAAACAGGCCTCGAATTTCGTAAGGTTCTTTCTTTCTTTTTTAAGAGCTGGACTGTTCACGAGAAGAGTCTTAGGAAATGGATGAGGAGGGCTCCTTCAGAAATATGAATTATTATTTGTTATGTTTGCTCTCTCTCCCCCTCGCCATCGCCTTCTCTCTTTCTGCATGTATACAGATACTTGGGGCTGTTCATTAGTCAGTTCCTGCCATCATCACGGCTAACATGACAGCAAGAACAAACAGACTGGACAGTTTTATGTGTTGTATATTAATTGTTCCATAATTTAGGATTAAAAACTAGGGCAGAGAAAGAAAATCCCTGCAAAGAATAGGTTCAGCTCAAGTCTGCAAGGTGCAAATGATCTTTCTCGTGAGATCACTTTTCATTATTCCTCAGGGTCACCGATCTCAATCACTAAGCCTGAGGGCAACTAGAAAATCCATGAAGTTGGAATGGCCACAGTGCTGGTCTCAGAAAATTCCCAGGCTTTCTTTGGGAAAATCCAACCAACCAATCCATCAGTGTGTATTTATTTTGCCCATCCTTTGTGCCAGGCTTAGGTTCTGGAGATTCAGACACAAATATGAGATAATCTCTGACCTCAAAGAGTTTAGATTCTTTCAAAGTTAAGGTCAAAAATCATCTTCTATAGAAGACCCTTCCCAAGCCCCTTCCCCTTTACTATTAGTACTTTTTCCTCAAATTACTTTGTGTTTATGTTGTATATATCTTGCACACATTTATATGCATGTTTTGCACATAATTTGCAACATGTAGATTGTTTAAACATACATGTATGTGTATACATGTGTTTATAATATGTATGTACATATATGCATATATATCTACATTTATTTATTTATTTGTTTGTTTGTGGTTGTTCATTCATGTCTGACTCTTCATAACCCCATGGACCATTGCCCATCAGTATTGTATATGGCGTTTTCTTGGCAAGGATACTGGATTGATGTGCCATTTCCTTTACTCAGTAGATTGAGGTAAACAGGGTTTAAGTGACTTGCCCAAGATCATACAGCTAGTAAATATCTGAGGCTGGATTTGAATTCAGGTCTTCTGACTCAAGGCTCTGCCCTTTATCCATGAACCATCCAGATGCCTCATAAACATACACCAATTGTGGAGAGAGAGAGAGAAGAAAATCAATCTAGTATCTTTACCAAGAAAATCCCAAAAAGGGTCATAAAGAGTTGGATGCTACTGAAAATGACTAAACAAACAACATATTTTATATATTTATTTTTTGTGTGTATACATACACACATATGCATACATAAGTATATTATGTTTTATATATATAAGCATGTGTGCTGTTTCCCCTGACAGAACGCAAGTTTCTTGAGAGCGAGTATTATTTCATTTTTGTCTATAATCCTAATTCCCAGCACAGCCCCTGCTACATTGTAAACTCTGAATAAATGTTTTTATTAGTTGGTTGATATAAAAGTCTGCTTGAGATTAGCATAGAGAAGGTAAAAGAAAAAAAAAACATTTGCTCTGTTTATTCAGTTAGAGTCATATTTCACTGATGTCCAAATTTAATTTCAATCAGAAGCACCAAATGACATTCCATGAAACTTTTCCAATAGTTTCTCCAAGTTCTAAAAAGCTGTCATGTTTAATTTAGACCCATTAGATATGGGGTGGGGGCAGGAGGGGGGAAAAAGGAGAGGTGGAGATTGGGTGTTCGGAAGGTGGAAGAAAATGGACTTCTGTATTCAGAGGCATCAGTTGGATTTCAAGCCAGGGTGAGAATTTGCAAGGAAGCAAAAAAGGAGAGATCTAATTTTAAAGCCAGGATGTTGGGGATAAGAAGGGTGGGGCTGGTGGGAAAAAAATCAGTGATGCAATCAAATGAGGTAGATGGGCTGGGAAGTTGATATGTTTGTGTGTTTTTAAGAAGGCACATCCTGGTTTGACTTTCTAAGGATTCCCACTGACTATTCCTCTGCCTTTGTCTGTGGTTGGGCTACCTCCCTCTCTACCCCAAATTGGTTGGTTAGCTAGTCTAAGGACAGGGTGTTACTAAATTAAACCATTCTTCCTGGGTGGGGCTTTGGTTTTGGTGGGGATGGAGGGAAGAGGGGGAGAGATATTTAAAAGAAGCAGCAGCAGAGGTAGAAAGAAGTTCCTGGCCAAAACATTGTTGAGCCGGTGGTTGAATTCTACTGTAATCTTGAGATCCAAAAGTAAAAAGATTCTTATATTTAAAATATTCATTCTTTTCTGTGACTAAACTATAAGAAAACCTAGTGCTGTTCCTTCATTGACCTTGCAAATGTTGAGTTACTTCTATGTGACAAGCATCACAGTAATGCTGTAGAGGAAGAGAAATGAGCATTTATATTTATATAGCACTTTTTTGGAGAAGGAAATGGCAAACCACTACAGTGTCTTTCTTGGCAAAGAAAATCCCAAAAGAGGTCAAGAAGAATCAGATATGACTGAAAAATGGCTAAACAACAACAAAAATAATATTTTCTATGTTCTAGATATTCTGCTAACTTAAGCATTTTTACAAATATTATCCATTTGATCCTCACAATAACCCTGCCAGGTAGGTGCTATTATTATACCCACTTTACAATTAAGGAAACTGAGGCAGAGGTTAAGTGACCAGCACAGAGTCACATAGATAATCTGAGACTGGATCTGAATCAGGTCTTCCTGAGTCCAAGACCAGCACTCTATCCACTGCACCACTTGGTTTCCCCGTCCCCCCCACCCCATCTCGGGGTAGACATAAGGATATTAATGTTTCTTGGTAATCCCTTTCGAGAACCTTAAAACCATCTAGAAGCAGAAATTCAGTTTTTATATGATCCTAGACAAGTGGCTTAAACTCCTTGGGCTTCAGTTTTCTCATCTGCAAAATGAGATTTGGGCTAGGTGATCTCTGAGGTCCATCAGTGGTCCAGACTTGTGAGTCTTTGAAATTTACACTAAGAACTATAGAAATAGTAAATGAATTTTTCTAGGTTTTACCACTCATATTAAATCATATAGGCTGACCAATAATACTAAAGTTGGGCAAAGTACTTTAAATACATTTCATTTGATCCCTATGACAACCCTGTAGGGCAGGAGTTATTATCCCAATTTTACAAATGAGAAAACTGAATCTGAGAGAGTTTAAGTAGTTTGTCCTAGAGCTATATCTGAAGGAAGATTTGAACTTCCTAATTTTAATCCACTATCCAAAGGCCATGTTGACTGAATCAAACAACCAACAATCACTCGTTAAGCATCAGGGTGTGCTAAACTCACTCTTCTGAGAAAACAAAAAAAAAAGTACCAGTCCCATTCTTCTATTGTATACCATCTGGAGAGGTTAATAAGGGCTTGATAATAACAATAGCTAGGATATATATGCATTTTAAAGCTTGCAAAATATTTTATAAACATTATCTCATTTGATCCTCATAGCAATCTTGGGAGGTAGATTTTGTTATGAGGAAACTGAGGCAGAGAAAGATTAAGTGACTTGCTTAGAGTCATACATTTGCTAAACATCTGAGGCAAGACTAGTTTGATTTTGGACAACTGAACTCAGACCACTGAAGATAGTTTTGTTCTTGTCTCAGAAACTTCAGAATGTGATATCTGCTCTTTAATGTGAAATCTATGTCAATGTTGTTTTGTTCATTTAAATATAACTTGTATTACTTCCATTCAACAAATATTCAGTGCTGGGGGTTAACCCCAGATGGATATGATATTACAGAGATTTTGATTTTAAGGAATTTCATGGGGGTGGGAGGAGCAATGTCTAGAGGGAGTCAATGGCTAGGTGAGCCGGGAGTCAGAAGACTCAGCTTTCTCAGTCAAATCTGTCCTCAGATACTTCCTAGCTGTGTGACCCTGAGCAAGTCGTTTAACCTGTTTGATTCAGTTTCCTCATCTATAAAATGAGTTACTGAAGGCAAACCACTCCAGTATCTTTGCCAAGAAAACCCCAAGGGGAGCCTTGAAGAGTTGGACACAATTGAAAAATGACTGAACAATACTTGAGTGCAGGGGGTGAAGAATAAGCAGCCATATGCATAAAGAACTCTAATTTAGAGTTCTATGTGAGAGAAGAGGATCATTCATTCATTCACTGTACTTGTATCCCAGTGCCAAGCACAATGCCTGGCACATAGCAAAAGCTTAACAAATTCGTATTGATTGATTGATGAAAAAGGAAGAGTGAAAAGTGCAAAGGAGGGATCTAGAATTCTTCAAAAAATTGTAAAAATCTGAGGAAGGTGAGACTTTTTGTAACCAGCATGAATAAAGAAGAAGAGATGAGAGATCAAAATGAAATGGAGATAATTAAATTAATGGTTAGTTAGAACTCAGTACATATAAAGAGGAATAATATGTAAAGTTTAAAGGGATTGGGAGGACTTTGAAAACCATGTTCAGGGTTTTATATTTCATTAAAAAGGCAACAGAGAATCACTGAAATTATTTTATTCACTCATTCATTCCTTTGTTTAAGTAAAGAAAAGATGTTATCAAAGATGCTCATAAGGAAAATCATTTAGATGTCGATGTGAAGAAGAGTGGTTCAATGAAGAGATAAACTGGAGATGAGAATGCCAGTTAAGATTCAAATGTAATCATCTTTTCTATCACACTATGTTTTGAAAATGCTTGCTTTATTCCAATAATTAAAAAAAAAATAAATTTATTAAGGAAAAAGGATCCCATTGCAAGCAAAAGGCAATGTAGCATATAGTCAAGAAGGCCAGGGCTCAAATCCTCAGAGCCAGCAAGACCCCAGTTCAAACCCCACCTTTATGACCATCAGTGAATTTACTTAACCTCTCAAGGACCTAGAAAATGGTCTGACTATAAATGGCAGAGAAAGTGCTGATCTATTTTGGTATAGAGAGCTTACACACTGGAAGTTCCCTATGAGTCAATGAAATCACAGATTTGATTTCTACTCAGTACGCCCTCTTTAAAAAAAATAAATTATAACATCTAAATGAGAGGCCTAATATATTATTTACACGGAAGGACGGACAAGTAGGAGGGGACAGATGTGAGACAGATTTTCCAAAACAATTCGCTCCTCTCTCCTCTGCCCATCCTCTCACCCCCCCTTCCACCCCAAAACCAAGACAATTCATTTCTCACTGTTTTTCCAACATCAGTTATGTCACAAAGATCCTGAAGAACTTTGTACAAGTTTCTTTCTGTGTGTCTGTATCACTCTGTCTCTTTGTCTCTCTTTCTGTCTCTGTCTCTGTCTCTGTCTCTCTCTCTCTCTGTCTCTTCCTCTGTCTCTGTCTCTCTCTCTCTCTCTTTCTCTCTCTCTCTCTCTGTCTCTCTTTGTCTGTCTGTCTGTCTCTCTCTGTCTCTGTTTGTCTCTCTCTCTCTCTTTGTCTGTCTGTCTGTCTGTCTCTGTCTCTGTTTGTCTCTCTCTCTCTCTTTGTCTGTCTGTCTGTCTCTCTCTCTCTCTCTCTCTCTCTCTCTGTCTCTCTCTTCCCTCTCTGTCTCTGTCTCTCTGTCTCTTCCTCTCTGTCTCTGTCTCTCTCTCACATTATCTCTGTCTCTGCATCATCTGTGTCTATCCCCCCCGTCTCTCTGTCTCTCTCTGTCCCCCCTCTCTGTGAATTTCTCTGTCTCTCATTCCCTCTCTCTCTGTCTTTCTCTCACAATCTCTCGTTCCCCTGTCTCTCTCTTTGCCTCTCTCTGTCTCTCTCACATTCTCTCTGTCTCTGTATCTGTGTCTATCCCCCCCCAGTCTCTCTCTGTGTCTGTCTGTATGTCCGTCTCTCTATCTGTCTCAACCTACATTTGTCCATCTGAGGAAGGATGCACACACAATTCCTACTCTCTGACCATGTCCCAGGGAGGTCTCAAATATTCCCCAAGGAGCCCATGAAGGCCTCTGAGCTGCTTGGCAAATGACTCCATATAATCGCACGGTTATTTAATATAATCATCACATAAAGTTGACGCAGGGTTATGCAATGCTAAATCCGACTATTACTTGTTCCAAATTTTCTCCAGTCCCTTCTCCTTAAAGGGCAATGCACACGGGACAGCAAACTCTCAGAATTCTCCCCATAATTTGGGGCTTAGAGAGAGAATTCCCAGCAGCCAGGTAAAAGTTGCCAGATCTGCAGAAGGCACCAAGCCAGGTGTATGCTTTCCCAGGCCTGAAAGCCGGTAAGAATTGCTGCAGATGTATATGTGAAGAAGCAAGGAGATGGCGGGGAGAGGCAAAGAGGAGGGGAGGGACAAAAGATCTATTCATCCTATAGAATCAAAGCCAAAATTGGGAAATTTTCCCTCTGGAAGCAAAAATAGTTGAATGCAGACAGAGAAGCAGCTGAAAGAAATACTACAATGACAGTACCCCAAGCATGTTGAGTCAGGGGTAGCTAAGGATGTTGATCAACAGAAGATAATTAGTCATGTCCATGAAGGAGAAACATCTCCCCAGAAACTGAGGGGGAGTAGGGTTAATATTTTACTTATCAACATGTTAATTATACTTCTCCATGGATCTTTCTGACCCTGGTCACCACTGAGCAGGAGCCATAAAGAGTAGGGAGAATATATTGCTAAACACAGACGGCGAAAAGGGGCCTGAATCATCACAGTGTCACAGACTCATTGTTGTTCATCTTTCATTCTCCAAGAGGAGCTTCACATCTGGGAGGTGATGCTGCAGGTTAATTGGCTTTAAGTGATGGGGAGGGCTATGCAAGATCTCCTGCCTCACTTTTCCCTCCAGAGCCATCTGGGTCCAGTGGCCAGATGTAGAACAAGAGGACTGGAGACAGCCCTGGATGCAGTGGGAGATGCTCCAACCTGGTGAGTCCTTTGGGACTCCAAACTCAGTGTATCAGAAACTTGTCTTATCTTACATTCCAGTGTGCACATACACACAAACACACAAACACTCCTTCAAATCATTCCCCCAACTTCCATTCTCCCATTCACCCAGACTCAAAGCAGGAAGAAACCTCAGAGGTTTAAGTTCCCTATTTTAGAGATGAAGGAACTGAGGTCCAAGAGCAACCTGAGTGATTTATCTGAGATTACACAAGTGATTCAAGGAAGACTTTCTGACTTAACACTACACACACACACACACACACACACACACACACACACACACCCCCTGAGGACAAGGTAGGGACTTGGTGACAACCTCGCTGTCATTTGCCTTTTTTTTCCCCCACCAGAATCTTCCTCAGGGGCCTTCTTCCTGAACAGATGGCCCATCTGCACACAAACTACACAACTAAAGTTTTTTTTAGAATCCAGACACATAAAGCATTTGTTTTCCAGATTCCCAGAAGGATACTCAGCCTGCTTCAGGCAAGTCTCCCCTAAAACCAAGAAGCAGCTTTTCTGACTTTGGTTTGCCCTTGCCCCCAGTTGCTATTTCCTAGTGGAAAGGCGACTTGTTTCCCCTGCCTCCATCCACTTGGAGACTGACGGACAGATCATTTCAGAGAACCATGGAGTCCAATCCCTTCGTTTGCAAATGAAGAAATGAACGCCCAAAGAAAGAAGTAATCTGCCTGATGGTACAGTCACTGAACGTCAGAACTGGACCTAGAACCCAGGTTTCTTCATCCTTCAATCAGTGCTTTTTCCATGACACTTCCCTACCCTTTCTGAGATTCATGAGATTCTGGTAGGTTCACTGGACTTCTGATCCCAATACTTTTCCTTCATAGTTTTCTGCTCTTCTGAAGTTCCTGGTTTCCTCCCCCTACCTCATCATTTACCAGCCCAGAGCTGCTATTAACCGTAGCTCCTTGGGTGTCCTGAGCTGCTGAAGCCACATTTAAGGCAATTAATATCTTAAAATATAGCTAACTCAGCAGGCCATTCAGGGCAGACAGCAAAGCAAGCTAGCTGGCAGGGGAGGATATAAGCTTAACAAGCTGAGTCTGTGAATGTTCCTTTTGGGGGCAATTGTGGTGGAAAGGTTTGCTCATCAGGCCATGTTTCTGAGAAGCAAGGAAAGAAGTCTGTTTCCTCTTCTGCAAAATGAGGGGGCTGCATCCAGAGGGTCCCTCAAAGATACTTCAAATCTTTCAACTGAAACACTCTAAACTCCCAACACCTCAATTCAATAAAACTCAACAAATACTATTTTAATTCAATTCAGCCAATGTCATGACCCTTGCCCCTTCCTCATCATGGAAACTCATCAAAGGTAGAATTTTTCAGAAATGTATTTTTTCTCCCTTTTCCTGATGCTTCTTTCTGTAATATCCTCAAGATATGGACTCTCCTCTTCCCAGGTCCCTCTCCTTCCTATCTTTAGATCTGAGCTCTCTGAATTTATACCTCAGAAGCTAAAGGCTCTTTGGAGCAACCCAGCAGTGAGGCTGCATCATGTAGAGGGAAGAGCGATGAGTTTGGAGTTCAGAAGATTTGGATTCAAATCCTGCTTCTGGCTACTTAACCTTGCTGAGCCTCAATTTGTTCATCTGTAAACATGAGGATAATGAAAATAATAACTATAATACAAGACTGTTGTGCAGGTCAGATGAGACGATGTGTTATCCATGGTTAATATGAAAATGTTTCACATAAATGCACATGTATAATCTATTTCAAATTGTTTGTTTTAACAAGAAGAAGGTAGGGGATGAAGGAAGAAAAAGAATATAGAATTCAAAATTTAAAAATAAAAAAATGTTTAAAAATTTGTTTACATGCAATTGAGAAAAATTAAATGAAAATTACATGTTATCAGAAAGGAGTATGGTATAGTGAAAAGAGAGTATAGGATTTGCCATCAAATCTCCCACTTTCTTCCTGTATGTGAACTTGACCTTTGTACTTGTGTCACTGCACATAGTAGGCCCTCAATAAATACCTTTTGATTGATTGATTGACTTTCAAGTCACAATCTTTCTGAAGCCTATTTTCTTCTTCTAAAGAAATGGATGAACTCTAAGGTTCCTTCCAGCCTTAAATCAATACCCTTTCCATGTAAAGTACTTTGCCAAACTTTCAAGTACTATATAAATGTCAGCTACCATTATTATTATTACAATTCTAGACAGATGAGACCCTCTCCTCACTGGCCTGGAATAAAGTGGTGACAGTGGGTTTAAACTTGGAGTTTATTTTTTTCATTATTGCTGTTATGGTTATTTCTTGAGGTTAGAGTGCTGCTGTCTCTGAAACAGATGTTTGTTGACTAAACAGCATTCCCCAGCACAGTGGTGGCAGTGAGACCCAGAAGTGAATGGGATACCAGGCGCCTGAGGGCCTGGAGAAAAGAAAGGAGATATTTCATGGAATAACAGAATTTTAGAACTGGAAGAGACTTTAAAGTTAATCTAATCCAATCCCATTCTCATCCACTCCCAGTACTACAAAACAATTTAGGGATGAGAAAACCAAGGCCCAGAGGGGTTAGCTGATTTGTCCAAGGTTAAAGAGTCATGTCAACTAGGTTACTCGGTTAATACAGCACTTGCCCTATAATCAGGAGGACCTGAATTCAAATCCTACCTCAGATACTTGTTAGCTGTGGGAATCTGGACAAGGTTTGCCTTAATCCTTTGGAGAAGGAAATGGCAAACCACATATCTTTGCCAAGAAAGTCCTATAGACAATAGGGTCCATGGGATCATGAAGAATTGGACACTTAGCATAGTGTCTGGCACACAATGGGTGTTATATAAATGCTTGTTCCATTCTGTGCCCTATTATAATTAATAAATCAATCAACAAGCATATGTTAGGTACCCACAATGTGCTAGACACCATACTAGGCACTGAGAATACATAGACAATAAAAGAAAACTCCTTGCCCTCAAGAATCTAATCAGTCAGGCCCTAAGCATTGGGGACTTTAACTTTTCTTTTCTTTTTTTTTCTTTTTTATTCTTTGGGGACGTTAACTTTTCAAGGCGTACTGTATTGAAAATATTGATTTACTTTGTCAGAATCCGTGAATTTTGGCTTTTTGACCTTTGTGTAGGAAAACTTGATGAAAAGTGTTTCTTAGATGGAAAGTAATGCACAAAAAAATGCTATCTTTGTAATGGTTCTATTGCCAGGTGACCACTGAAAAGAGAGGCACAGAAAACAATTTTAATGATGTCCATCCATGGTCAAAGAAGTTCAGGGACAGATATGTTGAGAAAAGAAATGAGTCATCCAGTAGCTCCACAATTCACTAGATTGTTAAGAATTGAGTGGGGGGTGGGTGAGTTCTCCTTTTTGTATCCTAGTGCCCAGTACTATGATTAGTATCTATTAGGAACTTAAGACCTGCTTTTTGATCTGACTCTCTTGGTTCAAATCTGTACCTAAGTCCCTTGACTATTCTGGTTCTCATCCTCCTCATCTGTAAAATAAGAGGGTTTCAGGTGTCTTCCACATTTAGATCCAGGATCCCAGGGGCTCTGCTTATTGAGATCCTCCATTTTTCTTTTCTTTCTTTCTTTCCTCTTTTTTTTAAATTGAAGATTTTACTTTCAAAACATATGCAAAGATAATTTTTCAACACTGACCCTTGCAAAACCTTGTGTTCCAATCCCCCCCCTTTTTTCCCACCCCATTCCCTAGATGGCAAGTAATCCAATGTATGTCAAATATGGTAAAAATATATGTAAATTGAATAGAAGCATACATATTTATACAATTATCTTACTGCACAAGAAAAATCTAGAGATTCTCCATTTTTCAAGAGGCTCAACTCTGATGCCGTCTCCTCCATTAAGACTTCCCTCATTTTATGTGAAGATCAATTGTGATGGACTTGGCTCTTTTCAATAATGAGATGATTCAAGGCTTCCATTGTCTCACAGTACAGATAAAAATAAATAAGTAATTTATACAAATTAAATACAATGCAACTATGATAAAGATGAACAATAGCGTCTGGCGGAAGGAAATCAGAAATGTGTTTATATAGGAGGTAGTGCTTGAGCCTTTAAGATAACCAGGGAATTTAAAACTTAGATGTGACGGCAAAACAAGGCAACAAGCATTTATAAAGTGCTTACTACATGCCTCAGACGCTAGCTATGTAACCCTGAGCAAGTCACTTAACCCTGCTTGCCTCAGTTTCCTCAGATGTAAAATGAGCTAGAGAAGGGAATGGAAAACCACTTAAGGATCTCTACCAAGAAAATCCCAAATGGAGTTAAATGGGAATGAAAACAACTGTGTTAAGCACTGGGAACACAAACACAAATTAAAGAGATAGTCCCTATCCTATTCTAGGAGATAAAATACTATTTAAAAAAACAAAAACAAAAATTAATTTAATATGAGTTTGTATGTCCCTAATAAAAGGCTAAGTTCTTTTGCTCAATAGAAGATATGCTAGGGACCATCTAACTCCTTCATTAATTGATTGTCTTTGAGCTTATCATTTGGCTTGTGTTCTGTGAATCTGCTTCAGCAGAGATGTCCCTAAGGAAAGCAGCCTCAGTCTTAATCATTTATTTTTCATCCCTTGTTCATCTAACCCTTAGGTTATATTCCTCATGCTTTTTTTGAATCCGGTCTAAGAAGCAGGCCTTCAGAGCTGGACAGAACAGAATTTTGCAAGATGTTTAAGAAATGTGGTAAGGACCATAAATGTCCTAAAAACTGTGCAGACTATTTTGAAGTCACCTTCTGATCTTGAATCCGCCTCAGAATTAGTCTTCCATTCAATTTTAAATTGCTTTAAATATTGGCCACCTTCCAATAGCTAAGCATAATTACATCTAGTGAGAGCTTTAAAGTATATGAAGTTCCTTGAATACATTATCTCTGTGCAACTTCACAATGACCCAGAGAGATAAGTGTTACACACATTATCATTCCCATTTTATAGAAGATAAAAATAAGACTCAGTTTAAATGATGTATCTAAGTTTACACTGATGATGTCTGTATTTGGACCCCTCTTCCTAACTCTGTATCCAGCACTTTGTCTGTTATTCCATACCACCTGCTAATCAAACCATTGTTGAAAGGTCAGGTGATCCTGGAAAACAATCCCCTATAACAATTGCAAAGAGCACAAATTATTAGTGGTACAGAATCAACTCAAGCCAGGAAGTATTTATTGGGATCCTACAGAAAGAATTTTAGACTGAGATTACTGGGAGAAGGAAAGCTGCATTATAGAGGAAATATGATCTCAAGAAATCAACAGTAAAGTTAAGCAGTCAGACAGTAGAGCCATTAGAGAATAGAGGGATGACTAGAATCAAGAAGACCTGAGTTCAGGTATTCAGACCCTTGTGTGAACTTGGGCAAATCCCTGTCACTGAGACTCAATATCTGTGATGTTTTTCTTCTTTAAAATAATAATGGTTCTCTCTGGGAGAAAACAGGTTTCTCGGGGAGATTTTCTGGAGGCAGCCTTAGTTTCAGTTGAAAGTAATAATCACCCAAATGCAGCCAGGTGCTAAAAGTTCAAATCTTTTATTGTGTCCTTCAGAATAGCCCGGTTAGTTTTCTTAGAGGCCTTTCTCTCTCCTTGGTTCTAAGAGATCTTGCAGATTGTCCCTTGCTTTTGCCTCTGCTTTCTTCAGCCTCCAGCCAGCACCTCCTTGCCTGGGGTTGGGCAGCTTTCTGGAGAGCATTTCAGATCAGTTTGGTCTCAGTAGGGGAAGTGCAGGAGCCCAGCCACCACAATGGTGTGAGATGAAGTGAATCTGGTTGCGCCTCCGAGAAAGGCTTCTCCTGAACTGACTTGACGCTCCCCTCTCAAGTCTTTTCAGCTAAACTCCCTGAGAGAGCATCTGTCTGTTATGTTATATGATCTCCTCTGAGAGAGAGTGGGATTATGGGTTTCTCCCAGAGTGCTCTCTGGCCCTGAGAGCTTCAAGGGAGGTGTGAATTCGGATATCTCATACTAAACCCTGAAATCTCCCAAACGTGTGAACTCCAATGAGTAAAGGTGTGAACACAGGCATTGTTTCTCAGTTCCACTTAGTACCTTGTTTCTTCTGGCCCATAACATCTCCTTGTAAGATCAGATCAATCATACTGGACCATGCTAAATTAGATAATTATTGTCTCTATCAATTCTAATGACTTAACAATTTGTAAAGATTCCAACAAATATCTTCATCTGAAAATGGAGATATTAAAAGCACTTTCCCAGTCAAGACTGTTGTGAAGATAAAATGAGATAATCTTTGTAAGGCATTTTGTAAACTTTAAAGCGCTATGCAACTGTTATTTTCTAAGTCCACATCAGATAGAGCCTAGAAAAACAATATATATGATTGTAACAATATAAATGGAAAGAACAACCAAAACAACAAAAGGAAATTAAATGTCATATAATTATACTGATTAAACTTAGCTCCAAAAGAGAAAATTGTAGAGGTAGTGAATTAGGGGTATGGGACTTAATTGATATACTGGCTAATTCTGCCAAACAGCATTTCCCCTTCCCCCTTTCTTTTTTAATCTGTATTACAGATTACATTTTACTTGTTGGAAATAGATAAGATAAGAAATACACAGTTATTCCTTCCACATCTCAACTTTTGCCATTAATGATTTTAATATAGCACAGCTCCGCATAAGAAATTAAATGAGAATTTGGGGGAAGTTTTGTGGAAGCCACAAATGACACAAAAAAAGTTTAGAAACTCAGAAATGCACACTATAATTATGTATGTGTGTGTGAATGTATAATTGTATAATACCGACTTTTTTTTTTTTTTTTTTTTGCTCTTTATTTGCTCTTTTGTGGTACAAAAGGAGGGCCAAAAAGTTTTTACCTCAGATTTTCCAGACCGCAGATGATTGTAGTTAAAAAGTAAAGTGGTGAAAATAAAATCAATTACTTTTATCAAAAGAAGTCATCCTGTATGAACTATGGCCAAAAGGCTATACAATCATGCATATATCCTTTGACCTAACAATACACTACTAGGCATGAATCCCAAAAAAGATTTTTTTTTAAGGGAAAGTACCTACATATATAAAAATATTTATAACAACTCTCTTTTCAGGACAAAAAGTTGGAAACTGAAAGGAATGCACATCAATTGGGAAATGAGTAAATAAATTGTGGTATGTGATTAAGACATAATAATATTGTTCTATAAGAAAAGATGAGCAGGATCCTCTCAGAAAAATCTGGAAAGTCTTCCATGAACTCAAGCAGAGTAAAATGATCAGCTGTGAATGACCATTGCCATTCTCAGTAATACAATGATCCATAACTATTCTTAAGGATTTATGATGAAAAATATTATCCATACTTAGAACTGATTGTGTCTCAGTAGAGATTGAAGCATACTCTGTGTGTGTGTGTGTGTGTGTGTGTGTGTGTGTGTGTTTCTTTTATTTTATTTTTTCTGGAGGGTTTTTTTTTTTGAGGGGGAGATCTATGTTTTCTTTTATAACATGACTTTTATGGAAATATTTTACATAATTTCACATTTGCTTTCTTAATGGGAGCCAGGGATGAGGATAAGAGAGAAAATCTGGAATTCAAAGTTTTAAAAAACAAATGTAAAATAATTGTTTTAAATATAAATGAAGAAAAATAAAAATTTTTAAATAAATTAAAAAAAAAAAAGTCATCCTGAAGTCATGAGACAAAATTCAAAGGGATAAATCATCCGAGTCCTATAGTAGTCTAAGTATGGCTAGATCATAAACCAGCTGTTTGGAAAAGACAGGATTTTTTTTTACTGGATCTTAAGTTTAAAACGAATCATCAATATGACAAGACTGTATTTCTATTGGGCTTATATCCCAAAGAAATACTAAAGAAGGGAAAGGGACCTGTATGTGCCAAAATGTTTGTGGCAGCTCTGTTTGTAGTGGCTAGAAACTGAAAAATGAATGGATGCCCATCAATTGGAGAATGGCTGGGTAAATTGTGGTATATGAATGTTATGGAATATTATTGTTCTGTAAGAAATGACCAGCAGGATGAATACAGAGAGGACTGGCGAGACTTACATGAACTGATGCTGAGTGAAATGAGCAGAACGAGGAGATCATTATACACTTCGACAACGATATTGTATGAGGATGTATTCTGATGGAAGTGGATTTCTTTGACAAAGACTCGGTTTCAATTGATAAATGATGGACAGAAGCAGCTACACCCAAAAGAAAGAACACTGGGAAACGAATGTGAACTATTTGCATTTTTGTTTTTCTTTCCGAGTTGTTTTTACCTTCTGAATCCAATTCTCCCTGTGCAACATGAGAACTGTTCGGTTCTGCAAACATATATTGTATCTAGGATATACTGTAACCTATTTAACATGTATAGGACTGCTTGCCATCTAGGGGAGGGGGTGGAGGGAGGGAAGGGAAAAATCGGAACAGAAGCGAGTGCAAGGGATAATGTTGTAAAAAAAAATTACCCTGGCAGGGATTCTGTCAATATAAAGTTATTATAAAATAAAATAAAATAAAATATTTATATAAAAAATATGACAAGACTGCTAAGAAAGAATAGATTAAGTGAGGTAACAGTTTCTCTCTTCCCATTCTGCATTGGCCAGCTCAGTGGGTAGTTCTGTGTTCACCTCATTTTCAGAGAGACATTGAAAAACTAATGTGATCAGCCAATGAAGCATGACCGAGATTGCAAAGTAACCAGAAATGTTATGTGAGCTTTGGTTCAAATGCCTCATATAGACACTTCATCTTTTAATTTAACTTACAGTCAAATACAGAGTATTCTAGTTATCTGTGTGTCTGTGGGACTTAGCAGATAAGTTTAAAGAATCTCCCTGAGGCAAATAGAGGTGAAAAGGATTGACCAAACTTGGATTTTCTTGATTCCAAGCCTAAGACTTTATTCCATAATTATTCCATGTTACTTTTTCATATATACTAGCTATTTAATAAATATCTAATAAATGAATGAATGAACAAATGAATGAATGACTATGGCTCCTTTGGCCCAAGGATCATGTGGAGAATGTTCTCATCAATACTGCTTTAGCCAGTGCAACTCCTCCATCTGAGAATAGCAACCCTACTATCCTTTGGCTCTCACTAATTAATTAGACTTCTTGCCACTACAAAAGGTATTCCAAAGCAAAATGTTATATTGGATAGAATTCATTTGCATACTATGGTCCTGGGAGAAATGATTATTAATAACTAATGATTTAGGAACATTTGGAGTTCTCCCTTTTTCTATTTTCCAGACCCCTCAGTCACTGAGAATTGAATTAAGTTTTTTTTGTTAACTCCACCCAATCTTACAAAGAATCTCTACTCTAAGGTGAATCCCATTCAATCAAGTTAATTGGGTGGAGACAGACATTTTTGTCTAAATTGGGTGGAGACAGACATTTTTGTCTAAATTGCCCAAGCCTGGGGGTGGTCTAAGTATAGAGATAGTCTCTCTGTCCAAGGGAGACATGATGTCACTGTCAGTCTCATTAATTGTTAACCAGTCAGGGTTGATTTGTACTCTGGGAAATGTACTCTTAGATGGAAACTACAAGCCTACCATGGTTATCTTTTGGTCTGAGACAGACAACTAAATGATCAGCTTTTTATTAATTAACTGACCTTATTAATAAAATAATTAAATTACTCAGAAATTATATCTCTTGAACATTTTTAATCATCACAACCCAGAATCCCTTTCTGGTGCCCTACACATCTGATATGTTTTTCCTCTTAGCATTTCCTGAGATCTGAATCCTCATAACTGATTACATGACTAGACTTGTCCCTCACAGATCTTCTAAAGATCTTCTTTTTGTCTTTTTTTCTGATCAAAATCTTTTTTTTTTTCAATAAGGCTTTTTATTTTCAAAACATATGCATGGATAATTTGATGACATTGACCCTTGCATAGCCTTGTGTTTCAGATTTCTCTTCCTTCCCCCCACCTCCTACACTAGATGACAAGCAATCCAATATATGTTAAACATGTTAAAATATGTTAAATCCAATATGTATAAACATATTTATACAATTCTCTTGCTGCACAAGAGAAATCAGCTGATCAAGATCTTGGGGAAACTTCCTTAATTTAGCCTCTATACCTGCACTAACATAGCAGTGCCTAAACTTGAGTAACCCCCCACGCCCCCAACCATCTCCCCAGCTCTAGTCATGTTGTCTCACTTGCACAATGCTGATGAGTAGCATTTGAGACTTTACTTTTGGAGTTGGGAAATGGAATGACCTATTTATTTTCCTTGCAGACAGTTTGTTCTTTTGATAAACTACGGTTTTACTTTATTTTCTTAACGACAATAGTGGATTGTATTTTCTCATGATTTAGCTTCTTTTTCCCCCCTTGTTAGACTTTGACTATAAATAGGAGATGCTTTGTTCTGTCTACTTTGGATTGTAATTGCAAACATAAACCGAGGAAGACACTCTCAAGCCTTTCCATGTCTCTCAGTTGTTCTCCTATGAGTAGGCAGTCACACAAACAAACTGGCTGCTTTGTTTGTGTTTTCTCTGAAGTCACAATTTCTTCCTCTAAATGTTTATGCATTCCAGCATCAAATAACTTGACTTGATCCTTGAGAACTTAGGAATCAAGATTTATGGCATTTTAATATTAGTTTGAACATGTGTATTTAATGTGCATGGTTAATTGGAGTAATTAGTACTCTTTCATGCCCGGCCTAAGCTATTGCTGAAATTAACTGTTATTTTTAGTGGGAGAACTGAAGAACTCTTATTCTGAAAGTAAACCCAAATGGACAGCCACCAGGTCTTGTCTGGAGAAGAGAGCAACTAACATCACTATCCTGTCCTAGTCCCAGACCATCTGTTTGGGAGATTCTCCAGGCCTCATCTGCTTTCCTCAGGTTTTGAGCTCTTTCATAGAAGGGCACCAAAGAGAACAAAGATGATATGATATAATGGTTGGGTGCTAAGGACACCTGTGTAGGTCCTTTATCTGCTGTCTCCCATAACTAATTTTATATTAGTGTTATACTACTATTTTAGATATTAATATTTGTGTTACTAATATCATAGAGTAACAACTTTTTTGAATTTTTTCACTTGAAAAATGAGGATAAAATATTTTTAGATATTTTAAGAATATCTTAAAGAATCTTAAGAATATTTTAAGAAAAAGAAAGCAGATAGGACCAGGAAGAAATATAGAAAGTCAGACTTGAGAAAAATAGGGTCATCAAAACACAATCGACAGTTGGAAGACAATTTGTTTTATAGATAAACAAACTGAGTTCTAGAAACATTGCATAGGTAGTATAGGGAAGAGCCAGAATTCACACTCAGGTCTTGTGATTTTGAATTTGACATTTTTTTTTAATAATAGGAGTTTTGGGGGGCAGTTAGATAGATTAGTGAATACAATGAAGAGCTAAATTCAAATCAAATCCTCAGATGCTGCCTAACGGTATGACCCTGGGCAAGTCACTTAACCCTATTTGCCTCAGTTTCCTCCTCTGTAAATTGAGTCAAAAAAGGAAATATCAAAGCACTCCAATATTTTTTTCAAGAAAACTCCAAATGGGATCACAAGTCAGACATGACTGAAATTGAAATTCAACAATCGAAGTTCTTAATCTAAGTTCTTTGAATTTCTTTTTAAATAATATTTGATAACTATATTTCAATTTTTAATCCAATTTATTTAGTTAAAAACATTATTCTGCAGAGTCCATAGTCTCACAACTAAATAAAATGTCTTCTACCCCTAAATTGATGATTTCATAAGATTTGAAAAATGAAAGGTCATATCTGGGCAGAAACATTGCAATGTTATGGGTCTAGTATAGTAGCAGGTATTCCTCATTTAAACTGTTTCTATGAACATTTATCCACCCACGTGTTATTTGTAATCTAGTCAGTGGTAACTCTTTTCTATATGCTTCTCCACCCCCGCCCCACTTTGGTGCCTCATTGTGGTTTCTATAGAGATCACTATACTGTGTTATTTCTTAGACATTATCTAATCCAACCTTTTTTTTTTTTCTTACAGAGGGGAAATTGAGGCCTAGAAAGATGAAGAGATTTTCCCTTCCAACTCAGAAATTCCATTCATTCTAATGTGTTCTTACACTAGGAAAGAGTGGAAGGAGGATTTAAGTTAGATAAAGGCAAGAATTTCTGGCAAGAAAAATACTTAAATTTTTCTTAAGACAACATTTTCCGCCAGAGACTTTTAAGAACAGACACCCTTTGCCATGGGGTAATTTTGAGTTAAGTTGTGTTCTCCTTAAGAAAAAAGATCTAAGATGGTTGCTAAGAGTCTCTTAAAGTCTGAAGATTCTATGATTTGAAAGCCACCAGCTGCTTTAACAGATGTGACCCCATAGACTAAACCCTTTTCTGACAAGAAGATTCTGGGACAGGTTTGAGCTGTCTGAGTAAGCTGGCATGAATCCTTGCCTTGTAGGACAGCTCTCATTCTGTTAGACTCACCCATGACTCACCCAACAGCAGGACTTCCCCCTTTGGGTTTTATTTTTCTATTTCTCTTTGCGTTCCCTGTTATTCTTTTGCTTCTTTCTGTCCATCCATCTGTCTCTCCCTTCTGCTCTCATCATCTTTGTTGTTAGGGGGAGGCAAACATATTGTTCTCTGCTAAAGTAATCCTCACTGATATCAAGGTTCCTTTCTTTATGGTTTGGCATCTTTTATGCAGTTCCCCCTTTGTACACTTTCCTGTTCCTGTATCCCCATCATTGAGGTATCATCACTCAATAACCATCTAGCAGCAGTAATGCATTTCACATGGGAAAAATTGCTTTTTATTGATGGCAAATGTTATAATGTACTTTCATGTCAGGATAAGGACTGAAAGGAGAAGGATTTTTTTTTTGGCCGCATATTATTAAGATGATACCCCATGTGAAAGTCTCTGGAATATGAACTGACAAAAGCACTGGCAGAGGGCAGAGGATAATAGAGGTGATGCAGAGAAAACGATATCTTTTGATCTCACATGAGGGGCAACTCCAGCGTCATCCTAATAAATCATAATTTGTCGTAATAACAATAGTACTCGTACATTTGTATAGTGTTTTATACTGTGAAAAGCAGTTTCATATATATATATATGTATATACATATATACATATACATATACATATAATTTTTCCACAACTACATGTTGAAACTATTTTTAAACTTTTTCTTAAAGTTTAGTGTTCCAAATTCTATCCCTCCTTAACTTCCTCCCCCTCCTCCCTGAGATGATAAGCACTCAGATATAGATTATAAATGTGCAATCAGGTAAAACATTTCCACATTAGTCATTTTTTAAATAAGAAGACTCAAATAAAAGAAAAGAAAGAAAGGAAGTGAAACATAGAATGCTTCAGTCTTTTGTTCAAACAATATCATTTCTTTCTCTAGAAGCATCTGTCCCATAAGGTAAAACATTTTATCCTCATTTTTCAAGTGAAAAGAATTCAAAAAAGTTATTGCTCTATGGTATCAGTAACACAATTATTAATATCTAAAATAGTAGTATAATACTAATATAAAATTAGTTATGGGAGACAGCAAATAAAGTATCTCTTTTGGAGTTGGGAGAAGCTATGTTCAAATTTGGCATCAGAACCTTACTAGCTGGGTGATCCTGGACAAGTCATTTAACTCTGTTTGCCTTAGTTTCCTTATTTGTAAAATGAGGTACAGAAGAAACTGACAAACCACTCTGGTATCTTTGATAAGAAAATGGCAAATGGGATCACAAAGAGTCAGAAATGACTAATAGACTAAACAATAAAAACAATATAAAATGAGATATTTATAAAGTTGCAAATCTTAAAATGCTAGTTATTATTATTATCATCATCACTATTATTATATCCCCATTTTACAAAGAAGGAAACTGATGTTCAAAGACATCATCAGAAGAAACAGAGGTATAGGAAATTAAATGACTAAATTGAAGGATCCAATCAACCCAGTAGTCTAGAAGTCAACTGTCCATTGGATAAGGTTTTAGGTGAAGATGAGAAAGGGGTGCATTCCAAATAGAAAGGAAATCCTATGCAAATTCACAGAAATGGAAGATAGAAAATCATGTATATAGAACACATAGACCAAGATGATTAGAGAATAGAATAATTCTTGAAAAGGGGGGCTGAAGTCAGATTGTAAAGGGCTCAACAAACAGAAGAATTTGTGTGTGAGCTGGGAGGCAATGAGGAGTCATTGAGGGAGAAGATAAGGGAGAAATATACTTAAATCTGTGCTTTTAATAAGTCATTTGGGCAATCATGTGGAAGACAGATTTGAGAGAAGAGAGACTAGAGGCAGATAAACCAACTAGGAGGTTATTTTTAAATCTCAGTCAAAAGACCATGAAAGTCTAAACTAGGACTGTGACCATATAAATGAAGATAAGGAACAAGATAAAAAGAATGTGGTCAGAGTAGCAGCAACAAGACTTGGCAAATGATTGAAAAAGGTGGGTGAGGGAAAATGAAGGGTCAAGAATGACATCAAAATTATAAAGTGATGGCTAGACAAATGGAATGACAATAGTGCTCTCAACAGAAATAGAAAAGTGAGAGTAGGGTTGGTAAAAAAAAAAAAAATGAAATGATTTCTGTTTTAGTCATGTTTAGCTTGAGATGTCTACAGAATAATGGGTTAGAAATGTCCAGTAATCATGGAGAGAAAGAGAAAGACAGAGAGACAAAGAGAGAGGGAGACAAGGGGGAGGGGAGAGAAAAAGAGAAGGAAAGAAAAAGGGAGAGCAAAAGAGGGAGAGACAGAGACACACAGAGAGACAGAGACAAAGACAGAGAGTGGGTAATGATTTAGCAAAAGGGACTGAGAAAAAGTAGCCAGATATTTAGAAGGAGCACACGGGGGAAAAGACAGTATTTTTAAAAATCAAGAAAGAGTATCCAGAAGGAGAAAAGTCTGTCAGTAGCATCAAATGCTACAGAGAAGGCAAGAAGGATGGGGACTGAGCAAAGACCATCAGATCTGGCAGTTCAGTTTTCTTTGCCAGCCTCAGAGAGGTCAATTTCAATTGAGTGATGGGGTCAAAAGCTATATTTCAAGGAAGTGAGAAGAAAAAATATGGAGGCAAGAATTACAGATTTTTCTAAGAGGGTGACTATAAAAGAGAAAAGAGATCATAGCTTGAGGGGATGACAGGAGCAAGTGATGGTCTCAATAAGCAGAATCATGCTGACTGGTAAGAGAACTTGGGCTTCCACCCTAGAGGATGATTATTTGGCAACTTAACATCTGAGCTTCTAGCTTGTTCTGATTCCAAATAGAACTGATTCTTTGCTTTAGTATTTCAACTCTCCTATTCCTAGAAATGGGTTCTATAAAAAGAGGGTTTTGTTTGTTGAGCTTTTTATCTTCATTATTAAATAAAGTCTTTCTCCAAGTCCGTAATTGAATTAATGCCATTTTTAATTGGCCCATTATTTAACTAACTCTTTGGGACTCACCCTTTTGGTCACATCAGACTCAGTCTTTCTAGGCTATTGTTTGAATCACCATTTTTTTTTTTTTGGTCCAATCTTCTTTGTTTTCTCTTTTCTTTGATTGTCTTTTTTATGGTTCACTTGGATTCTGGCCTTTATGCCTCTTCATTCTCTGCTCCTCAACTTTCCCAATTATGTTATTTTAATTTCTGATTTTTTATTCAACATTTACTACCATCTGTTAAGGACCTATTATGTGGCAAAGCATCTTGCTAATCGCTAAAGAGGATACAAAATGGAATACAAATCAAAGGAAATACAAAGTCTTGTCCCTGTTCTCATTAATTTTAAAGAGAGCTAAGAGGTACACAGATAACTTTAACACACAACAGTACATGATAAGTGCCTTAGAGAGGCAAAAATAAAGCGTTCTGGGGGGAGGGGTGCAAGCAAGGCAGAGAAGAGGAAGCTCTGTCATAAAAGGAGGAAGCATACATTCTTCTGCTCAGATTTCTTCAGTGATCATTTCTACAGTACAAAGTAAAATTCACTTTTCTCTATCATTCAAAATTCTCCATAATCTGGAACTGTTTTCATACCTCTCCTAGAATGGGACCTCTCCAGACTGGAACTCTGAAGTCTTATTTAATCAGAAGAATCATGAAGAACTTTATCATCATCACCATCATCTTCACCAACAAACAATATTTATTACGTGCCTAATGAGTATAGAGTTCTATACTAGATGCCAAGGGAGAAACAAAGCTGAGCTAAGTATCTTTTTCTAACCTACCCTCAAACATATGCCTTTTTTTTTCTTATGTTTTTGGCTAGGGAACTGCCAGTATGAGACTCCTTTGGTCTATCGACAATGTAATCCATATTTTATGGTCTTTGACAATTTTATGGGACAGTAAGAGGCCAAGGGACTACCCTAGAATTATACAGCATCGCCAGAGTCAACATTAACTTAGGTCTTCCTGATTCTATTCATTATATTACACTGTCTCTTAGGCAAGACTTCAGAGATTTTTTTTTTAATGTTATGTACAATCTAAGGGAAAAGTGATCATCAACCTGAAGTCACCAGGGAAGGGAAGTCTGAGTCAAACTTTCAAGAATGGATAGAATTTTTAAAGGAAAAGATGGAAGGAGGGTAATTCCATGTATAAGAAATCTGTGAGCAAATTAGGGAGGTAGAAGAGTATCTTAAGGTCTCTCTTAAGACCTTTAGAATCGATTTGTGACACAGGAGACACTGGCACAGAACTGCTCAGCATGATGTGCCCTCATCAGAAAAGGTGCTGGGCTCCGTGAGCAAGGCAGAATTGAATTAACTCGACTCTAACATTCATTTTGGTCCTCTTCGAAAATGAAGGACAACAACCTAACCTAATCTCCAGCCTGGATGGACAAAATAGAGAGTTTATGGAAGAGAATAATATCAAACAATTCATCAAAAAGCACTTTCTAAGCACCTACTATGTGGAGGTATCATACTAGGAAGTGACGATACAAATATAAAACATAAAACAGTCCCTATGTTCAAGTAGGATGACGCCAGACTTTGAATGTTAGACTTTTTTGGGGAGACAACAAGGAACCATTGAATATTTTGAAGTAATGATGTACCATAGAATCATATTGAGGATAGGGCTTATAAAGGACACTGTTAATACTTCAACAACATAAAAAGAAGAAAATTTAGTACTTAATTTGCAAGAATAGTTATAATTCAAAGTTACCAGATAGGGGACTCTCCTCTCAAATGAGAGCATTTTGTATATACTTTAAGAATAAAAACTTCCTTAGTTCTATCCCTCTTTTGGTTGTTTTTATTTTTGGAGGTAGAGTGAGTGGTTTTTTTTTTTTTTTTTAATTCTCCAGGGAAGTTATTTCTTCCAGTTTCCTATTCCTAAGGTTCTTTTTTTGTCTTTGAAATGGATCAGTGAGGAAGGAAGAATGAACAGGAGAGCCTGATTTAGCCCTGCCTTTCCTATTAAATAATGGAATGACTTTGGACAAGATACTTCTCCCCACCTTTGAGCCTCAGATCTGTCAAATGAGGAGACTGAATTTGCTCAGAGATTCTTAACCTAAAATCCATGGGCTTTTAAAAAATGTTTTGATAACTATTTCAATGTAACTAGTTGCCTTCAAAATCCTATGTATTTATACATTTAAAAACCAACTCTAAAAAAATTCCATTGGCTTGACCAGATTGCCAAGAGTCCATGACATAAAAATGGTAAATAACCACTGTAGTAGACTGATCATCTATTACAGGAGTCCTCAGACTTTTTAAATAGGGGGCCAGTTCACTGTCCCTCAGACTGTTGGAGGGCTGGACTATAGTAAAAACAAAAACTTTGTTTTGTGGGCCTTTAAATAAAGAAACTTCATAGCCCTGGGTGAGGGGGATAAACATCCTTAGCTGCCGCATCTGGCCCACGGGCTGTAGTTTGAGGACCCCTGATATTAGATCTCCTTTATAAGGGACAGAGTAGAAAGAGTACAAGTCTTAGAGTCGAAGAACTTAGTTGAGTGGCAATGTACATTGTAATAATTCACATTTATATAGAGCTTAGAGGTAAGTATAGGAAATATTTTTGCCACAGCAACTGTTAGCCAAGGAATACAAGAATTTATTATCCCTAATTTCACATGCCAAATTAAATCAAATATCAGGACTGGTAGGAACCTCAAACTGGTCCTGAACAAGGATCTCCTCTATTCCCTGTCCACCAAGATCAGCCAGTCTTTACACATAGACTCCAATGAAGAGAGACCCACCATCTTCTAAGGGAATCTATTCCACTTTGAGACTAAGCATTATAAAGATTTTTTTGTTTTGTTTTCTTTTTGATTTTTCCCCTTAACTCTGTACTGAAATATACTTCTCTCTAGTTTCCAACTGTTGCCCCAGTCCTGCTCTATGGTATCAAATGCAACAAATCTAATCTCCCTCATGACAGCAATTCCTATTACCTGGCCCTCTTCTGACCCCCCAAGTCTTCCTTCCAACTCACAGATCCTGGTGAAGAAGACAGAATATTCGTTGATCCTCATTGCCTCTTCAAAATTTTCCCTCTATCATCATTCAGACAGATTTGCTATTCACAAGTATCAATCAATCCAGATCTTCTGTTGGAAGCAATGTTTCCCAGAACATTATCTAGTGTTTCTTAATGAATTTAATGTCTGATTTAGTCTCCTTTTCTATATTATCTCTTGATTTTACACTACAATCATATTACTATTTTGCTATATTAAATTGTGATATATATTGTTTTGTGAGTGTGTGTATATATGTGATATGTGATATATATTATCACTACTATATTTTTATTGTTGTTAGAGCACAATAGATATGTGGACCTGAAATCAGGAAGACTCATCTTCATGACTTCAAATCTGGCCTCAGATATTTATTAGCTGTGTGACCCTGGGCAAGTCAGTCACTTAGCCCTCTTTACCTCAGTTTCCTCATCTGTAAAATGAGCTGGAGAAGGAAATGGCAGACCACTCCAGTATCCTTGCCAAAAAAAAAAAAAAAAAGAAACCAAATGGGGTCACAAAGAGTTGTATATAACTGAAAAAACTAAACAATATTATACCTATTGTTATTATCATTAGTCCCATCATGTTGACTACTACTGACGTTGTCCAGAAATGTTTTCAATGAGTCTAGAAAAGATAACTTTACATCTAAATACTTTTGTTCAATTACAAAAAGCCATTTCTTCACTTGCCCAACAATTAGTAGAACAGTAGACAGTAAAAGAATAACTGTAGGATAGAAACTTGTCTAAGGATGATTTCAACCTGAACTTTATAAAATAAAATGAGAAAAATGAATGATGAAGATGTTGAAGATGATGATGATGATGACAATTCTAATTTCCATTTTCAAGGAGATCCCGCTCCAGTTGGGCCTCAAACCCTGAGAATGCCATAAAATGAATAGGTCAGATGAATAGAATCAGAAGGACCTATTAAAGTACAAAAGCTCCCTCCATCTCATTCCCTGGCTTCAGCAATAAGAGCCTTGAATGATAGATTATCTTTCTCTAAGTATAACTTGTGAAAACACAGGTGCAATTTATGCTACATTATATAGCTGTCAACATAGACATAGGCTTTGGAATCCCAAGGGCTTCCAAGAAAAAGAAACAAAATTTCCAACCCATTCTGTAAGACAGAGTCCTTTATCATTTAGTTATTCTGAACCCCTCCTGCATCTTCATCATTTTGATGTTCCAAGAAGGTTCGCGCTAAAAATTCTTTAATGGTGCCTTAAGTAGTGAATAATTGTAGGGTACTATGAGTAGCATATTAAATTACTCTAGGGAATTTACAATTTTTTTTTATTGATGAAAAAAGTTTGCTTAACCAAAGAACACTGGGAACTACTATCCAGTATCTACACAGGTAATCATACCAATTACTGATATAGTTGTCATTTAATCCGTTTGGAGGGTGTGGAGGGATCTAATCTGCCCTCAAATGCTCTGCACAGGTTGACCATGGCCCCAATCTCTCCTCTTAACTTGATCTCAAATTATAAGTATTTATTATACTGGGAGTATTACCTCTGATTTTCTCCAAAAACACACACACACTCACAAAACAAACAAACAAACGAAAACCCAGGGACATTGTCTCTAGAAGGACACTATAATAAGATAAGAAGAACATTATGTGCTAAGCCTTGGTTGTCATAGCCAAAAGTGTGATTTCTTTCTAATCCATCTTCTATTCAGCCACTAAAACAATTTTCCTAAAATGTAGGTTGGATCAGGTCACACCATCCCCTACTCAATAAACTCCAGTGTTTGCCCAATGCTTCAAAGGTAATTACAAAATATTGTTGGATATTCAGAGCCTTCACATACATATGGCCCCTGTGCCTTTCTAGTTTTCTAAAACCCTTTTTTTCCAGTATGTACTCCAGTGACCCTTGGCTTCCTAGGTCCCTGAACAAGATACTGCATATCTCTAGTCCTGACCTTTGCCCTTCATCCCTAGAACACTCTCTTCCCTCTTCTATCAACCTGCCTGGCTTTTTAAAAATCCTATTAAAATCCCACCTTCTTTAGGTAATTGTTCCCAAGGCTTCTTAATTCTAGTACTATCCTTCTGTTAATTATTTCCTATTTATCCTACACATAGCTTGCTTTGTATATATTTATTTGCATGTTGTCTCTCCTATTAGATTGTAATCTTCTTGATTACAATCTCAAAAGAGAGAGAGAGAGAGAGAGAGAGAGAGAGAGAGAGAGAATAAGACTATTTTTTGTATCTTTAGCACAGTACTGGACACATAGTAGATACTTAGTAAATGTTTACTGATTGATTGAGAAGACCCTCATTGGAATCCTAGCTCCAATACTTGCAGATGTGCAATCTTATGTATTAGTTCATCTATCTCAACCTAAGTTTCATCATTTGTAAAATGGAGTTTAAAGATACTAATACTACCTATCTTACAGAATTATAAAAATTCAATAAGATGTTTACATAGTGCTTTTTGTATATTGCACAGTTATTCAGCAGTTGCACAAGTAACAGCTGTTATTATTGGGATATTGGGAGGGGAAAAGATAACCCTTCCCTCTAGGTCTCTCCAGTTTGCATATTAATCATGAATTAGTTTATCAGATTAGCAAGATATCACCTTAAAAGGCTCACAAAATATACTAGGCATTCCATAAAAGACTGGCTAATGTCACTGAGGAGTAGTACAGAATGACAAGCTCTTATCTTCCATATTTTCTAAAATTTGGTGACATGATAGGTGGCAGTTTAAGGAAGAAGAGGAAGAAGTCAGTCAACATATATTTTTAAGGGCTAGCTATCTTTAGGCATTCTACAAACCCCAAATATGCAAAGGAAGACAAATATTTCTCCTGTCCTCAAAGAGCTTACATTATAATGAGAGAGATAATAAATAATTTAAGAGGGACACCGTATCAAGCATGGGAGCCAGCCATGCAACAACATGGAGTCTGGAAATGGAATATATGTATAAAGAACAGCAAGAAAGTAAGTATAGCTAATTTTCCCCTTTGTCATTATACGTAGTTTATATCATATTTTAAAAAATAACATTTCCCAAATACATTAAAATAACTTTTAACTTTTTAAAGTTCTGAGTTCCCAAATCTACCTCGTCCTTCCTTCTCCCCCTCCCTTCTTCCTGACACAGTAAGTAATATGATACAGCTTCAGTATATCAAACTGGTAGAGCACTTAAGAAGACTGGAAAAGTAAGAGAGGTTCAGGTTGGGAAGGGACATAAATGCCAAACAGAGGATGTTAAATTTATTCCTGGAGGAAAAAACTACTACAATTTATTGACTAGGAGAATGGCATTGTTGGATCAAGTTTTAGGAAAATCACCTTTTTTGGCTGACTAAAGGAAGGATTGGAGGAGAGTGGAGGGAAGATTTGAGACAGGAAGATTTCTGCAAAGGTAGAAAACCATAGTTCAGGTGAGATATAATGAAAGCTGGACTATGGAGGTAGATATGTGATTGAAGAGAAAGAAATGTAAACAAGAGATATTGGGAAGATAGAAATGACAAGATTTTCTAAAAGACTGAAAATTCAGAGTGAGTAAAATTAAGCAAAAGAGGATGATACAAAAGGTTATAAATCTGTGTGATCTAGAGGATGGTACCTCCATTAGCAATAAAAAATTTGGAAAGAAAAAAAGAGTTGGAGAAAAAAGAGATGGATAATGAGTTCTGTTTCAAACATGTTGAGATTGAGCTGCTTACAGACATCCAGTTCAAGATGTTCAAAAAGTGGTGATGCAAGACTGGACCTCAAGTGGGAAGTTAGGGTTGTATATACAGATGTGGGAATCATTTACAAAGAGATGATAATTGAATCTATGAGAGCAGTTAGGAATGCTCACCAATAAGACAATATAGATAGAGAAGAGGGCTCAAGATAGAGCCTTGGGGACCCCTAAAGTTAAGATTTGTGCTTTGGATCTAGATCCAGCAAAGGAGACTGAGGAGTGGCCAAACAGAAAAGAGAACATGATAAAAATCTAGAGAGAAAGAGTATGCAGAAAGCCTTTGATGATATCAGAGGCTGCAGGGAAAGCAAGTAGGATGAGTATTGAGAATTAGATTTGGCAATTAAGAAACTATTGGTAATTTCATACTGAAGAGTTTCAATAGAATGTGATATGAGCAGTCAGATCAAAGGAGAGAATAAGAATAAAATTTGAAAGAGGAAGGAAATATACTTAGAGGAACTAAAGAGTTGTGATGAAGAGGACAATGGAAAAGTTTGTGATTAAAGATCAGACTCCTTAGCTTGGCTTTCAATGTCTTCCACATTCAGATCCTAGAATCAAATGCAGGAACAGGAAATGGAAAAAGATAATATAAATGACTTACTTTCTCAAGGAGTTTAGCTAAAAAGGGGTAAAGATGGATCAGATGATAAACTGGCAGGAATAGTGAGATCAAGTAAGGACAGGCTTGTTTGTTTGTTTTTAAGGATGAGGGAGACAAGGATGAAATTAAGGGTAGAAAAGTAGGAACCAGTAGATAGGTAAATGTTGAATATTAGAGAGTAGGGATAATAGAGGGTTAAAGCTGGAGAAAACAGAAGGGGACAAGATCAAGGATTCATGATTCATGAGGAAGAGTGTTCCTTAACAAAGAAAAGAGCTATGTTTTTTATCAAACTGAAGAAGGATATAGTGGGGAAAGATGTCTGAGTAATAAAAGAAGAGGAAAAACAGAAAAGATTCAATTTTTTTTCAGTGAAATAAGAGGAGAGGTCTTCAGCTGAACAGGTAGGTAGAGGAATAAAATAAGAAACTTAAAAAAAAAAACTAAAAGTTTTAGAATAGTCACTAAGGGGGGAAAAAAAGCAAATCCTTAAGGTGATATAAAATTATCGCCTTGTTACAAAGAAGATTTAATTTAGATTATGAAAAATAAATTTGTAGTGTATCCAGTCAACACAAGTTTTTTTTCTAGCTTCAGCCAGAAGTACATGTATAAAAGCAAAAGAGGGCGATGATGGGAGTGATATAAGGGTGGGGTTGTCAAGGATTAATCAGTAATAGGACCAAGAGGCAAAGAGAGATTTAAAAATAGTGGATGGTATTAAATTAAGTTGATTAATCAAGCAGTCAACATAGGAAAGGGCGGAGAATATAGCTAGTAAAATGGCAATAAACAATGAAAGAAAAAAAAAAAAGAATGAAGCCATGATAAAAAAAAAATAAATACTGGGGGGTCATAAGGTTTTAGGAAAGATAGAATTAGATAAAAGATTATGAAAAGAATTTCAGAGTTCATGTACACTGAATAGGACAGTTGTGGCTGATGGCAAGAGCAAAGATATAACCATCTTTAAGTGTAGACTAGATAGAGAGGAAAAATAGGAAATTAAATAGATTGAATAAATGGAAAGTGAGAGTACTTGAAGAAGTGTGTGCATACATATTATGTGTGTGTTTATTATAGATAGATATATACATGCAGATCTGTATTATCCATCTATGTAACCATATATATATGTAAAGACAAAGAGAGAGAGACAAAGATGGACACAAATATAGACCTGACACAGATACAGACATAGATATAGAAACAGACACACAAATATAGAGATATAAGGAACAGACACAGACATACATACTGATGTAGATGCAGACATATAAACATAGATGTAGACACAGATATCAAGATAAAAACAGACATCAATGTGAAGTAGACATAGACATAGACATCAACCTGAATGAAGATATACATGTAGACAAAGACCTGACACACACATAGATATCAATGTTGATCTAGAAATAGACATTGACATAGCATAGATACAGATATTGCCATATATAGATATAAAGTAGACACAACACAGGCAATAGAAGCAATAGAGTTAGGGATAGAGATGATGATAGAAACAGAGGTAGAGAAAGAGAGAGATGTTCATCCTTATTTTTCCTTGTTGTTCATCCTTAGTTTTCAAAGAGGACCAATGGCATCATGGGTGATGTCTTGACTTGGGAAGGAATTGGATTTAAGTGAGCCAGAGTCACCAAAATCATCAGTCTCATTCTCCCTTCCAGAGTCACCAAAGTTCCGTGGCAAGACAAAAGTCAAGAAGACTGGCAGTGGCCTGGGATGCAGCTTCAATGTCAGACACCCGCTTCAGCTGCCTTCATGGCCATTGGAACAGATTATTCTCACCCTCTCATTCTTCCAGGGGAAGTTTTCATATGCTTGCGGAGGCATCCTCCTAACTCACTGATGGGTTTGAGACCTGTTGGTTTCCTTCAACTTGGTTTAGCCCAGTCTGCCAAGGCAGTTTACCAGCATATGGTCCTGCATGTGGAGCCACAGGTGAGAGTCGGTTCACAGGTAGACACCAAGGGGGGATGAACAGCCCTGAAAAGTGCTCAGCAAGTCCTCACACCAGAGGGGCTAGTCCCTCTCCAAACATCCCAGAGATAGAAAAAGAAAGAGATATGTGTTGAAGTTCCACAGTATGAGAAATCGAAGGATGGGAAAAGGTTGTGAGTCAGACACTAAACTCATTGAGGAAGAAGGGATAATTTCCTAGAGGGCAATAAAAATCAACTACCAGAATCTGGATTGATTAATTAATTTGGAAGACAAAGGAAAATACTCTAAGGATCTAATGAGTTGGAATAAAGAAGGCAATGGAAAAGCTTGAGACTAAAGACCAGACTCCTCAGCCTGGCATTCAACATCTTCTACATTTAGAATCTCTCTGCCTACTTCTCCCTGACATCAACCTTTGATTCAGCTTTGAATTCCTGCTCTGCTCATTTGAATTCTACCCAACCTATCTTTCAAGTAATGGATCACTTCTTCTGAAAAGCCTTCTGTGCCATCACTAGGCTGTAGTGATTGAGCCTCATCTAGTTGTTTCCAAAAGCAACTCAGCTTTAGTCTAGAATGTCCATATGGATATAAAGAGATAGTGCTATGATTGCTACTCTGTGACCTGTTGCTTCAGGTTAAGATTCCCAGTTGCTTAATATGTGTAGTTGATATAGGACTTTAAAGTCTGCAAAGATACTTTGCATAATTTCATTTAAATTTCACACCAAACCAATGAGATAAACAGCATGAACTACAAAAGCCCATTTTATAGATGAGGAAACAGATCACGAAGCCTTATCACCAACCGTACAATCCTGCTTTTCCTCCTTACACAGGGTTGTAAAATAGACAAACTTCAAAGGTTGAGCTGTCTTTTCAATCAATAAGATCATTTTAACAAGTATCTATAAGGCCACCTGTGTTTCCATCTCCAAATCTCTCCTTCCCTGCTTTCTTCTGTCCTCTTTGGGTCTCCCTTGTTCTGCCAAAAATCTGAACTTTTTCTCTTTTTCTTCCTTAGATCCACAAATTTCTCAAAAAAGAAAAATCTATAATTCTTCTCACATTCAATAGTCTTTTATTAAATGCTTATTCTGTATAAGCTCTTGTGCCAGATACTGGATTAAGTAAAAGGTTGAGGCACAGTTGGGGCATCTAGTGGATGGAATACCAGGTCTGGAATCTAGAAGATTTATCTTTGTGAGTTCAAATCAAGTCTTACACACTTCCTAGCTATGTGACCCTGGACAAGTCACTTAACCCTATTTGTCTCAATTTCCTTATCCCATAAAATGGGCCAGAGAAGAAAATGGCAACTTATTCCAGTATCTTGCCAAGAAAACCCCAAATGGGGTCAAAAGGAGAGAGACATGATTGAACAACAATTACAACACCCTTTAATACATAAATCACTTATATTATGGTAACTAGTGGTTTTCTGCATCAGTATATGGCTATAGGGATCCTTATGGGACATTTGGCTTCTATTTGATTTATTCGTTGCTGCATCATTTCAGTGGAGTGATTTTCAATCAGCTGCTCTATTCCATGAACATCAAGCCTCCTTCAGGATAAACTCATCACCTGAAATCTCATCAAATGCAGCTTAATTTAGCTTAGATATTCAGTCCCTTCTCAACATCCTCAATGGCCTCTCACCTCTGATTAAAGAGCTAGAGAGTGGAGCAATCAACTCCTCCCAAAACTTTCTTTTATCAAGGACTCAGAAGTTTCCAGGTAATTCTTCCTTTTCTGCTCAGCTACTTTGCTTGTTTTAACTCTCCAAACAGCTTGCCTGATACTAGGTACCCCTTGATAATTGTGGCCCTCTCCTACTCTTTCAACTTTGTCTTGAGTATTGTTTTCTTCCATTGAGGGCAGGGACTTTCTTTTTCATTTTTATATCCCCAGGACTAACATAGTGCCTGGTACGTAGTAGGCCCTTATTTTACTAATTACTAACTGACTTTGAAAAAATCATTTAACCAATCTGGAGCTCACGTTCTCATTAGTAAGATGCAGAAATGAAATGAAATGACCTGGAATATATATGCTAATATAACACTAACATACAATATTACGTATTAAATCATTTAACATCTCTGGGTTTCAGATTGCTGATCTGAAAAATATAAGATTAGGCTCCATAGCCTCTAGGGTTTTTTTTTTTTTTTCAGCTCTAAATCTGCTATGCTGCTATGCTGGTGCCATTTCACAGTGTTAAATTTTCAGCATGACCAATTACCCTCTTACAATCAGCACACAACAAATTAGGTCTTAATTTATTGTTGTTGATTGTCTAGATTTAAAGAAAGTGATGGAGGGAAATGTTATTAATGCCGATTAAACTTAAATGTGTATCCTGATTTTTTTTTTCCCAGAGAACTCATTAAGCATTTGCCAATACATCCCTGCTATATGATTCCATGATTTAGAAACTTTCTCTGGGGTTTCAAATAGTGGACTTTTTAACTCTGATAGGGGAAAGGGAGAGTAATCACCCATAATCAGGAACCAAGCTCTGAGTTGTGAATATACTCCTTCTGCTTGTGACCAAAGACCTGGACCCCTGCAAGAGTTCAGACCTGGACAGTAGCACAGACTTAATCAGGCACCTATCTAGTTTCCACAGCCTGTCTCTGATTGTGTCTGCAGCCTTAAATCCTAGAGAGTTGGAAAGAGTGCCCAGGGAAGACATATACTCCCCAACCTTTCTCTTTTTTCTAATTTCTTTTATTAGTTTTTTTAAATAAAAAAACATACACACATCCATAGCCTTTGTAGATAAGCTGACATTTGGAAGGAAAATAAAGAAAAGTTTTTATTATTGTTTGCCATTTGAAAATGATTATCAGATGGGATGATTTATATCGGAGAAGACAGAGTGCAGTTAAATCCTGGGGAGGGTTTACCCTAGACCTAAGTAAGCTCAAAATATCTTTCCTCCTCTCATCAATCACTAAGTTTGTGGAGACTATCTAGTGGAGATCTTGACTGACTGACTACAATTTCAAATAAGATACTTTCTAAGTAGATTGGGCAAGGGTTGGGAAGGAAAGAGGAGGGAAAATATTGAGAAATTGTAAAGAAATCCTGATTTTGTAGGCTCATAGATATAGAGCTAGAAAATACTTTAGCAGTCAACAATTCCAATCCCTTAATTTTATAGATGAGAAAACTGAAGCTGAGTTATTAAGTGGCTTATCCAGGGTCACACTACTAGTAAGTGGATTCAAATGCATGTCTTCCTGATTCAGTGTTCAAGCATGCTATATGCACTAAGCTATCTAGCTGCCTGATAATAATTGTTGTTTTTTGCTTTTTTTTTTTTTTTTAAGTTGACCTGCCTTTAAACCAGGTTGGAGGGGCACAGTGGATAAAGCAGTAGGCCTGACATTAGGAAGTCCTAAAATTCGAATCCAGTTTCAGATACTTACCAGATGTATGATCCTGGGCAAGTCATTTAACCCCAGTTTTCATAATTGTAAAATGGAGATAATAATAGAAGGGTTGTCATGAGGAACAAATGAAATAACATTTACAAAAAACATTTAGCTGAGTGCTTGACACATAGTAAATGTCATATAAATGCTTATTTCCTTCCCTTAATGATAATTTCATCCTTCAAAAAGTAGAGGAAAATAATAAGGTATCCTAAATCCGATTCTCAACCACTAGGAGAGACTGCATTGTAGAAATATCAATGATGAGAGCGTTGGGGGAGAGTAATCTGAGAATTTGTGACAGAGGAGAACAATACTTAAGCTTGGTCTAATATTACACCCTATATCTTGGAACAGCAGATTCCAACAACACATGCAAATTGGAGTATCAGATTTGAAAGACATATGTAGCACCCCACAATGCAAAATTCTATAAAGGGAATCAGACAAGGGAGGGATAGGTAGTGCTCTAGAAATAAAGAGTTCTCTGAAGACATAATGAGAAAAAAATTCTAAAGGGAAAGAAAATGGGGAATTGTCTAGAAAAATAAATGTGATATGAATACATAGGGAACTCACAGACCAATTTTCATTTTTAAAAGGTTACCATAGAAGCAAGGGCAGGAAGCAGAAGATGAATACAAAGAATGAATGAGCCCAGGTTGTACAAGGAGAACTCAAATTGATTTTTTAAAAAGCTTTGAGGAGAAAAGATGAGGATCAAAATAAAGGATGAGGAGTAGATAAATGTGGAATAAGGTAATGATACTGGATCATGGAAAGCAGAGCTAGTATTCTATTTTTTCTGCAAAGAAAAATGATAATTGGAAGAAAAACTTAGATTTAAAAATATCTAATAGAAGAGTTGCCTGAGATAACTAAGAAGATAATTAAAAAGCACAAAGTTGTCCTTAGGTGAGTTCCAGCTACCAGGACTGGATAAACTATATTCCAAAGGAATGAAAGGACAAATGCTGAGATTTCAGCTGACTGGAATCCTGAGAGGTTTTTCAGAGTCTCATTTAGTTAACCTCTTCCTTCTTATACCTGTAAAATTGATTTTTTGAGCCCACTGTTAAGACTTTACATTTATTTAATTAATGTCCAGCTTATTAGCTAAGACCCAGCATTTTAGCATATAGAAAATATTTTGGGATTCTGACTTAATAAATACTCACTACCTAAGGACTTTATGATCCAAGTAATAATTAAAGTGAGAAATAGCAAGAGTGATTACTATTTGGGATGGGTCATTTAGTCAATTCTGAACCCATCTAACTTCTCATATCTCCATCTTTTTATTGACCAAAAACTCAGTTCAAGGTGATTTTCCCCCCAACATTCTCCTGATCCACCCATGTAGTAACCCTGTCAAAAAAAGAAAGAGAAGTTAGTTTGGCACAATCTGTTCATAAGGCAGTCCTGATGGCATTATTTCCTTTTTTAGCTATTATTCACTAATGATCTTTTTGATAACGCATTTTAACATTTTACCAGGAACTAAAGCCAAGATCTCTGGTATGTAGCTTGCTGACTAAATTTTATCCTTTTGGGGGTGGTGGCAGTAGGGATGGAATGCCAGGTCCTTTCATTCCTTTGGAGTATAGTTCATTCGGTTCTGATAACTTGAACTCACCAAGGATAACTTTGTGCTCTTATTATCTTCTTTTTTATCTTGGGCTACTCTTTTATTAGGTATTTTAATCTTCAACTAAAGATTGGACAAACATTTATCCAGAAAATCCAGGAAAGGAAATTCATAGGTCTAAAAAAATCTCAGCAGCCAAGTAGTTCAATTCCCCTGTTTTACAAAGATAAGTGATTTGCCAAAGATCACAAAATTAGTAAAGCCCCGAGTATGATTTGAAACCACTTCTCTAAGTTAGTATTAGAGATACAGGTTTTATCAAATAGCTTGTGGATCCTCTTTCTGGGATGCTGGAAGTCTCAGATATTACTGCTCTCTGAATGTGAACTTCCTAATAACTCAAAAATCATTTCTCACATTTCAGTAGCATTTTATAGCCTGAAAAATATTTTTCTCAGAACAAGCCTAAGAAGCTGCTTGTACAAACAGTTTCCTCATTTCACAGATAAGGAACCTGAGGCTCACTGAAAGGTTAATTGCCTTGCCTATGATCACCCCTACTAGTAAGTGGCAGAACTAGAAATCAAATCCAGGTCTACCAACTCCAAGTCCTAGGGCTTTTTCCACTGTTATGTTTCTTGCTTCAACAAGTAGATTTGCTCTTTCCAAAATGATCCATTTACTTGGCCAAAGCAGATTTCAACTGTGCAACCTAATGAATAGCTTTTTTCTTTTCTCTCTCTCTCTCTCTCTCTCTCTCTCTCTCTCTCTCTCTCTCTCTCTCTCTCTCTCTCTCTCTCTCTCTCTCTTTTTTTTTTAACAGAAAATACTCCAAAACTGAATGTGGATTTGGTTGAATTCGAGTCCCATTTATATCTGAAGTTCACTTACTAACAATAGAACTGGCTTTCCCATTTGCCAAGATCAATGTTGACCTGTTTTCACCTAAATTTTATAGATGTCAGAAAAAGAAACCGTTCCCTGCTTGCTGGCACACACTGGCCTTTCTCAGCCACACTCCCGAGCATTCTTGAAGCTCCTTTAAATTCCCCTTGTCACAAAAACTAACAATAAGGTCAAGCATTTCAGTGAGAAGTATTGAATTATTATCCCATGTTGTCAGGCAGCCAAGAGCCTCCGAAAGTTAACCACCGGCTTGAGAGCTTCGCTCCCAGCCCGTCCTCCCGGTCCCAACCACAGGGAAGGTGCTTAGGGCTCTGGCGAGGGCCGAGGGAGAGGTCTGGCGCGAGGAGGAAGGATGGAGGGGTGCGTTTGGGGTACAGGCGCTTCGCCCTCCAGTCTAGCGCCTGAACTGTTAAAAGTTTCTCCCTGCATCGGTTGCTGCTGCAAAGCTCCAACTCTGATTTTCTTGGAGAGGGCTCCAGGAATCTGAAGGCTCTGCCATGCCAGCAGTGTGGCCTGCCTCCCCCCAATCCCCTTGCCATCCTCCTGTCCATCAAGTCTAATTTCTGCGACAACATAAACTTCATTGTGCAGCCAACAAACTCAAACCTGATGCAACTTGATGTGCCAAGTTGGGGAATGACAAACTGGCAAATTATCATAGCTGGGAATAGAATTGGGGTCAGCAGCAGCGGGTGGTTGGGGGTGGGGAGGAAACCAACTAGTTTTTTGCTTTATCCTTTTCTATTTTTGGGGGGTGGGTTGGTTTTTTTTTTTCTAGCAGGAGGGAGAAGATTTTTGATTTATTTTCTCTAATAACACCTCTAAGATTCCATTAATTAAGAATAAACTGAAATAAATATGAGGGCCCTGGGGTGGGGGGAGTCTTTAGTATGATCCAAACTTTCATTCCAGTTCACCTGGGCACACAGTGACTCTGGGCACAGAGCCCCCATTGAGCTGCAAAGGCTCTGGGCTGGGGACTTAGGGCAAAGAAGAAGAAAACTTAAGAGAACAGGAATTTGCCTTTAGTTGGACAGTCAGAAAAGACCATTAAATTTTACATGTATATATACACACCCACACAGACATACACAAACATATACCATAGTGGAATAGATGGTTGCCTATAAGGTAGATTATTAAAGGTTGCTATTCTCTTTTCCCACTGGTCTGTCACTGTGACTTGTGGCTAAATTCATAGTTCCAGAAAATCCCAGTTAAAATTTAAATAAATTGCCCCTGTGGGTAGTTGATTGGCATTCATTGACACTTTAATCAATTGAATAAGCAATCACTGGGAGCTAAAGGCCAGATGTATATTTAGGTCCAGGTGTTACATCCATCTGATATTACAGGGGTAATAGTTGAGTGATGTACACTAGAGGAAGTGACTGAAGGCTCCCCAATCTAAACAGACCATCCTCAGTTAAACCCAGAAATGTCAGGTAAAGATAATACTTTTTTTTGTTGTTGTTCCATTTGACTTCCTCTTTCCAAAAATTCAATAAACATTTGCTAAATGGCTATTTTCCTGATTCTTGGAGAAAAGACGATGAAATGTCAAGATAAATTACTTTATACTTCATTCCATAGGAAAAGGACAGCTACCAAGGGAAGGTGGTTAAAAGTGGTGCAGTGTATAGAAAGCTCGACATGGTATGAGGAAACTTGAATTCAAATCCAGGATCGAAAATATACTCCCTAAGGGACCCAGTCATTTAACCTCTCAGCTTCAGTTTCCTTATCTGTAAAATAAAAATAATAGGAGATATTTATAAAGCACTTTGAAAAACCTTAAGCAGTTATGTAAATGATAGGTCTTATTCCTATAAGAGGGAATTAGATTATGGGAATGCAACAGTGAAAATAACACTGGCTTTAAGGATCTGGATATGAATCCCAATTCTGAGCCTTACTATATGACCTTGGGGAAATTATTTAATTTCCCTGAGTTCCACTTTGCTTATCTGTGAAATGAAGAATGAGTAGCCTCTGATAACTATCCCAGTCCTAGATCTAGGAGCCTACTAATCAGGAAGAAAATTGCTATTACACAGATAAATAAGTATTAGATTAAATTTTATTTTATTACAACACAGGATCCTGCTTATGTATGTTTAGCCTCTTGACTTACATAATATGGCTATCCATGTAGGACTATTAAAAATTAAAGGAAAATTAGTTAGAAGTCATTCAGGCATGCAATAGGATATGAGGTAACATTGGCTCTAAAGCAACCTTTGCATTGGCCCAACGTAAATCAATCAGCAATATTTATTAAGGTACTAGGCATTCTGTTGGGCACAATACAAAGAACAAAATAATCCCAACTCTCTGGAAGCTTATATTCTAATGGTTCAGGGTTCAAGAATCGTTAGCATAGCTATCCAACTCATCATGCAAATGAGGTCAAATCCATCTGCATAGGATGACTATCTTTTCTCTATTTTTTAAGTCAAAGATAGCACTGGAAGCCCTAATCTACTGTCTGGCAAATGTATGCCATGAGGTCCAAAAGGAGCTAAGTAAAAAGAGTAGCCCTCAGAATCAGAGAATCTTTGATTAGGAAGGAAGATTAGAGTTTATCCAGTCCAGAACCAGACCTGAAGCACAAATCTCCTTGACAATATTCAATAAACACATAAGAAATTATCCCATATAGAAGGAACTATGCTAGATGCTGCCATGTAAAATCAAAGCAAAGCTAGTCCCTACCCTGTAGGAACTTCCATTCTGGGAAGTACTGAGGGTGTGAAGACAAGTAAATAAAAAGATGGAAAAAGCATTAACAACTAGAGGAAGATGGGGAATAAGTAACCTTTTTAATGTCAAGGAACCAACTTACTATCTCATATGGCAGCCCATTGTATTATTGTACTATTCATATAAATGGAAGTTCTTTTTTATATTAAGTCAAAATCTATCTTCCTATAACTTCAACCTATTTGTACTAGTTATGATTTCTGCAGCTATCCTGGATGTCTAATCTGTTTTCTATGTGACATCCCTTCAAATAGTTGAAGGCAGTGTATATTTCCTTCTAAAATTTTCTTCTCTCTAGACTCTTCTTCCCAGTTCCCTTAGCAAATACTCAAGTAACTTGACATTAGGTCTCTTCATTATCCCATTTTGTCCATGGCCTCTCTATAATTTGACACATATCAGCCCAAATTCATTTTCTACTTTTGGAATTCAACTCTAAGAACATCCCCCACTAGAAGAAGGTAGGTACCTGACTGTCTGAAAGGGAGAAGTATATTACTATCAATTTCAATAGGAACTGGATTCATTTCCTGAGGCATCCTACTACTTCAACTAGCTTTTAAAAATATATATACACAAATATATGAAAGTATTTTGGTTTTTTTGTTTTTTATGTATAAACATTTATACAATTCTCTTGAGAGAGAAATTAAATCAAAAAAAGAAAGTAAATGAGTAAGAAAACAAAATGCAAGCAAACAACCACAAAAAGAGTGAGAATGTTATGTTGTGATTCACATTCAGTTTCCACAGTCCTCTCTCTGGGTGTAGATGGCTCTCTTCATCACAAGATTTGGATCTGGCATCAATCATCTCATTGTTGGAAAGAGTCATGTTCATCATAATTGATTGTCACATAATCTTGCTATTGCATGTACAATGATCTCCTAGTTCTGCTCATTTCACTCAGCATCAGTTCATGTAAGTCTCTCCAGGTCTTTCTGAAATCATCCCGCTGGTCATTTCTTACAGAACAATAATATTCCATAAATTCATATACCACAATTTATTCAGCCATTCTCCTATTGATGGGCATCCACTCAGTTTCCAGTTCCTGGACACTACAAACAGGGCTGCCATAAACATTCTTGCATATGTGGGTCCCTTTCCCTCCTTTAAGATCTCTTTAGGATATAAGCCCAGCAGAAACACTACTGGATCAGAGGGAATGCACCGTTTGATAACTTTTTGAACATAGTTCCAAGGAAAGCATTTATTTTTAATGGGGCTAGCTAAAATCAAGATATATTTTTTGTGATATAGGTTGACAGAAAACTAAAGAATTCAGTCAACATACTAGAAGATCCTGAGATCATAAATTTAGAGCTGGAAGGGACTCTTATCTTTCCTCAATTTAATCCACTCCTCCCATTTTATAGAGAAGAAACATGGTTGTTTAGGAAGAGACAGTGTGATATTAAAAAGGTTCAACAGACATAGTTTCTGGGTAATTTAATCATTATATTAAGAAAGTATGCAGGTTATTAATAAAAGGATGATCATTTGTCCATCTTTCATAGACCAAAGATAATTATGGCCAAGGGCTCACAGTTTATATACATATCTTTGGAAGCAATGAAGGGCGGTTGGTGACATCATGTTACCTCTAACAGAGAAATTATCTCTACCCACACCACCTTCAGCCTTGGGCTATCTAGACAAAAGGATCTGTCTCTGCTCAAGCTTGAGCAGAACACAGTGTGCTTCCCCCCCCTTGGATTAAATTCCTTGTAAAATTGGATAGGTTCTGACCATTAAATATGCAATCTTATTATCAGTAATGTTCCTCAAAATAAATAAATAAATAAATAAAACCTGAACTTAAAGTCAGAATTTTAAAAAGGATTTTGGAGGCTCTAAATCTCCCCAGGTTATTGGTTATTATTTCTTAGATTAGATTAGGATTTTAACACAGGATTTATGATTTCCCAATTTAGAAGGTTTAATGGGTTTTTTGTCCATTTTACCAAAATTCATAAGCATTAGAAATAAGATAAATAAGTTAAAGGAAGATGTGGAAGTGTCTAAGTATGGCAAGGAAAGTAAGCTCAGGTACTTGGGTTATTTGTCTTCAAACTCTTGGTTTGCCACTAGTCTGCCATGGATATCCTACCAAGTATTTATTAATTGAGGTTCCTTTTTTTTCTGTAAAATAACAATTCCTGCCAATTTTAACCAATTTCAAAGTGCACTACATAAGATTCTCCCCTTCTATAGAAGGAAAGGCTCACTAAAAACATTCCTAGGATTTTATAGGAAGATTCCACATTTTTCTTTAACTCATTTATCCTATTTCTGATGCTTATGAATTGTGGTAAAATAAATAAACAAATAAATGATTCCTTCCCCTTTCTCTACCAGTACTTGGAACCATAGATCTTAAAGTCAGAAAGGACCTCAAGAGATCATTTGGTCTGGCTCCCTACCTGTAGGAAGGTCAGGTATTATAGTTCCCTTTTTATAGATATGGCAGCTAGGTGGAACAGCAGGGAGAGCTCTTGGCATTGTCAAAAAAATCTGAATTCAAATCCGACCTCAGACATTTACTGGTGATTTTAGTACTTCATTTTTGAAGAGGCTCAATGATGTCATAACTAGTGCATGAACTGGGCTTAAGTGAGTCAGAGTTGCACAAAGTCATCACTTCCTGAATCATCACAGTTCAGTGGCCGGCAAAAATCAAGACACCTGGCGAGGGCCCAGGATGCGGTGGGTGACCTTGACATCTTAGATGTCTGAGAAAGCTCTAAGTGCTCCACAGTGACCACTTCAGCTGCCTTTATGGCCCTTGGAACAAACTGTTCTCATCTGCCCACCTCAAAGATGGATTTAGGCTATAATGCACTATTGCTATATCTTTTCAGCATATTAGATGCATGTGCTCACTGTGTGACCCAGGGCAAGTCACCTCACCAAGCTGCCTCAAATTCTCATCTGTAAAATGGGGGAAATAATCACCTTCCTCCTGGATTGTTGTGAGGATCAAATGAGAGATTTGTAAAGTGCTTCATAGGCTTTAAATACGAGCTACTATTATCAAGTGTCAATTATGGTTCTACCCACAATGCTAAATCAAATAAGTGAAAGAGAAGGGACTGGAATCCTGAAGCCCCAGGGCTCCTGGGGACCCTTTGTGTCCGACCTGGGCCAGAGCATTCTGAGCTCGTGTGGGTCTGATCAGTCACGGCTGGCCGTCCTGTCACTCGACTCTAACATAGCGATGTCATTTTGGTCCTTTTTGAGAACAAAGGACAACCACCAACCAATCAACCAGCATTAATAAAGTGTTTCAAGGTTTGTATCCCACTCTCCGTGTTATTTCATTTGTTCCTCACAGTAACCCTGTAAGGTAGGTGCTATTATTATCCCCATTCTATAGATGGAGAAACTGAGAGTGAAAGAAGTTGAGACTTGCCCTTGATCGCATAAGTGGTGTCTGGGATGGAATTTATATTTAGTTCTTCCTCACTCCGAGTCTGATCCTCTTACCCACTCTGCTGTGACAGACCATGAGTCTCTTCCAAGTACAGGTTTTTCTCAGCATGGGTACAAGTTGTTTTCTCCTTTATCTAAAGATACTCCCTTCTATTCAAGGTAGTGAAGGAGAAAAATCTTATAACAAATAATTATAAACACCAAAGTGCTTTAGGAAATGAGAGTTGGAAAATGAAACTGAATATAAACAAAAATTGAAATTTTGTAGATCATATTCTCTCTCTAAATTGAATGGGCACCGAAATGAAAAGGACTTTTTTTTCTTTCAGTTTTAGTGATTTCATGCACAAATGCATTTGCTAAAAAAAGATGGCCTTGTCTGGCATCCCCTCTGTAAAAATTGTAATACTTAAGAGTTCTTCCCCATTATCTCCTCCTGAATCCCTTGTGGCATAGTAGGTATATATATATATATATATGGGGTCAGTGACTTCCTGTGATAATATAAATATGTAATAGTTGCAGTAAAAAATATTTAAAAAGTAAAAAAAAAAAAAACTTCCAAAGCTTTGATGCTTCTCCATAAAGAGAGAGATCCAAGCCAGTCCAGGCACTAATTCCTGTTCCTACTGTTATGGAAAGGGGCACTGGGCAGAGATCTATTACCTGGAAGGTATCTATGAAGCTCAGACCGAGAAAACTCAATACACTTTCTTTTTGCCTTTACTTTACGCTGGGTACAATGCTAATTGCTGGGGATACAGACCAGAACAAGGACAAGCCCTTTCCTCAAGGAGTTTACAATCTAATCTGGGAAAACAATATGGAAAAGCTGGAAAGGGGAGGGAACCAGAGGAGACTCAGTAAGGAGTCATCTAGTTCTTTGGAGTTCAGACCACACAGGGCTTTAAAGAAAACTTTAAAGAAAACTGCAGTGAAATGCAAAGTCTAGGATCTGTCCTTTATAAAGGAAGGCTTTTGACCCAGGACTATAGTGCTTTACACTCCTGACCCCCATTTTGTGGGAAGAGGAGACTGAGGAAGTTGGGAACGTTGAGCATCCAAGCTGAGTTAAACAGTATGATGAGGTTTCTGGTGATTAGTTTTTTCTAGGAAGGACTTCTTATCGATATATATACAGCTTAAATATAAAATTAATAAACATGAATACATACCAACCAGTTAAATATAATGTTGTTTGGGAAGGAAAGCACTAGTAATTGAGAAGAATCAATCAACAAGCATTTATTCAGTGTTCACTATGTGTCAGACATCACACTAAGACATTATGTTCAATTATACTAAAATATACTAAGTATAGATATAGATATACTAAAAAAGACAAATAGAGCTTACATTCCAGTAGACAACATGCAGATAATTTTATATCACATTTTGATATTATATAGTACATGTAAATAAATGTATAATTAAATATATATGAAATATTCAGATATATAACATGCATATGTTGTTTCTAATGCTATTATATATCATATTCTATATCTTACATGTCATCATGTTATAGATCTTATATGTAAAATATATAAGCATATAATATATCATATTTTTACATTATATATTACATATAAAATATATATTTATCTATGAAATGTTTCTAAATAATATTATATATTTTATATATTATAATTTGAAGCTATATATCATATATAATGTTATATCTCAAAATATGTTATTTCTAATATATCTCATTATATATATGTATATATAGATAGATAGATATTATATGTATCAGATATATACACTGTAACTGGATATAACCTAAAAGGGAAAACACAGGGTAGCAAGAAGGCAGCTGTGTGAGTGAAGAAAAGAGAATACACAAAAGATGTGAAGGTAAAAATAACAAAGCTTGACCACAAGCACACATCATTTGGTAAGCCCAGTTAATTTAGTCAAAATAATTATATGTTGGTTATATGAAAAAAAATTTAATAGTTATTTTAACAAAGGGGAAAGATTCCCATGGAAGTTTTGATTTGGGCTGGATATTGAAGGAAGTCATAAGGTAGAGTTGAAGAGAGAGAGCATGCTGGACATGACATAGTCAGTAAAAAGTCATGGAGTGCAGTAGATAAACAGCCCTGGAGTCAGGAGGACCTGAGTTCAAATATGACTTGAGCTGTGTGGCTATGGGCAAATCACTTAATCCATATTGCCTTTAAAAAAAGTCATGGAGATGAGGAAGAGTTTCATGTACAAGGAACAACAAGGAGGCTGTGTATACCTGGATCCCAGGGCACACAGTGAAGAGTAAGGCTGGAAGACTAGAAAGGGGCCAGGATGGGAAGTTCTTTAAATGCCAAAAGACTTTATACTTGATCTTGAGGTTAATTGAGAGCCAGTTCATTAAGGGTGTTACAGGGTCAGAATCATGCTTGGGAAAGAATCACTCTGGTGGCTGAGTGGAGGACGGAATGGAGTGAGAAGAGTTTTGAGGCAGGCAGACCCACTTGCAGGCTATCTGGGTATTCCAAGTGCAAGGGGATGAGGATACGTACCAGAACAGGGGCCATGCAAGAGACGACAAGGGGCACATAAGAACTGTTGGAGGAACAATGTTTGGTAAACTGTTGGATAAGTTCAGTTAATTCAGTCAAAAACACATATTGATTATGCAAAGAGAAATATATTTTGACTTGTGTAAATAAACATTGGAAATATTTTCATAAGAATTAGGAAAGTAATATGCAAGCAATTTTCACTGCTGAGTTAGAAGAAGGAAAGTTGCTTGGAGGGAAGGAGATGTCACTTTTGAGTATAAGGATAGACAAAGATCACATGAGCTCCTCTGGGGCAGAAACTCATGGTCAATCACCTGCCAAAATTTTTTGTTTTATTTATTATGTTTTATTCCACATAAAATTCTTCACTAAAATAATGAATGCATTTTCTTCAAATATTAAATAATTTTTCTGAAAACATCTCCTCAATTGAGACTTTTTAAAACAAGTTATGACTAAAAATGTTTTTTTCTTTCCCTTTTAGATTTAGCCATCTTAACCCCTACTAGGCTTGAACAACTTTCCCCTCTCTAATAAAGAGCAATGGTTGACATTGAAGATGCCCTTTAAAGTTTGCAAAGCATTTCACATACACTGTTTCTTCTCATCCTTACTACCACCCCAAGAACGGGCAGCTAGGTTGGTGAATCCAGTAGAGCACTGGCCTTCAAGTCAAGAGGACTTGAGGTCAAATTTAGCCTCAAATACTTACTAGCTTTGTGTCCCTGAAGTTACCAACCTATATTTGCCTCAGTTTCCTCAGCTGTAAAATAAACTGGAGAAGGAAATGGAATAATTATGAGTGAGATGCTACATTATCCCCATTTTGTAAATGGGGGAATTGAAGCAGACTGAGGTTGAGACTTGCTCAGAAATATGCAACAGTGTAACTAGGAGGGACAATGGTATTCAGGGTTCCTCTCCGAGGAATAGGGAAAAAGAAATCCCTTTGTGTACCCTTCACCTCTGCTAATCCACCCAAAGGTTTTTATGTAAGTGAAAACAAATGAAAATGGACACCAAGGGCAACTTGGAAGAATAAAGAAACCAAAAAAGGGCAATTTATAGCACTGTGCTCATTGAGAAAGTGGTATGTGAATTTTTGCCAATGGTGATATTAACAGGATAACTGGACATATGTGAGGTTCTCCTCACCCCACTTTACACCAACATACATACTCAAGGTGTGTACCTTTATTTCTCTGGGCTTCTGTACCAATGCTTAAAGAAAAAAAAAGGAAAGAAAATTGGACCTTAAATACTGGTACAGCCCCCACTCTTGTTTGCTTTTTCATTTCCGTACTTACCATTAGAGAATAGATCTAGACCCAGCATAATTCAATAGCCCCCTAAGATGTGCCTCTTATAAGAGATTCTTTTATACATGGGAATCAGTCAATCAATAAGCCACTATTTGATGCTTACTTTGTGCAACACAATTAATTACTGGATTAAGCACTGGAGTGCAAAATAACTTTTAGAATTCAGTCTCAGTGGTCCTCTCAGAGAACAAAGGACAAAAAACAACAAGGCAGCTGGGATGCGTTTAAAGTACCAGCCCTGGAGTTAAGAAAACACATTCCCTTTAATTCACATTTAGCCACAGATATTTATTAACTGCATGACTCTGGACAAATCACTGCCCCTGTGTGCCTCAGTTTCCCCATCTGTAAAATGAGCTAGAGAAGGAAATGGCAAATCCCTCCAGTACTTTTGCCAAGAAAATCCCCAAATGGGGTCACAGAGAGTCAAATACAACCACTGAACAACAGCAGATTATTGGACCTCAGGGCAACCCCTGCAGAGGTCATCTCATACAATCCCTTCATTTTGCAGGTGAGGAGGGAGGCCCAACTTAGTCAAGCAGAAAGGAGCATCAGAAAGGTATGACATCTTCAGACATAATGTCCTAATCTAAGAGATAGGAAAGACTAGGCAGGAGAGGGATGGGAGGGAACCAGGGAGGAAGAAGGGGAAAGGCAAGTGGACGGAACAAAGATGCCATTTAAAAATCATTGGCTCACATTCAGGATCTCACTATTTTCTATGGCAAGGAACAAGTCAAGAAAATTCCTTGTTGATGGGTATTTTTCTACAGAAAGCCAAGGGGCCCTAGGTTTCAGTCTTTCACTGTAGAGAGAATGTGAGCCAGTTCCTCTGGATGCCACAGAAGAGAGGTGGAAAGTATGAGGTGGGGAGGGGGAGAATGGACAGGGAGGCCCGTAGAAACTCCCAGCAACCAGTTCAAGCAAGGAATGGGAGCAGGAGGACAAACTGGATTTTCAGTTCTGAATCTGTGATCTCTCTGCCAAACAGGGGTTTACAAAGCAGAGACCTCCGGAGATTTCTCATACTTTTTGGCTTATTCTCCTGGTGTTCATCTTAACAGAAATCAGCTGTTCTCCTTCTCACTTAGACAGCATGTTGCCGAGTAGAATTTAGCATCTGGTCTAGCTATTATTAAAAACACGAACATCCTGCTTTGTTGGGAGAATACCATCACTGGCAATAAAAGGACAAAGATCATTTGCATTCAGGATTCCAGAGATCTTTTCAATTTAATATTCATTCTCATTCTCATCCTCCTCTCTCTCCAGGTCGCTCCTCTCTCTGAATGTCTTTCTATCTCTTTCTCTCTACCTCTTCTCTCCTACTCTCTTATCCACAGTTTTTCTTTCCATATTTACTGATGGTTCCATCACTTGAAATATAATCTTTTTTTTTTCAGAATTGGGAGAGACACAGTAAGAAAAAAAGCAGAGATAAGGGGGAGAAGGGGTAGGCAGGAGAGGTACAGCAGATATGTGTGTGTGTGTATGTGTGTGTCTTTCCCTAAGAAAGAGAGAGGGGGCCTCATTGGAATCGTCAATCTGCTCTTGCAATGTGATAAAGTTGAGCTTTCAGAGGAAATTTTTTTTTTTTTTACAGCTACGGAAATGAAAAAGCAAACAAGAGTGGGGGCTGTACCAGTATTTAAGGTCCAATTTTCTTTCCTTTTTTTTCTTTAAGCATTGGTACAGAAGCCCAGAGAAATAAAATAATATGACAAATTCTAAGAAGATCTTCCAATATTATTCCCTGGGGGGGAGGGGAGGAGAACAGCATAATTTTGTTAACTATCTTTGATCTGTTTCCTCTTTCTATAGCCCTTCTTTTCCTTGACTGTACAGAAGGGCATAAAACTTGGTCACTAGTATAACTTTTAAAGGCAAGTTTTTTCTTTCTCTGTTACCTAAAATATAGCTGCGTTTTATAAGTGCATCATCCCTATATTATTACTCTGCCAGATCAGCAATACAAAAATTTGGACAAGGGCTAGTGTTTTAATACAAAGTGATAAATATACAAGAAGAAAAAAAAATTTAAATGCTGCATTAAAGAGTATAAGGTCATTGCAAATTAGTTATCAATGCTAAAAATTTTTTTTTGGGAAACAAACTGAAGGAGAAAAGAACCCACAGAATTAATAAGATGTTCTTGGAGCAATGTTGTGACCCCGAAAGCCAAAGAAAAGCAGGTCTACTCTTTGGAAGCTAGAATTTTAGAGAAACTAAGCTAGAAATAGAAAGTAAACTAGACAGGCAGGCTAATTCTACTGACAACACTGGATGAGAAATGTAAAATGGTAAAGACATCTAAGAGGCACAATACAGCATCACTTAACCTCTGTCTGCCTCAGTAAATATCAGCTAATATCTGTAAAATAGATATTAGCACTTTACTTCCAGAAATGAGAAAACGAGATATTTTTGTAAAGCATTTAGCACAGAGCCTAGCACATAGTAAATGCTTAATAAAGCCTTTCCTTTAATTCTGTACCCTAAAGGAGATTATTAATAGCAATAAAATGGAAGAAGCCCTGGATTCTGGGAGGTCTGTATTTTAATCCAAGGTTTACCACCAACCAGCCATGAAACCTAGGGCAAATTATTTGACTTCTGGGAGAAATTTTGCTCCCAAGAAGTTAAATTGAATGACTTTTAAAGATTACTTTATTTCTCTAAAACCTATTATATATATAATATATCATAATATTATAACAATATAATATAAAAATATATATAATTGGAAAGAAAGCAGTGCAATGTGAACATGCAGATAACTTAATAATATCCCAACAGTGACATTTATAAGTCAGTATGGCTTAGTGAACAGGGAATAGATTGTAAACTCCTTAAGGGCAGGAACTGTACTTTGCCTCTTTTTGTATTCCCAGTGCCTGACACACAGTAAGCACTTAATCAATATAAATTGATTGAATGATTGAAGACTTCTTTTAGAATTATGAAGGCCTAATAGTGTCAGTGCAATTTCAGGAAATAATTTCACCTCTCATTGCCTCCAGGCAACTCTCTACGATTATAGATGAGTTTTTTAATGGGCCTTGGAGGAGAAAGTTTCTTATATCAATGAAATTACAAGTGCACATCCTCAAAATGACATGTTTTATTTTTTCATCTTATGTTATTAATTGAGAATTTGTTTAATTTATGGAATAAGACAGAAATGAGGAATGGGGAAGAGCATTGCAATCACTCCTCAAGCATTTTTTAAAGTGCCCATTTGTGTGCCACTCAGTATGGCAAGCCTGGAGACATAAATGCAATGGTACCTACTCTCAAGAAGTTTCTTTCTATCAGATGAATTATGGAATAAATTGTATATAACTGACCAGAACTGAAAGGCCATCATTACACTAATTTACAAGAAATATTTATAATATTAGAAATGAAATGAAACCAGTGCAGGTGGAATTGGTACAACCATAACCATTCACGACTATTTGGAGGCAGAAGGAGCTCAAATATTGCGGGAGCTGAGAAGGGTCAACCAAGATAAGTCTCTAGAAACTCCATCGATCGCTTTCCAATTTGCTGAACATGTCTGAGTGGCAGGCCTGTGTGCATTAGTAGACTCTCCAGGGCCTCTGACTTTATAGAAATAAGCCCTTTCTTGGAGATCATTTTCCTTGCATTGAGTTCAAATTTCAGAGTGCTCAGTGACATCTCAGCAAGCATTCTATATCCTCGTAAATCAAGTTGATGGCATGGCAGTTGTTTTTTTTTACCACCTGTTTCACATTCTGTAATTTTCACCATGGATGGATACTATGGCAAATAAATGCTGTGTCAGGAGACACACCTGTGTGCACACCTGTGGGTAACTCTGTCCTTGGGTTCCATCAGAGTTTGGCCCCACCCCCACTGCAGGGGTAGGGGAAGGTAGAACTGGTTCAGAGGCAAGAACATTGAATGTTGTTGGGTCAGAAGTTCTGGGCTTGGTCCTACTAGATTACTTACTATCTGTGTGACTTTGCACAAGTCACCACCTTTCTATGATGCTTCAGGCTCCTCACTGCTAAAATGAGGGGTTAGATTAGAATAAACCCTGTTATCCTTTCAATTCTAAATTTATAATTCCTTTGACTTTCATTTAAGGAAAGAGTCTAGACTAGCCATGGTTCCATTTCCTACCTGGTCATATTTCTCTGCATTTCTATCATGCCCTAGGAACCTCATCATCCTACAAGATCACTTCAACCTTAAAACTCTCATTTCAGGGCCCCCTCCTTCTGATTAGAAAGAACTTATCCCAAAACCTTTATTTAAAGAGGGCCCCCAGATGCATCTTTCTTCATTTCTTACAAGGCTGCCATCATACCTCTCATCACTCTTCAGCTTCTTTTTTGCATATTGACCTCCCTCATTAGATTGTAAGCTTCTTAAGGACAAGGACTGCCCTCCCTCCCTCCCTTCCTCCCTTCCTTCTTTCCTTCCTTCCTCTCTCTCTCTCTTCATTCTTGCCTTCCTCTTTCTTTTTTCTTTCTCTCTTTTTCTCTGTCTCTTTCTCTCTTTCTTTCTCTTTCTTTCCTTTCCTCCTTCCTTCTTTCCTTTCTTCCTTCCTTCTTTCATTTTTAAATTTCCAATGTTTGACACAGTGCCTGACATACAATATGTGTTTATTATATGTTTTCTAACTGATCTTTAGATGTGACATTTGAGGAAGGGCCGTAGCTTCAGTGTCTGTCTGTCTATACTAGATGTGTTCAGGAATTTCAAATGCCAAAACAGACAAGTTTATGCACCAGAGAATAAGTACCTTTTCTGCATTTGTACCCATCTCCATATATACAAAGGTACCTGCAGCACTGAAACTTCACAATCATCAAGATAAAAATCATGTTTCCTCTATTCTTCTTCTTAAATACAGTCTCTCTCCTAGAGTCTTCATCTAACTACCAAATATCCAAGCCATTAGTCACCCAAAGCCATTGAGATGAGAAGGGGTTAATCTAGAGAGGTGAGAAGGAGCCATTCCAGAGGAAAGATGTAAAGAGCAAAACCATCCTGGAAAGATGAGCATTGGCCCGTGAAGACAGAAGAAAAGATAGGTTGAAAGAGCAAAACAAAGAGAGACAGACAGACAAAGAGATAAAGACAACGAGGGAGGGAAAAGGAAAAGAGGGAAGGAGGGAGTCAATGGGAAAAGAAGTTTTATTATAGGGACTGGGGCCACCTGGGAAGGTCAAGGGAAAAGGGAACAATCAATGGGATAAGACCACAGACATTCTTAGTTTTACTTTAAAATATAATTAATGACACCTCTGATTCTGAGCCACCTTGTTTCACCTTGGTTTCAAAGCCTTTGTTTCTTCCATCTTCCAAGGAATTTTCAGGAATTTCTGATCAGCTAGTCAATTCAGTTCAATTTAAAATTTATTAAATTGGAGGGAGTCCCAGGAGGGAGTGGCAGAAGTCTGGGAGTGATTTGAGAACCAAATATGTAGTATCCCTAGGCAGCGAAGAAAATTATACATAGTCCGAAGAAATGTCTTTATACTCTACAGAGCAGCTGTATTTATTATTGTTATTATTAATAGCTAACATGTACACAGTGCTTCCTATGTGCCAGGCACTGTGCTAAGTACTTTAAAATTATTTCCTCATTTAGTCCTTAGACTCTGGGAATTAGGTGCTATTATGATCTTCATTTTACAAATGTGGAAACTGAGGCAAAGTAACTCACACTTACATATCTTAGAATTATAATTCTCTGGCAAAGAAAGAAGCCATCATAACCTACATAGAACTCTTTAAACCATAGCACATTGTCAACTACTTTAAAATATGGTAGGCCATGTCCCTAGAAGAAGGAAAACTTAGCATAAGGCTATATGAATTCAGATTCCTCGCCCAAATCAATGATCCTATCACTTTCTGGGATAGAGAACAGATGGAGAAATTTCCTCATTTGCCTTGATCAATATTTCTCTTACCACAGAAGAACTTATCTACAAGTTACCTTTCTCACCTTTTGGTCCCCTGGATAAGCTCTACTTTTCAAATGGAATTTAGATGTACTTTGAGATGCTGGGGGTGGGATGGGGAGAGTCTCTAAAGAAATGGAAAGTAATATATTAAAAGGAAAGAGGGTTGTGTTTGCTTTTAAATTTACAGAGAAAAGTGTTTTGTTGATATTCTTTTTAAAAAATCATTTTTGATTCCTAATGACAGCCCTCTCCCAAATCCTCATACAACCCTCAAAAAAAGTAGCCAAAAAGCATCGCTAATCACCAAGACAAGTCTGGCAAAGTCTGACAATGTATGCTCCTTAGTGAATCTAGACTCCATCTCTCTGCAGAGGAACTAATGCCCTGCCTTATGGTAAGATAATAATTTTTTTTTATCACAAGTCCCCTGTTCAAAAAGGCAGCCAACGGAGGCATTGGTCAGGAATTACTGGACAAAATGAAATAAAACCCAAATCCCACAGTTATTCTCATAATTAAGAAAAGAGTTGGGAGGGGATGAAAGCATAATATTTGCATAAATTCTACAACCCAGAATCTATATTTCCCACCTCGCTTTTGGCAATGGATCCCTAGCCTTCAGGATATACTTCCAAGAAGTTAAGAGTGCTGAGAGAGAGAAAGAAATCACAAAGATTCGTGAGACCAGCATACATTATCTATGTCTGTGACTGAGGGCTTCCCCCACCTCCTCTGCCTTTCCAGACTGTTTTCAGCTCCCATAAATACAAACATGTGACTCTTCAACAGCATCTGTAGATAATAACTTCAGGGGGCTTCCTGTTTACATGGTAATACCCATTTCCCAGGCCAAATAAACTCTGAGACAGAAAGCTGAGGTGTTTATTAGCCTAAGTCTCGGCTGGGATTGAGTGAACAGGAAACACCCACTCACACAGAAATATCTGATGATTAAATATTTGGGAGGGAAGGTTGGGGGAGGGGATGGCAGGGTCAACAACAATGATTGTATTTCTTTCTCCTCTGATCTATTATTTTTAGTGAGAAATACAGTGGCCATGTTGGATGTAGGCAAAGTCTCTGTTCCCCCTCACCATCCCAAACAGGAGTTTAAACCAGGCCCACCCAGCTTTATTCTTCATTTGCTGAGTGATTAGTGAACCTTAAAGAGAGAGACAAGAGATCCATAGGGATAGAGACAGAGACACAGAGAGACAAAGACAGAGAGAGACACAGAGACAGACAGACAGACAGAGACAGACACAGAGAGAGAAAGAGAGAGGGGAGTGGGGAAAGCCACTGGCCTTCTCTCCTAAAAGGCTCTAGTAAAGTAAATTGAACTTTAAAATTCACTGAATTTTTGAAAATCCCTGAAAAGTTGGATAAGACAGTTGTCACTTGGGAACACAGGGATCAAAGAAGACAACATGTATAAAGCACTCAGCAAACCTGGAAGAACTACACAAAAATAAGCTGTTATTTTAACTATTACCATTATGTAAAAGTTCTCATCTTTTTAATGGAATTCAGATGATTATTTTATGGTTGTAATTCTAATTTCCTAGCTAGCCATTCTATTTCAGTGCCTTAAATGGTAAGTCTATCACTAATTCCATGCTCTCATCATAATTGTAATTAAGAGCCTGATCCTGGCCCGTCAGCCAGAAAGGGCCTTCTAAATTTCCCTGTTAGGATCATAGAATAATTAGAGCTGAAAGGAACTTTAGAAGCCATCTCAATTTAGTCTTCTCTTCTTACACATCAGGAAACTGAGCTTGAGGGAGATTTAGTGACTTGCCTACTATTAATGCAGCTAGTAAAATGTTCGAGATCTCCCAGTCTCCAAGTGTAGTGGTCCATTCATTATGCCATTGGGTGTCAAACTTGCCATCCCAAAAAACTTTGCCACTGGAACCAAATTAAAATGTAATTGGAAAGTTTAACAAAATAAATAAATAAACAACATAAATAGTGTTGGTTTGTGATTTTCCAAGTCAATAAGTAGCCAGCAGAGACTGTTCCTATTTGAATATGACACTACCACCATGTACCATGATCTCCTAAGAGATAATGAGACAGGAAAATTAAAGGCCCAAATGAGTCTCTTGGTTTGACCAAGTTCACAAAGGCTTCAGAAAGAAGTCACTTTACTTTTGGAGAGTTATGGACAAGACCAGGACTTACTATGGCCTGTACCATATGGGCAGATAAGATTTGTAAAAGGAAAGTAAGGGGACATAAACTATATCAGAGGAAAAATTAAGAACATGGACAAAATCTAACCTCAAATTAGTCATCCCTTTAAAAAAGCAATTGTGACCTGAAGTGTAAGAGTGTTGGGTTTGTTCTGGATGAGTTTTGATCTTTCTTTTTTTTTTTTTAATCTGTTGGAGCTGAAAACAAGTGACCGTCATGAGCTCAAGTGTCCTAAATGTTTCCAAACCTTAGAAATTTGCACTCTCATAAACACTAGGTCAAACTTTAAGAAAGAGGACAATCCCTTAAAAGAGGACATCTTACTCTTAGTCTGATATGTGTGAACTGGAACAAATTCTAGAGTTTCTCTGTACCACAATTTCCTGTGGCCTTCTTTATAGGAGTGTGGTAAGCCAAAAAGAACAGAAAACACGTGGCATTAAAAAAGACCTCTGAAAAACAGGAGATGAGAGGGCACAACATAGGTGGGCCTAACTGAGTATTTACTTCCAAGGGGATGCTCACAACAGGGCAGGGACTCAAGCTTTTGTGTGTCATGGAGCCTTCAGCAGACTGGTGAAACCTACAGACCCCTTCCTCAGAATAAAGTTTTTAAATATTAGAAGGAAATGCTAAATATCAGAACTCAACCAAAATAAAGATTTTTTTTCTCTCATGCATGTTCAGGGATCCCTTGTAATCTATTGATTCCTTGGGGCTTAAGATCTCAGGAGATCCAAACTCAAGGAGTATAATCACCAGGAGAAACTTTGTGAGGTGGAATTTGCCGACCAAACTCTATTTCATTTCTTGAATTCTGATTGATCTTCATTTTTCAGGATTAAAAAAAAAATTGGGGAAAAGGGGTCAGAAAGAAACACCAAGATTCCAATACTTCCCCAGATTTATTTGACTTGGTGTAAGCAGCTGACTTGTTGATATGAAAACTTTGATAAACTAAGGATGAAAAAATAAAAAAAATTAAATTAAAAAAAAAGACTAAGGATGTCTCCTATATTTGGCGCTAATTCAACAGGTAGCTGGTTGATACAGCAGAGTGCTGGGCTTGAAGTCAGGAAGATAACTTCTTGAATTCAGATTTGGCCATAGACACATACTAGCTGTATGATCCTGAGCAAACTCAATCCTGTTTGCCTCAGTTTCCTCATCCTGTAAAATGAGCTGGAGAAGGAAATGGCAAACTTCTCCATCATCCTTGCCAACCCTGAAAGGGATTCAAAGTGGAAAATGGCTGAATAACAGTAAAAACCCTTAAGTAGCTCTATCCACAGTTAGAAGCTAAAGTTCATGGGAGTTAGAACTGGAAGGATCCTTATAAATCATCTCATACTATCCCTTCTTCTTTTTTTCTTTTTTCTTTTTTTTTTTTTAACAGATGAGGAAAGGGAGATCCAAAGATCAGCCAAGTAGTAAGAAATAGGCAGAATTCAAACCCAAGTCTTTTGATTCCAAATTCAGTGCTCACCCCACTTATACCACAGCAATCTCTCCTAGTAGATGAAAGGGAAATGAAACTCATCGATAGTTTCTTCTCCCATCTGTCTGTAGACACAGAGCCAAATAGTAAGAGAACTCCTTCCCAAATTCCTTCTCTCAGTGGTCATTCAGGATTTGCACTCTCCTTTGAGCCCTGGTATGTAAAGGCCATGTGAAAATAATTCAGTCAGGTGTAGGCAGAAGTGAGATAAATACTTGAAAAAGACTAGAAGAGAGAGTCAAGAGAAAAGTCTGAAACACAACACTTAACAAAACAAAACAAAAAAAGCAATTTTATTGAAAATTAAATCCAAACATCAAATTAATATTACAATCATGAGAAAAATGCCAAACAATTCAATTTACAATTGCAACATACAATACAAATAGTCCCTTTGAAGTTAAAAGTAAACTCATCCACAATCGTGATCTGTGGCACAAAGCAGAATTTGTACAATATGTGCACGGAAAGCGCAATAGCAATTGGGGAAAAAAAATAAAAATAAAAAAGCATGTATTTACACATAATGCTACAAATATTTTTGTTCCATCAGCAACCAAGAATGGTAAAGCATATCAAAAAAATGGAATTTCATTCATAATACCTAAAAAAAAATTACTGTAAAGTATGGTTTTGGCTGATATAATTAAACATACTGCACTAACAAGCAAACAGTTATCTGTAAACATGAAGTAAACAAATATCTAAAAATTCTCACAAAGAAAAATGTTAAAACGAAGTGAATTATATTTAAAAATAACAAATTCAAGGTTCAGAAGACTGGTCTTTTTGTTGACAGTTTTCTTGAATGTTGTCGGTGTAATTATTGCTTTTGAGAATGTTTTGTGGTCAGTCTAGTTAACCTAGATTCTGGAACGGGCCTTAATAATCGAGATGGGAATGAACTCTTGTGAACCAGCGCATCCATCACTTCTCCTCACTTTTGTGGGGTCTCTAACGGCTTATGTTTCTCTGCACAGAAGTTTTAAAGGGTGCTGGCCTGATGCAGACAACTAAAGAGCAAATAATAGTTGGTCTGTTCAAAGTCTACAGGGACTAGTTAGATGACATTCTGTCAGTTTACGAGAAGAATTGTGGCACTTGTTTTGGATCTGTGACATAGGTAAGATTTGTGAGACAACAGGACATCCAGAGATTGATATGGGCTAAGCTTTGTTGGTCACTCTATAAACTCTGCCAACATTTCTGCCTATAGGACCGTGCTGGTTTAGCCCTGAGGAAAACACATCTCCTTCAAGCCTGTTCTATCGGAATGGTACTTGGTTTCATAAGATTAAACAGACAGGAAATCTTTTCCCCCCCTTTCTTTGAAAATGAAAATCAAGTACTGATCACCCAATGCAAATTCATGGTCCTGTCCAAAAAAAAAAAAAAAAAAAAAATGAATACGCACTAAAGCAGGGAAAAGAGGCTTAAAAAAAAAAAAAAGGCAGACTATGGTCTAAGAAGTGGGGATTATTCTCCTCCCCCCTCTAAAAAATAAAAAGAAAAAAAGAAATGAAGTGCTTGAATTTTACCAAAGGAAAAAAAAATCTTTTTAAAGTGTTTCTGGGTTGCTGCCTGCAGCCACTATAACAACATTTCAACACAAAAGCATCCCTAAAAAAAATCACTTAATATGTGTACAGTAATCTTTAAAAAGCCCTTTTCTGCATAAAAAATAACGTACAAATATAGTACCTTTTTTTTTTTTAATTAAATAGGCTACAGCTGGCACTGGCAGTAACATTTTCCTCTCGATTAATTAACATTGAAATGTGTAACCAGACACTGGCTTTTTTAAGTGCTGCTGAAACCAACACACATACTTTACACTTACAAATAATGGGCAGTGGCGTGCTTCAAGCTGCCACAAACCAACAATAAATAGTATCAATTACAGCTTCCATCTTTAAAGGAAAACTTAAGAAATAGGAAAGTAGCTTATACATCTAAGCATACTTGTTATACAACCTTTAGAAGGCAAAAGATTTTCCCCCCTCCATTTTCTTTAGGAGCTAGGTTGAATGGTAGGAACATAACGTAACCATCACCCACAGGCCCCATTGCCACTCAGCCTAGGTAGGAATCAGAAGCCCACAGAACGAGTTTCTGCCCTATATGGGAGAACATGAATGGTTCTAAAGGCTGGGGGCAATACTGGGGGAGAAAGGGATTTTTGAGGACATATTTTGCTGGGGGGAGGGGCGGGTTCAAAATTTAAATCTGGGTCTCTCTCTGGTAATAATATTAAACATATCCTGCAGTTTTGGCTAAGAATAGACCTGATGTCATTATATGACGTGACCTCACATTATTGTAAGACTGAAGGCTTTTTGACTGTAGGGGTGGTAAAAGTGCATCCCAAAGGGCAGATACAGCCTGAATTCCTCTCCAGTGTCGCCCCTAAACACCTTGATTTACTCTTTATATGAAGAACTACAATTTCAAAGACAGCAGGTCCTAACATGCTGTGTTCCCTCTCAGTCCAACGACCTGCTGAGACTTGTAAGCAGGCAACCTTTCCACTTAGGACAAAAAATGGCCGAGATCCACTCCTTTAAATGTAAATGTGGTGGCAGGGGGCCAGAGGGGCTCTGGGCAGAGCAGACTGGGTCTCCCCCCGATTTCAGGATTGGTAAAGCTGATTGATTAAGAAACCCAGGTGCAATTTGGCTTCCCTGGACTGTGGTGTATCCTGATAGAGGCCTTTATCCACACATGTGGCTTTAAGGTGACTTGCATCTTCAGTATGAAGCTTGGAGATTGGAGTTTTGCTAAACTCTGAAACCACAGAACATTTTTTTCCCTGCAGTTCAATGATTTACTTGTGCTTGTCTCTTTAATGTGACAAGAATCATTTCCAGTTGAAAGAAGTTAAGAAACCACATCACTCCAGCATTTCATGCTGATGAAGGGCGACATAAGTGATAAAGCTAAAAGGTTGTTTTTTCACTCCCTAATCTTTATTGCTTAAAAAGGCAAACTGTGTTGAAGGTAACCAAAGATCTAATTGAATTAAACACAACACTTCCTTCATACATCACAAAAATATGCTACATCCAAAATACTTGGGGATGAAAGCATTTTAAAAATCACATTATGCCTGGACAAACTGAAATTGCTTAGCAATATTTCAGGTATGGCTATAGCCCACTGAAGAAATTTTGTTACTTAATAAAAAGCACTTTTAGAGACCGAAGTCAACATAGCAATACACTAAGAAATGTTTAAAGGGTCCAAATGTTATTAAATAATTATAAATATTTCTTTAAAGTTATATGACCATCCACGTCAGCAAGAAACCTCAGATTTTACACATATTCATAATTTAAAAAAAAAGAAAACAAATAACAACACACAAATGAAACACAAATACTATCTATACCCTTATGGCTATAAGAAGATATTGCCATTTTCATTTTTTTTTTGCATAAAAAAAATGGAAAGGATTTGATTGTAGGCATGGGGGTTCTTTCTGGTTAACTAGAAAAAGGCCAAAAAAAAAAAACCCATTAAGATTACCTATTCCAACTGGTACCACGAAGAGTAATTTTTTTTTTGATGTAGAAAAAAAATATGAACCCCAAAAAATTCAATTATTTATCTGCAGCAAGTTAAAGAGAAGTTTGCAACATCTATTAGGAACAGTCTAGAGTTGAATGGAAGCTCTCATTCTATCTATTTCGTTTATGTGCATCTACACCAACTTTGTAAGTTGGTTTGGAAAATGCACTGGCCGGATCCACTGGTCCAATACCTCACGTGACCTTCGCCATATACGGAGGGTTTGTGAAGCTTCAAGCACACAGAGGGGGCTGTAGCGCCCTTTTTCCTCCTAATACCTGGAGTCCACCTCTCAGAATTGGCACAAGAACAGGTGATTCGTGACGGTCCAAGCAACAGCAACCCAAAAAACCCAACCGCCGCCTTCTTGGTTTGTTGGTGGGTATGCAAAAGTACATTTTTAAATAGAAAGAAAACAAGGGTAGCTGTTTCAAAAGCAAAGAATGTGCTAGGATTCACATGATCTGAAACTCAACTATGAGGCTACTGCTCGGCCTTTTTCCTCCCAGGATCATGTAGCCTTGTAACCGTATAAACAACACGACTCAGCGAGTGAAAACGCTGAAAAAACAGGCACTTTGTAGATAGCATATATACATACACACACATACATGTCATCTGTGTTTATATTATGCATCTACACATATGCCCCGGTATATGTATAGACACATATACATGGCATAGATCGCAGTACTGTGCGGGCACAGTACATGTAAAGCACACACGTGAACACACGCGTGTGGTGTTTGTGTGTCGCCACATACATGTGTGTGTATGTATGTATATATATGTTTGGTTTTGGAATTTTGGTTTTTTGTTGTTGTTGTTGTTTGTTTTTTTTGTTTTGTTGGGGCTGGGGGGCTCGCAGGTGCTTGGGCCACTGCCGGAGGAATTTCAATAAGGCCGCCAAACAGATTCATCCATTCTGCCACTAGAATTCAAAACAGTTGGAGAACTGCTGTGGCTCCCATCAGCGTCAACGCCATCATTCTGGTTGGGCAAGTTGGGGTTTAATAGCGTGCTGCCATTCGAGGTGGTGGTGCAAGGCGGAAGCATTCTGGAGGGAGAGCGGTCTCCCCCTGGCACCATGGGGAACTGGTATGATCCTGATGAAGTGCCATAGTAGAGATATGGAGTGCTGCTGGTCTGGAATGGTCCACTTTGGTTTTGGGAGGAGCCAGGGTAGGGTGGTGGCAAGTAGGTGTGGTAGTGAGTGGTTGCTGACATACCGAGGGACATGCCTGAGGTGACGGGCGGTGTGTAAGTGAAGGTGGCTGGATAGTGCATTCGTGGGTTGGAGAAGCGGCTCTCAGTGAGGGATGAAATACTTGTGAACTGCCTGGGGTCTGAAAAAGGGCCCAGTTCTGAAGCACCTAAAAATTGTAACAAAAGATGGGGGAAAAAATCTGTAAATATCAATTAAAATAATTTTTTAAATTTTTTTTAAGAAAAAAAAAAAACGATATAATGATAGTTTCCCCAAAAGGAATCATGATTCACAAATACATCTTCAAAAGGAAAGGTCAACTTTTCAGTCTTACAGCATTTATCAATCAGCTCTGTTCATCTCCCAAAGAAGCCCAAAGTACTTTTAGAACAACCACAAAAATCCATAAGCCATGTTACAAGGACAAACTCCAAAACTGTATTCTGGGCTTTCTTCACCTTCCTCTTTCTGGGTGCAATTCAGAGTTTCATTGAACTCCAGAAACAGTTAAATGTTTGCTAACAAAAAGCCCATCATTTCCTGCATATAGTACAGAAATGAATGTGAATAAGTCCAACATTTGTCATTTTGTTATTAAAGAAAACATGAGAGCAGGGCCTCTAAACTGAACCAGGCTGAAATGAAATTTCCCAATATGATCTTGTCATCCTCAGTTGACACTTGGTACTTGTTTGGTGTGCATTTTTTTTAAAGTTATTCTTCTCATTTTAAAGTAAATGTAATGTTAAATAAAATTTGTACTAGACTTCCTAAGACTCCTTTATTTATCATGGCATAGTGCAGTGGTAAGAATCAGAAAAGACCTGGGCTGAAATCTTGCCTCAGACATTTACTATCCTGGGTTATTACAGGAATTCATTCATTCATTCATTTAACCTCCCTAACTCAGTTTCTTCATCTTTAAAGTGGGTATTTCAAAAGGATCAAATGAAATGATGTATGTAAAGTGCTTTGAAAATTTTAAAGCATCACATAAATGTTCCCTATTATAATGATTGTTATTATTTTTGTATGATTAGTATTATTTAATTTGTTATTAATCTGTAGGCCTCAGTTTCCTCACCTAAAAATGAGGGGGCTGAATTAAAATATCACTGATTCTTGCTAACTCTCATATTCTATCATTCTAGAATACCTAATGGGGGTGTCTAAGGGATCCTTCTCAGAACTTCCACCAAAAACTTTCCATAATAAATTGGAGAGATCAATTTGGAGGGTAAGGAGTTGAGTGTCTTTTATCTCACTGAATTTCAGGTTTCTGGTCTGTAAGAGTAGGCCTGACTTGTAGTAGCTGCAACAATGGTTTCTGTGCTGTAATAGATGTAGGAGGGAGAATCAAAAAACTCAACTTACAACTCTCATCGAAGAGACAATTCCCATTCTACAGAAATGGCCTCACTTCATATTAACTGGTTATCTGGGTTATGTTTGTGCCCATAACCTGGAGGCACAATTTTCTCTGTAAAATTTAATGTCCTTTGACTTCTAAAGCTTCTGCTCAATAAGCAGCACCAGAACCTGACAGAGTTTTAGGCTATTTCATTAAAAAATTAACCTTCTGAATTTACTAAAAATGACACTAAAAATCCCAAGTGATAATCTTTAAAAATGCATGCTTGTTCTTACATGTATTGGTTAATTTTAGTTTTCCAAATTTAAAAGAACTGAAATAAGCCCTCTTAAGTCACAAATGCTTTAATAAACTCAAGGATTGATTGCCTCCAACTTTTTATTTAGCCTTATGTCTGCATGCTCTATCATTTTTAGGTACCTGAAAAGGTCTTTCTTAATTTTTAAAGGAATTGATGTTTTTATATTTATTATTATTATTATTTTATATTTTATATATTTATTTTATATTTCACTATCCTTCTAGCATAGCCTGAGAATTTCTTATTATGAGGATCAGAGTGCTTACAGAATACTGCTTTAAGATCCTGAAAGGGTAGCTAGTTGGAGTAGTGGATAAAGTACCACACCTGAAGTTAAGAAGAAGCCCCAGGCCTCAGCCACTTACTAGCTGTGTGCCTCAGTTCCTCATCTATGAAATGAAATGGAGAAAAAATTGGCAACCACTCCATTATCTTTGCCACGAAAATGTCAAATGGGTCCAATGAAAGCTGGACATGATGGAATAACAAAAACTCACTGAAGACAGGGACTATCTGGTTTTTGTACCCTAAGTACCTAGCTTAACGCATTCACACAGGAGATGCTTAATAAACATTTGTTGGATTGGATTGTTTAAAGAAAAGGACTGGGTTCTATCACAAAATGGAGACCCCATGCTCTGTAACTTAAATCTAGACTTATAAAGGATAACCATCCAAAGGAGAGATTGCTAACCTGTCTTTCTCTCACATTAACCAAATCAAGTAGACTAGCAAGCAGAAAAGATCTTTCTTAATTTTTAAAAGAATTGACTTTTTTATATTTATTATGATTATTTTATATATTTTATATATTTATTTTATATTTCACTATCCTTCTATCATAGCCTGAGAATTTCTTATTATGAGGATCAGAGTGCCTTTCCATATTGGTTGAGAGGTAGAAGGCCACAGGCAGAAGTGAAAAGCATGAGAATTACAAGAGCAAAAGGAGGAAAAGAGAATTGGCCACAGTGAGAGGAGCCCACTCTTTCCCGCCTTCACTATCCACTCTAAGCAAAAGTACAGGCCCACAGGCCAAGGATAAAAAATGGCGGGCAGCTTCGGCAACCAGAAGCAAATGCCTTCAGGATGACAAATCAGTTCTGGCTCCGCTAAATCCCCCTGAGCCGACTCCAGATTCATTCTCTCTCTCTCTTTCTCTCTCTCTCTCTCTCTTCTCTCTCTCTCTCTCTCTCTCTCTCTCTCTCTCTCTCTCTCTCTCTCTCTCTCTCTCTCTCTCGACTGGCCTTACAAGTGCCCCTTCTTTTGACATACAGCACTATGAAAAAGGGAGGTAAAAGCTGAAAGAAAAGTAGTGAATGTTCTTGGGGTGACTAGCTCAAGAAGTATTAACTGATGCCCAAAGGCAGATGGGAGTATAGAGGAATTGAAGAGGATTTTGTTCATGCTGCCCCCCCAAACCCTTTACCCCCACGCTTATGTTTAAGGTTGCACAACGCAGGCAATGAATGCAAACCACAGTTGCTCTTAAGCCAAAACGTTTTCCTCTCAAAGTATGTAGGTGAACTGAACTTGTAGCTGGCTCAGCCTAGAGTTTTAGACAAACTCCTGCGTACATCAAGTTCAATGCTCAGATCACATAAGAGAAGCTTGAACATTAGCAATTTAAAACAGAATGAAGTCACATTCATAATGTCAATGTCTTCCCCACTGGGCCACAGAGTTCACACAAGATAGACTGTTTAAAGCAGAGAATACTCCTCTTGTGTTTGTATTTAAAATACTGTAGTAATAATTAAAATTCCATGTGGTTTCATTTATTTTGATGCAGAAGCCTCATTAAAGCTCCATACTTGGCACTTTGCCAGTAAGTTCCAAGATGGTTTTGAATTCACATTTCCCCCCCTTCTTTTCCTCCCCCACTTCTTTTACCTGTTACTATTTTGTTGATTTTTTTTTTTTTACAGCCCATCACATGCCAGGGTCACTATGCCTTCTGCTTTATGGATGCCAGCTAATGCCAGTTGACATTCATTTTTCAATTAATGAGCTCTGGTTGTGGTTTATGGAAAACAATGCAACAAATTTCCGCCAGGTTTACGGCACTTTGGCCAATCACTTCCAGTTATTACAGACTGTAATGTCCCGAGGATTAACTCCTTCTGGGCACAGCAACTTGATGTGGACTTTAAAAGGATTATGGGATAATTTTATAACTTACAAACAATGCAATTTGCTGGAATTTGCTTAGTCATTTTAACTTATTGGTACGTTACCAAAGAAATGTTTCCTAAACTTCTGCATATGTCTTCTGTGTGAGGAAGTTTTAACAACTTTCCAAAGTGCAACCTGAGATCATTTAAAATAATCTGTTGCAGGGGAAAAATCCAACCCTTGAGGTGCACAGTATGCTTTAAAACAAAAATGCAAAGGCTTTCTGAGCCTTCCGTTTATTTATGATAATTACCACAGAAGCAGATACTTTAATTACATTTTCCTTTATTGAATACGTCTGTCTCTGTACTTCCAAATCACTGTGTTTTTCATCTGAACTCCCAGACTTTAGTTCCCCCCTCTCTTTTTTGGGCTACTTGGCTACTATATCTTGCTCATTCAGTCTTTCCTCATGTCCCTAAACCTTTAGAATTGTTTTGTTGTTGGTTTTGTTTTGTGGGGATTTTTTTTAAAGTCACCAGTTGCTAGAAATTTAATATACCATCACATCAGCTAAAGTGAAAGAAGAATGCTTTCCACTTATTTAACAAAAGCCCCTAAGAAGAAGACTCTGGGGGTCCTGGTGAATGCTATGTCATCAATGCCCCCTTTATGGCTTTCTAAACCAAGGAAGCGGACTTGGAGCATGTTGCTTATCCAACAAGTCATAATTCATAACAATAACTAATAAGAACTCATCGTGGGAGATTCCTTTGGTGTAACGGGTGCAAGGCCTGTAGTCAGGAAGACCTGGTTTTATGAACTGCTTCTGATGTACACTGACTAAATTACTCCAACTGCTAGGCCCTTCCACTTTCAGAGTACCCTTCCTTCTACTGCTTCTATCGTGTATAAACCTATATATTTACTAAAGAACAGGATTGTTTTTTGTCTTTCTTTGTATTTTCCATGCTTAGAGCAATGCTAGGCATACATTAAGAGCTCAATTAGTGCTTTGCTGACTTCTTGGTGCCCCAGGCACTTTTTAAGACTTTGAAGATAAGGTGCCTATTTGCATCAGTAGAGAGAAATTCCTCACTCTTCCACCTGAAGAAGTATGTTTTAAAGTTTGCTTTCATCATAATAACACTATGATTAGGTGTGCAAGCATTGTATAAGGTCCCTGGGGATACCTTAAAAGTAGCAAAAGCATCCCATACAAGTAGCTTCCTCCATCACTATTTCCCTTTTCCTTCATACACAACCAGCAGCAAAGCTTTTCTAGAAAACGGGAGGGTTCAGATGTTTGGGGGTACCATAGAAGAAGTATTTCATTTCAAAGCCTAGTTGGCAATATTACAAAGAACAGTTGATGTTAGTTACAAAGGGCGTTATCTAGTATACAAAGGACAGTTGATGTCAGTTAAAAAGAATTGGTTCAAATGACATTTAATTTGTTCTATTCTCTTTCTGAATGGTTATTTTTTTTTAATCTGTTGCCTTATGAAACTACTGTTTACCTAACTAGAATTCACTGACTTGAACTTTCCCAGTGCCTAAGAGATGCACCAATCATAAGTTGGACACTTATGGGAACTCATGAAATTTTCTGAAGTCACCTTCTATGCTAATAATGAGCTAACTCTGGTCTGCCTGGGCTAGGTAAAGTGCTTAGAAGGGTCTGACATTTTCTAAGGATAGCTGACTTCACAGAAGCCTATTATTCCCAAGTTGTCATAGGCTCCAGCAAATAAATGCTTCTCTGAGTTCTCCTCAATCTTGGTGCTTTCCCTCTGAGAATATCCCTCCAATTTATTCCATATATCCCTTGTGTGTAAATAGTTGTTTTAATGTTGTGTCCTCCATTAGACTGTGAGCAAAGACTATTTTGGTTTTTCTATTTGTATTATTCTCAGTACCTGGCATAGAGTTAGGGCATAATAAATGTTTTGGATTTTGTTTTCTTTTCCCTATTCTATTCTAATCCATCAGAAGCAGCAGGTAAGAGGTAGTACAGTGGGAGACAGTAAAGAAAGTTCAAGGGAAGTAATGATGGAGAATCTCTAAGCTCTGACACCATTTGCTGTCTATGATAACCACTTCTGAATTCACCAGTTTTTTTTTTATTATTACAGATATGACCTAAACAGATATATAATCAGGGGTAGGATTGTGTTTTGTACTTTTTTGCCTTTTCTATGGTGACCTGGAACAGGATTAACCACATTAAGAGGCTCTCAATAAAAAAAGTCTTGTTGAGTGGAAAAAGGAAAGGAGAGCTCTAGAATGAAAATCCTGTTGGTTTCCAGTGAGTAGTAGGAGTGGGGAGTCAGTTTAGTGTTTATATGACCACTTCTCAGTCACTAACACTTTATCATTCTCCTTCTCAACCCCTAATCAATGGGATACAATGTGTGTGTGTGTGTGTGTGTGTGTGTATATACATACATGTATATATGTACATACACACATTTTATCATTCTCTCTCAACCTCTAATCGATGGGATACAATGTATATGTATATACATGTGTATATGTACATACACACACTTTATTATTCTCTTTTTCAACCCCTAATCAATGGGATACAATGTATATGTATATACATGTGTATATGTACATACACACACTTTATCATTCTCTCTCAACCTCTAATCGATGGGATACAATGTATATGTATATACATGTATATATGTACATACACACTTTATTATTCTCTTTCTCAACCCCTAATCAATGGGATACAATGTATATGTATATACGTATATATGTATATATACACATATTTTATTGAGGAGGAAAACCAAGATCCCCCTGAAAACCCCTCCTTTCCTGATAAGTTACAGAAATTGCGTATCCTTTACCTCTATGAGGTGCTAACTTTAAAGCTTTATTGTGATCTTTTAAGTGCCAGGAGTTAATGGATGAACTAAACTAAATGAAGCCTGAATACTTTATATTAACCTCTTCATGGTACTTCTAGAGGCAATGTGTTATTACACAAAAAGAATCAGGCACTGAAGCCAGAGAGACCTGGGTTCAAATGCTGCCTCTGACTCATCAGGGCTGTGTGACTATGGACAAGTCACTTAACTTCTAAGAGATTTAAGCACCTCTCTAAGTTGCAGAGAAAGTACCAACCCGTATTAGTGGAAGGCATTTCTTTATCAAAGAACTTCCTGTGACAGTTGAAATCACAGGTCCAGGCATTATCTTTATTAGAGTATTGACACTATTTAAACATCATTTGCAATGAGACATATTCAAGACTTTTCTATCTGAAGAAAAAGTACTGATCCTTTGCACCTCCAATAGTCTTGGAGATTTTTAAACATTTGCTAATATGTTTTGTCTGATCACTTCCCAACAAATATCACGAATTTCTCTATAAAGTTTAATATACTCTTCTCCCAAGTAATCAACCTGTTGTTAACAGAAAAGGAGTGTCCTTTAATTTTGATAATGTGATAATGCTAATTAACCTTGTGTTTTAGTTAGGAATTTTTGCCCCTGGGTATTGACTTCATTATTTCTACAATAATCTGGCTCTCTTTTCTTCGCCTAATACATCAGTCTCTACCTCACGGCTTTTCACAGAACCACCAAAGATGTGAAGAATCTTAGACATTATCTGTTCCAACCTCCTTGTATTACAGGTGAAGCCCAGATAAGAGGAAGTGCTTGTCCAAGATCACAGGACTAGGGCCTAGAAGAGCTAGACAATACAACTTTTGACTGCTAATTCAGTTCTTTTTCCATCACCCCATCTAACCCTGACTCTAGTTTCTGTGGCATTTCAATGAAGCAGATACTAGTATATATGTTGCAAAATTCTTAGTAAGGGCTACTAAACAGCATCTACAGAAGCCTGTTCTGTTGGTTACCTCAAAAAGTGCAGTTTACAAAAGTACATTAAGAAAAGATAGAAAAATCCTTCCATTCAAATGTCATGAGGAAAGTCCTTGGTGAAACATGGTGCTAATAAATGTGACATAATTATTATTCATATCCTTTGACCACTTAAAACCAAAGCATTACTTTCTTCTACCAGTCTGGAGGGAAACCCCAATTTCACAAACCAAAGAAAGATAACAAACACTTCAGTCAAGAAAGGAGACCTGAACAAAGTACTTCTGGCACATTCCCTTTCCACCAATCCAACCAAATTTGCCATTCCTAAACACCAGGAGCCCTTCACTTAAGTAAGGGAAGTCTCTACACCATCTATCACAAAGACAATGTAGAAATTCATCATGGAATTCATCATGCTCATGTTGTATGTTCCCTTTGTCCAGCAAAAAAGGGAAAATGTTATAAACAAGGATAATAGACATGAGTCAAGTTATAGGATGAGAATAAGCATGGTATAGATTGGTCTTTTCACTAATTTTTCCTATTCTTCCTATCACTAAAAAGATTACAATACCAAGAAGGTAAACTAATCAACATTTATTAAGTGCCCACTAGATACCAGACCATTTTCTAGGGACAGGGGTACAAGCACAAACATGAGGCAATTCTTACCCACAAGGAGCTTATTTGAATTAGTTATCTTCCTCCTCCTAACATGCTACATCTACCATTTCTGGTATCAATGAATTAGGATCTTTTATGACATTTAATTCTAAGCCATCTCATAGCACACATCTGAAGAAATATAAGAGATAACATTAATAACAAAAATAACACATTTATTTGACATTTTAAAGTTTGCAAAGCACTTGTCACACATTACATCATTTGAGGCTCATAACAATGGTTATGTTGAAGTTGGTATCTCACTTATTTCCATTTTATAGCAAAAACCTTCCCTGATTCCCCCCAATAACTCCCTATTTAAATTGCCTTGTATTTCATCTGTATATATGCTAAATATGCTTATATTTACATATATTGTTTTCCTCAATAGAATCTAACTCCTTGAGGGCAAAGACTTTACCATTTGTCTTTGTAACCCCAATCAAGTCAACGAGTATTTATTATTAAGTGCCAGGCACTGTGCTAAATTGTGAGAATATAAAGAAAAGTTGGAAAAACCCAGTCCTTGTTCTCAAGAAGTTCACAGTTTATTAGAAGAAATGATATGCAAGCAGCAATGTACAAACAGACAGAAAGATGAAAATGATCTCATAGGGAATGTACTAAGAGTAAGGAAAGACTTCTTAAGCAAATGAAAATTTAGCACTTAGCATGGCTACTGGCAGAGAACCAGTACTTAATAAATCTTTGATCACTGATCCATTGATAAGGAAATTGAAGCTCAAAGAGGTTAAATGATTTGGCCAATGTCACACAGCTATTAAGTGTCAAAGTTTGGTTATCCTGAGCTACACCTGAAGATTTCCTTAACAAAAAAGAGGGACCACCAAAAGCACGGTTTTGAACCAATTACCAAAGCAAACAAAAGTAATGAAAACTTGGATTAGCAGACCTTGCAATTTTTTTTTCAAAAGAGAAAAAAATCTGCCTCAACTATCCAGTATAAATATTTGTTTCCAGTGCCGTCATGAATTGTACTTTTCCACTGCTTACTCGCAAATTCTGAAAGACCATCTGATCCTACAGTTAAGAAAGTATGCTAGACTAGGGGAAAGGAAAAAAAAAACCCTTGGCAATTTTCAGTAACTTCAACCTTTCCTTAAACCCACCCAAACTTTTTCTGAGGATCCTGTTGGAATAGTATATTTCCTTTTTGAGGAGAAAAAGGGAGGGATAGGGTCAGTTGGGTAAGTGGGATGTAGAGAAAGAAAGACAGGGAGGGGGGTGGCAGAAGAAAAAAGTGAGTAACCCTCTCTGGTCCTTGATTAAGAACTTTAAAAAAGCTGGGAAGGGTCGATAGTCTTTGAAACCAGATCCACTGTAGGACGGAAGCCAGCACCCAGGACACCGTGTCTTTCAGGGGAGGCCACACACGGTGCCACTGCAGTCATATGACTGCTCTGTCACATCCTGAAGTCATTTCCAGTCCATGCACAAGTTTGTCCTCCCGTTCAGAGAGGATCGGATATATTGGGAACGCACATATGGAAGCACTTTCAGGGAATCAGTTTCCATGAAATTCATAATGAGCCAAGTGGCTTCAGATGTGGTTGCGTTCCTCAGATTAGCCAAACGAAAGGAAAAAAAAAAAAGAAAGAAAGAAAGAAAGGGAAAAAAGGAAAGGAAAAGAAAAAGAAAGAAAAAGGGGAGAGAGACAAATCTACCCTTTCAGACCTTATTTATGTTTCAGAAAAATTAAAAACCACTAATGACTTATGGCTACCAAAACGCAGAACATTAGAGACAGACAGAAAAAGAGAGACAGCGAGAGAGAGATACAAAGAAATAGAGACAGACAGACAGAAAACAAAGACAGACAGAAGTAAATGAATCTTTTCTAAAAATAGCAGCTTTAATATCTGTAATCTTATCATAAATCAGGAGGAGGCCTTCCTGTCACAGCATCTGCCTACAATGCATAATTAACTCTTTCTGAAGTCCTAGTAGAAAGAAAAAAAAAAAAAGATGAGAGGAAGCAAAAAGTAGACCAGGGGAACTGGAAGATAGAGAACTGACTCTAATTTGATAACATGTGCGGTCCATTAAGATTGTTTTCAAAATTGCGACTTAATGATAAATTGTTGCTAGAGTAAATCTCTCAAAGAGGGCTGAATTCAGACAAGACAGCCTGAGATTTTCCTGCGGCCTGTGCTGGTTGTAAACGGGGCCTGTATTAAATACTGAAATTTATGAGCTGGTGGAGATACTAGAGATGGCACAACAAAGTCTGGCTGATAAGAAGGTGTGCACGGACGTGGTTCCAACAGCAGTTTTTAAAGGACAAGACTTAACCTGAACACCACATGCAGAATTGTCTTGACTTATAGGGATACAGAAATGATGGGGGTGGAAAGGAAAGGAAAAGGGAAATAGGATTGGTCATTGCTTAGAAAGAAAGTGTCCTACTTTGGGCAAGCACTTAACCTTTCATTTCCCTGACAACTCTCTATGACTATAATCTCAGAAGAGTTGCTGATCCGTGTGGATACAAGGAGTTTCTTCACTGGTAGTTCTTTATACCAATAAAATCACAGGGCAGGACCAAACAACAAGAATTAATTAAGAATCAAGCGTTGCTTAATCAACACAACTCTGAATCACGGAACCACAGAACATTAAGTCTGGAAGAACTCTGAGAATTAATTAGTCTAATCCTTTTTATTTAATGATAAAGATGCCTGCAGTCCAGGGAAGTGACTTACCTAAGATCACACAGCAGGTCACAGATTTCCAACCACTTAATGCTTATAACTTATTTAATCCTGCTGGAGGAAAGAGTTGCTAATAAAAACAACCACAGATAATATCTCATGCCCAGATTGCACATAAGAGTTTCCAATTCACTTTCAGATACATCTCATTTAATTCAGAGAATAACAAGGTAGACTAATGGGATATTATTTTTCCCAATTTATAGATCATAGCATTATAGATTTAGTGCTGCAGAGGAAACTGAAGTACCCAGAATTTAAGAGATCTGGTTAAGGTCAAGTCAAATAACTGTTAAGAGCACAGCAGGGACTAGAATTCAAATTTTCTGTCTCTTATTCAGAATTTTTCACTATAACATAATAGGGTTTAGTAGGCTATATTGTGATCTTGGGCATTTAACTGTGGAGTTTTGATCCTGACTTTGCCATTAATTTTCTGATTCATCAAGAGTAAAACTGTATTCCTCAATCTGTCTCACCTTTTGAATAATATGTATTAATCCCATTGGAGAATTCTAACGAGGAAATAAAATCATTTGGCTAATAAGAAATGTTTCAGTGGGTTTCCACTGATCCAGTGTGAACTAATAAAGCTAATGTATGGGCAGATAGATGACAAAGTAGGTAGAGTGTCAAGCATAGATTCAGAAAGATTCATCTTCATGAGTTCAAATCTAGCCACAGACACTGATTAACTATGTGACCCCAGGCAAATCACTTATTCCTGCTTGCCTCAGTTTCTTCATTTAGTAAATGAAGAGAAGGAAATGGCAAACCATTCCAAAATATCTGTCAAGAAAACTCCAAATGTGGCCACAAAGAGTCAGACATGATTAAAAGAACTGGATAAAAAAGCCAATGAAGAAATTGGAAGAGAATCAGAACCAGGTGATTTTAAGTCATCCTCTGTATTTATATAAAATTCAGCCCTTCTATGAGAGAAAGCTACTGTATCCTATGGCCTACAAAGAGTCAAAACTTCTTGACTCCAAAAAGATGTCTTGTTAAGGTAGGAAGGGAAATTTAAGGTAATATATAATGAAAAAAATTCAACACTGCCTTGGAATACATTTAAAATTTTTTCAATTAACAAACATTTAATTTTTTCCTCCTTTTTTTTTCTGTCTTCAAGAAGCTTATATTTCTTTCTTTTTTTTTTTTACGTTTCTGTTGCATGCAATGCACTGTGTAATTTCTTTTTTTTTTAATTTTTATTTAATAATTACTTTATATTGACAGAATCCATGCCAGGGTAATTTTTTTTACAACATTATCCCTTGCATTCGTTTCTGTTCTGATTTTTCCCCTCCCTCCCTCCACCCCCTCCCCTTTTTCCTCCTTTTCTTTTCTCCCTTGGGAAAAAAGAAATGAAAAATGAAACTTTCATAACAAATGTGCATTTTTGTTTTGTTCTTCAGACATTTCAGTCATGTAGGACTCTGTGATTCCATGGCAAAGATAACCAGAATGGTTTGCCATTTCCTCTTCTAATTACTTTTATAGATGAGGAAACTGAAGCAAAAATGGTTAAGTGACTCACACAGCTAGTAATAAGGTGACAATGCTGTATGAATCTTGGTCATACATACACATAAATACACATATATACACATACACATTCTGGCTTCCTTATGTGGGAATAATAATACTCTTTTGTTTGGGAATAATTCAATTATAATAAAATATCCTGGTCTGGAATAAGGCAGATCCACTTGGGAGGCTCATAGAAAAGGAGAAGTCCTAAGATCCCACCGTAACTAGATCTACATTCTTTCATTCCATACCCCATGTTCTGCCCATTCCCCAAGCTGCGTGACAAGGGGCCCAGTACCCCAATGTAGTCAAGGAATTCTGGTGCTATTTAGGAGCTACTGCAAAGCCACCTAGATTGCTCAAGAAGCCTTCCAAATTCCAGGGAGACCTTGGGAGCAAATGATTTTATTCAGACTCCCCAAGGTTACTGCAATAAAATCAGCTTGACTCAATCCAATTAATCTAGAATGTAAAACAAAAAGGTTAGCTAGAACTAAATCTGCTTCAATGTCAAGTTCGTTTCTTTTTCTTTATCTTCTTTCCCTCTACAGCCAAGTATATCCCCCTTTAGCTACTAGGTCTCAAGGCCCTAAGCTTGGCTCCTGTCCCAGCCATGAGTATAAAGGAGGCTTCTCTGGCAGAACCTGAAGATATTTCACCATTAAGACTTTCTTGTTGCTGGTGCATAATGGTACCTTAGCATCGTCCTGAACTCAATTCCAGCACCCTGTTTTAATGTCTAGTTCCTGTGTTTGTCTGTCACCCTGACTTTCAGTCTGGCTATTTCCCAATGTTGTGCCTCATTTTCTGCTACCTACTGTTGAACATATTCCCCAAGGGAAAGGAATTTGGAATTCAAAGCCCACTTCTGACATTTACTAGCTGTATATTCTTGGCAAATTCTTAACTTCCCTGAACTTAGTCCTTCCATTTGTAAAATGAGATCGGGGGCCTCTGAAACACCCTTCTCCCTCTAGATGATGATTTCATCCTTGGAGTTTCTATATACATGAGCTGTTGGACACAGTCAGATATCTTGGGTTCAAATCTAACACAAATTAATAGTATGACCAGATCTAAGTACGTTTCAGTTTCTTGAGCTGTAAAATGGTCTAATACAACAGCTGCACTATCCTCTTTACAGGGTTGTTGAAGGAAATTTTTATAATCTTAAAGAACTATAGAAATCTGTTATTATTGCAGGACTGTCTGTACAATGCCTTACATAGTGCAAATATGTACATACACATGCATTTATTGGACCTAAGATCTGAACCAATATGCCTTTCCAATGTTATTTTTCACTACTTCCCTTTGTATACATAAATTCTAATCAAATTATACTATTCCTTATTTCCCAAACATGTGCTCTTATGTCTCTCTACCTTTCTCCTTTCAGCCTAGAAGGCTTTCTGCTCTATTTCTGTTCAACAAAATCCTCTCTCCTTAAAAGTCCAAATCAAATAGCACCTTTCCTGGGAAGCCTTTTTTGATACCTTTTCCCTCAGCTAGAAGAACTCCCTCTGAATTTGCAAAGTATTTTGTACCTTGTGGATGGCATTTATGTCATTCTATCTTGTATGACAGTTATTTTTAAGTCTTTTTTTTTTTTAAAGCAATTGAGGTTAAACGACTTGCTTAGGGTCACACAGCCAGTAAATGTTTGAGATTTGATTTGAATTCAAGTCCCCCTGACCTCCAGGGTTGGTGCTATACCCACTCTACCACTAAATTGCCCTTATAGTTGTTTTTAAAATAAAATGAAACTTCTGTAAAATTCTTCGCAAACATGAAAGTGCTCTATAAATGTTAATTATATGTACTTTTGTGCATATACTTCAAGTCCCTTACAAGATTTTAAGTTACTTGAGAGCAAAGATTATATTATTTATTTTCTTCTCCTTGATACTTGGTAAAGTATAGGTTATTAATGAATGATTATTGAATCAATGAATACATATAATGCCTAATTTGATGTGTTGCCTTACATCAGATTCCTAAGCCAGAGTTCCACTAACTCCTGTCTGCTTCACCTTATTTCAGTCTTAAACCTCTGGTAGTTGGACTAACCCATTTGTCTACATAGCTTTTCCCCCATAGTTAGTTCCACTCTAACCTAGAGCCAAAACCTAGAGAATATGCTGAAAGGACTTGAATCTTTCTGCAGAAATCTGTATGTCACAACTATGAAATGGTGTTCTGTGGAATCTCCCCAAATCCCACCAGAAAACTGAATTGTCCTGTATACTAAAATTGCTAACTATGGCTCTACTGTGACCACAAGCCTCTAAATAAATGGTGGGGATTGGTTCAGTCCAAATTATCTTCCTAGACGTATTGGGATTCTCCTCATTAAAGTTTTGTACCCTCTTTTCAAAACTTAATAAGATCACCATTCTTATCACTGATAGTAATGATAACTTAAGATATGAATAATAGTGTCTTTGCACATGGAAAAGTTAAATTACATACTCAAAGACACAAAGCTAATTAAGGACAGATCTGGGGCATGAATTCAAAGTTCTGGAAATCCAAAACTATGTTCTTTCCACTAGACTTGACTCATCAGCCTCTCTTCACTAGATTGATAAAAGAAAGGATCACATTTCCTAGAAAATAATGGATATTCTAACAAGAAAAATAAGAGATGACCTTGGTAAATTTTTAAGCACTTAAGTTAATATTTTTAGAAGATACAACAAATCAGGAACCTGGTCCTATTTATCAATCAATGGAAAGCTTTCCAGTTAAATGGGCTTTAAGTTTCTTGGTTGTTGCTATTTGTTTGGTTTTCTTTTTCTTCAGTGTTTAAATTTGCTAGGAAAAATACTAGAAATGAAAGTTGCACTCATTTGTTAAAAGTTTTCTTTTCTTTGTTGCTAGTCTAAAATCATGTTAGAGAACCTTAGTGCAATTCTGAGACAATGTTCTTTATGTAACTTCCGTCTCCAAATGCAGAGTGGTGATTCGTTCCTCTGACAATCTGAGAGTTTTTTCCACTCATGCTCAGCACGGAGATTTAACTCAAAACTTCTGCATACCAAAAAAAAATCTCTTTTTGGGGTTTGATTTGGCTTCATTTTCAAAGAGTTGTTTGTATATTTTAGAATATGTAGAATTTTCCTTTGATTGAAACCTCTCTTTTAACAATGGACAAGAGATGATTTCTCTTCTGAGTGGTTTAAACAAAAACAAACTCTTGGAGCCTTGTTCTCGAAGTGATTTTTTTTTTCTTGAGAGAAATCAAACCCTACAGATTGTTAAGCATTTGGCAAAAACCTTCAAACAGCCAAACCCAAATAGTGAAATTCTCCTTGTTATAACAGATAAACAAATGGTCCAATACAGGGTAAAAAGAAAAGAACCATCTCCCTCATCTCTCTCTTACACACACACATTCCACCATCCTTTCTCACTCCTCCTGTCCCATCCATCCTTTCTACTAAAGGGATTAATCTTTAATGTTTATTTCTAGTGCTAAAGTAGCATACTCCCTACAAATGGACATTTTCAACATCTGTTTGTGGTTGCTTCCAAGGCCCTTGTATTTCTCTGGGACATGAAGCCTTCTGTCTCCAGAGCGTAAACAGACACACCTAATTGTGTATTAAGGTGTCTGAAAACAGCTACTTGTTTTGGAGACGAGAGAGAGAGAGAGAGAGAGAGAGAGAGAGAGAGAGAGAGAGAGAGAGAGAGAGAGAGAGAAAGAAAAAAAAGAAAAAAACATGAAAGAGACCACAGCACTGAAGTCTGCTTTTGGCAAAAAAGAAATATAGTCTGCTGGTGTATTTTATGAACGTCGTACCAGCACCTTAAACTAGGCTATGGGACAAGATACACAGTAGTAGCTCTTCAAATAGTGGAAAAAAGATTCTGCCTGCCAACATGACAAAAACTAAGAAAATGTTTGGGGTTTTTTTCATCAATTTTTTTTTTAATGAACTTGAATGACAAAATCATAGACTCTTGGAATTGGAGGGAAACTTGGTATCCACTGAATCCAAACCACATGTGAATAAGCATCTACTCTACAATATCTTGCTCAAAATCCACCAATAAGAACCCATTGGATTGTTATCTCCTTGAAGGTAGGGATCATCTTTTTGCCTCTTTTTCTTTCCCCAGAGTTTAACATAGTGCCTGACATATAATAGGCACCTAATCAATTGTCATCCTGGGGTGATCTATTCCACTTTAAACATAGGAAAGTTTTTCCTTTTGTAGGGTACCTAACTCTTTGTGACCCCATTGGGGGGGGGTTTCTTGGCAAAGCTATTGACCTGATGTCATTTCCTTCTCCAGCTCATTTTACAGATGAAGGTAAACAGGGTTAAGTGACTGTGCCCAGAGTCACCCAGCTAGTAAGTGTCTGATACCAAATTTGAACTCATGAGAATGAGTCTTCCTAAATCCAATCCTAGTGCTTTCTATCCATGGAACCACATAGCTGTCCCAATTTTTCCATACATAAGGGTAAATCTCTTTCTCAGAAATTTCCATCCAATGGGTCTTAGAGATTTTTGGAGTCAAGAACAAGAAGTCTTATCTCTTTTCTATATGGAAAAAATGAGGAAAGACTTTCAAATACTTGGAGATATTTGCCATTGTCTTTCTAAATCCTTTCTTCTCTAGGTTAGATATAACTTCAAAACATGAGAACCAAAATAGTTGGTGACACCTCATTTCTTCAAGAGGTTTTCAATATTCCATAGCAAATCTATTCATTCTCCTTATGAACAATTATTTTCCAGGCTGAAGAGATTTTTTAAAAAAGAGATTAAAAAAATGAGGAAGAAGAAGTAAATTGTTTAGAAAAATAAATTGTTATTCTTTCCCAATATATAATATCCATCAATAGGAAGAATGCTGGAACTGGAGTCAAAAGACATTTAGGTTCAAACTGTGCCTTTAACATTGACTAGTTGGGTCAACATAAGCAAGTCATTTAAGCTCTCAGACTCAGTTCCCCTAATCTGTTTATATCACATTACAAAAAATAAAAAGATAATGTTTAGAAAGTGTTTTGTAAACCTGAAGACATTATATAAATGCCAATTATTATCATGTAAGAGAAATGAATTAAAAATTTCTAAAAGAGGAGTCCTCTGTGATATCATGATAGAGAAGGAAAACATTGGAAGAGATTTCAGATGAATTGGACTCTTTCTTTTTCTGTTACTATTAGCTATACAAACTAGGTCAGATTACTTCTGATCTTTGATGTAAGATGATCCTATCCACAAATTGAAAAGCAACTGCATGATTTTGAATCTTTTCTAGATCTAAGAGTATATGATTCTATTACATATCTGACAACCCAGAACAATCTATAATATCCTCAAATAGTTGAATAACTGAACTCCATTCTATAATGGAGTTCACTTCATCATTGTATAGGACACAGAGCCAACATCACTAACATGCTCTGATTTGCTACAATATTTTGAAGCCATCATTTGTCCTATTATCTGACCTGTAAATGAGGCAATAGTAGGGGAAGTGACCATGGCCTGTGCTAAAAAAAAAATTGAAAAATATAGAAATGATTTTCTATTCTTTCCTTTGGAACAGTAGAAGCAAAAATTTATGTCACATTGTTACAGAAAGTAGGAAAAAATATAAACATTATTCAGTAGCATTTTAATAAGAATTTTCTTCAATAGATTTTGCTAAATTAAAAAAAAAATCTTGGAGAGCACAGTTAAGATTAGCTTTTGAATGTCATTATCCCATTCAACAAACACATACAGTATGTTAAATATTGTACAGGAAACTGGAAGAGATGAGAAATTATTTCCGCTCTTCCTGTCCCAATGAGTTTCTAACAGTCAGGAGACATGACACATACACAAATAATTATAATACGAAATTTTTATCTATTAAGTGTACAAGAAAAATACAAAGGGTTACATGAGGTCTGAGGAGGAGGAAAGTAAGGTTTCCTTGAGAATATGCTATTTGACTTGGACTTTAAAAGAGTGGTGAGAATTCACCAAGGGAAAGGAGGGATTTAAGGGTTGATTTGCTAAGAAAACATTTTAAGCACGGGGAACAACCTGAGCAAAATAATGGAGATGGGAAAATAGGGCATAGATGTAAGATGTAGTTCAAGGGTGAATAATAATACTTGGAGGGGAAGGATTAATGAGATAAGATTGAGAAAGCAAGGTAGCACTGTACCAAAGAGGTCCTCTTAATACTAGACAAAGGAATCTAAAATTTAGTTGGCAAGAAATAAGCTTTGGAGCAGAGAAATAACATGATCAGATCTATGCATAAAAAATTAATCTGCCAGGAATTGAAGGATAGATTGAAGGAAGAGAAAGTTGAGCTATGAAAATCTGTTAAGGCTATTATAGTGGCCTAGTCAGGTGGTAATAAGAGCTCATACAAGTAGTGGCAGTGGAATAGAGAAGAAGGAAATGGATGCAGATATTATTAGGACTGAATTAGTAAAATTTGGTAACAGACAATATATGAGAAATGAGGGAAGATTCAAACATAACCCCAATGTTCTGGTAACAGGAGATTAGATGAATTGTAATGTCTGATAAGATGGCATCAGAAGGAGGAGCAGGATTGGGAGGGAATAAAATAATCTTTCTTTTGGATATGTTGAGTTTGTGGCTCTCAGAACTGGACGTTGGAAAAGAGGGCCTAGGGCTCAGAAAAATGGTTCTGTGCGAAAAGGTGAAGGTTGATGCCATGGAAGTAATTAAGATTGTCTAGGGAAAGAATTGAAAGAGAAAAGAGTGAAGAACCTAGAATAGAACTTTGGGAAAATTCAACTTTAGGAAGCTGGGAAGAGAATTATGAACCAACAAAGTTAATTACAAGTCAATAACATTTAGAAGAATGGTCAGAGATAGGAGGATAACCAGAGCAAGTAGAATGTCTATATTATCCTCTATTAGCTTCTTTTAGAACAATTCATTCTGTTCTATTCATGCCCCAGCATGACAATTCAGCCCCAGCAGCAGCTGAAGCTTCTTCATCCACAACAATAAAAAATAACTGCAAAAGTAACTAGGTGACATAGTGGATATGGCACTAGGCCTGGAGTCAAGAAGACCTGAGTTCAAATGCAGCTTCTGCCACTTACTCGCTGTGTGACCCTGGGCAAGTAACTTAACCCTGTTTGCCTCAGTTTCCTCATCTGTAAAATGAGCTGGAAAAGGAAATGGCAAACAACTCCAATGTCTTTATCAAGAAAACTCCAAATGACGTCACAAATTGTAGGACAGGATTGAGACAACTGAACAACAACAAAGACTCTAGACAAAATATAGAACTTTTGTCTACCTTAATATCTTCACATTTAAAATGAGGATTATAACAGCACCTACCTCTCCAAATTACTATGAGATAATACTATAAAGTACTTTAGCACAGTGTTTGGCAAATAACAGACTTTTAATAATAAATGTCCTTTTCCCCTTTACCCCTGTGAAAAAGAATGGACTCCAAAAAATGAGAAGCAGGAGAATAAAGAAGAAAGGTCACTTCGAATTGGTCTCAGAAGGACTAGATTTTCATCTTGGCTCTTCTCCTTATTACCTATATAACATTAGACAAATCACTCTTTCTGGACTTTAGTTTTCTCACCTTCAAAGTTGGATAGCTGGAAAGAAGATTCCTTCTTGTTCTGAATCCAGTATTGAGGAGATTTCCATTTTCTTTTAAAGTTGAGGAGTGCTAATTTTTCCTCTTTCTCTCTTTCTCTCTCCCTCTCTCTCTCCTCTCTCTCTCTCTCTCTCTCTCTCTCCCTCTCTCTCTCCCTCCCTCCCTCCCTCCCTTCCTCTTTCTCTCTCTCTCTCTCTCTCTCTCTCTCTCTCTCTCTCTCTCTCTCTCTCTCTCTCTCTCTCTCTCCACATATAGTTGGCTAGTTTTTGTTTGTCCTATCTTGCATGATTAGACTTGTATGAAGTCTTAATCTTTTGGGTTTGGGCCCTCAAATGAAGTCTGAAGCAATCAATCAACACTATTTATTAAGGGGATACTAGGTAAGCACTTAAAATGCAAAGACAAAAATGAAACTATTCTTTCCCTTAATCATAATAATAGATGGCATGTATAGAGTGTTTTAAAGTTTAACTAAACACTTGAAAAATGTTACCTCTTTCTATCTTCACAACACCCCTAGGAGAAAGGTATTATTATTATCCCCCATTTTATAGATGAGGAAACTGAGAAAGACAATTTGCCCAGGTGTTTAAAGATGGAACTCAGATTTTCTTGACTCCAGCGCTCTACCCACTGTACCTCCCAGTTACCTGGCTCAGGGAATCCATCTCTGTAAAGGAACTATAAACTATCTGTTAAAAGTCTCTTGTTGCATGTAGTTATTTTAAGGCTTTCTTAATGTGTGGGGCTGTTGGGGGAGTGAAGAACCACCTCACTGATCACATGAGTTTCAAGTCTTTTCCCACATCAGCCCTGGGGCATCCTTTATCCCAGGCTCATCTACTGGATTTATTTGCTGTAATCTTTTCATTGGCTCCTGTAACTTGTCTCTAGGTACTCACTTTTTTTTTCTTCTTTGACTTTTAATTAATTCTCATGCTCCACCCCAATGATGAGTCTATATTGCTTATCTCACATGAGTCCCTTCCCACGCCACTCTGCAGTTTCCATTTAAGAATAGCAGAATTATAGAAGCCTTTCTTTCAATATGTCCTCACCGCATTCAGAAAGGAATATAGGATGCAGGGTTGGATAGGACCTTAGGGATGCTCTAGTCAACTTCCTGATTTCACAGATTAAAACATGCTGAGGCCTAATGATATAAATGATTTTCTAATGTTATAAACACAGTTGACAATCAAGAGAAACATGAGTGTGAATCCCAACTCTGAGGCTTTCTAGCTATCTGACCCTTGACATTAAGTTTTTTAAGTTTACTTTCCCCACCTGGAAAATGGGAGTAATGACACTTGCTATATCTACTTCATCAAGTTGTTGTGAAAAACTCCAAGTACTTTATAAAATGTGGGCTATACAGCGGAGCTAAAAGGTGAACAGGGGTCCTTTCTCCTAGCTTGCTTCTCATTTAGTCAATTTTTTTTTCTCTCTTTTATTACATTCTCTAGTTAATTCATTCTAAAGAACAAGAGTTTTTTAAATGGTTGTGGGAGATGTGTTCACTAGACCCTGATTTTGTTGTTTTCCACCTCCCAAAACAGACCTCTCTAAATATTTGGTTACTCTGATTTCAGTGGTTTTCTATTTTGCACATTTCTACTCTTTGGGGTTCTGGTCTAAAGGAAAGATCTAAGGACCAAAGTTCCAGGAGAATGGCCATCTTCATGTTACTTTTGGCTCAGCTTGGAAAATAGAGCAAAGAAAATCAAACTGTATTTTTGGAAGATTCAGAGGCCAATTTGACTGACCCCCAAAACTCAGGATCACATCTAAAACTCTTGGAAGCCATTCCTGATTTTTAAACCTCTTTGGGAGAAAGGGGAATAAGAGATGGGTCTGCCTATTTACAACTGTTATTTCAATATTTCCATAATATTTAAGGCTTTTTCCATCAGTCCTGGACCCACTTTCTCTGAGCCTACTCACATATTGCTGAATGGAGTTAAAGAATACCACACAAATCTGAATCCACTATGAGTTTATCTTATCTAATCTCAATTTGGCTCAAGCTACCTCAAGGCAATCCTTTTATTCCCTCACAATTGAAGCCCTACCAATTCCAATAGACTTGTGATAGAAAGAACAATTTGCATACACAGAGAGGTCTGTCTAAACAGAATGTAGGTCACAACATAGTATTTTCACCTTTTTTGTTGCTGTTTGCTTGTTATTTTCTTTCTCATTTTCCCCCTTTTTGATCTGGTTTTTCTTGTGCAGCATGATAAATGTGGAAATATGTTTAGAAGAATTACGCATACTTAACCCATATTGCATTCCTTGCTGACTAAAGGAGAAGGGAGGTGGGAAGGGAAGGAAAAAAATTTGGAACACAAGGTTTTGCAAAGATGATTGTTGATAGTTATCTTTTTTATGTATTTTGAAGAATAAAAAAGCTATTCTTTAAAAAAATAAAACTTATGCCCTATACTACTTCTCTACAATATCTGTTCCAAAGCTCCATTTTCCTCAAGATCTCTAAGTGGAAGTTCTCACTTCATATAGTACTTTAAAATTGCTCTTTTATCTCCTCTCTGTTAGTATGTGTATATACTTCCATATTTATATCATATCCACATTTGTGTGCTTATATAATCACATATACATTACAGATATACATGTTATCTCTTTTCCTTGAGTGCAGGGAATACAATGTTTCTTTGTATTTCCAGAGCATAGCACTGTTTCAGGTACAGGGTACATATTTACTAAATGCCTATTGATTGATGGAGGTTGAAAGAATATGATCGGAGGAAGCTAGATGATACAGTACATAGAGCATCGGATTGGGAATCAAGAGGATCTGAATTCAAATCCAGCTTTAACTAGCTGAGTGACTCTGGGCAAACCATTTAACCTCAATTGTCTCCAAAACCAAACCAAATCAAATTATATGATTAGGAAATGAGGGGGTGGGGTAAGTATACATCAATTGGAGAATGGCTGAACAAGTTGTGGAATAAGATTGTGATGAAATACTATTGTGCCATAAGAAGTGGGAGGGAGGGTTCAGAAAAACATGGCAAGATCTATATTAATTGATGCAAAAAAGAACTGAGAAGAACCAGGCGAACATTACTTGCAATAATAGCAATATTGTAACGATGATCAACTGTGAAAGACTTGGCTACTCTGATAGATACACTGATCCAAGATAATTCCAAAGAACTCATGATGAAAAAATGCTATCCACTTCCAGAGAGAGAACTAATGAACTCCGAGTGCAAATTGATGTATAATTTTCTCACTTTATTTTTCTTGCTTTTTTTGGAAATATAGCTAATAAAGAAATATGTTTTGCATGATTTCACATGTATAATTGGTATCACATTGCTTGCCTTTTCAATGGGTGTGGAAGGGGGTAGAAGGGAGGGAGAGAATTTAGAACTTAAAATTTTAAAAGAATGTTAAAGATAAATAATCAATTGAAATGTTTTTTTTAAATGTGTCATTAGACTATTTATAGTTTCCCATCTCTGCTTATTCAAATTTTGTCCAATTACAGATATATTCTAGTTTTTAACTCTCTATTCAAAAGCCATTCTGGACTAAATTACTGGAATCCTGAATCTGTGGCTACCTTAATAATTTAATTTTTCCAAAGTATAGGCCCCAAACTTGATCTCAGGATTATTTTCTCAAGATTTTTCTCACTGTGCAGCTATTCCATTCAACTCCCAAAATGTTCCTTTCTTAAGGTTTCCTTATACTTTTGGTCCTGTTCACTGATGATCATGGCATGACCAATTGGGCTATTAATCTTAAATAATAGTGAGTTGATTTCACACTTCCATATCAACAGCTCTATGATCTCATCAATGTAGCTTCTCCCTTCCAAAAGTAAAAACTATGACCCATTCATTTCCTATTTATTCCTATTCCTAAATAGTGAAAGGGAAAGGTACTTTATTTCTGTACTGGGAACTTGCTTTCCTTTAGTTCTTTTGACATAATGATGCTACTACTAATAAAGAAAATCAGCAATCCCCCCACATGAATCTTTTTTTTTTTCAGGCATCCATTTCTAGACACTGAACCATAGAACTAGAACTGGAAAGGACCTCGGAAATTATACAGAAACTATGGCCCAGAGATAGTAAATGATTTGCCTAAGGTCCCACAGACAGTAAATGGCAAAGCTGAGATTTCATTTCAGGTCTCATGACACCAAATTCAGTAGTCTTTCCACTTTACCATGTCTCTCTTGCTTCATTCTTAGGGGATCATATGTTGCTGCTACATCCGCCATCTTCCTCTCTGTTTTTATAGCATATAACAATAATTCATATTTATATAATATTTTAAGGTTGACAAAGCATTTTCCTCACCACAACCTTATGATGTAACTAATCCAAGTATTATTATTTCCATTTAACAAACAAGACTGAGGGAGGTTGGATTTTTTGCCCAAGGTCTTTGTTCCACTTAAACCGCTGTCTCTAAAGTGAAAGGGATTAGATTGTGACAGGCAGAATTTGGAAGTCCATGAAGGATATGAAAAAACAGATTCCATAATTCAAGAAGGTGAATTTGAATTTAAATTCTAGCATAACAATCTAGTTCAACATTCCTCAAAGTGTGGTTCAAGGTCCTTTGGGGGTTCCTTTTTTCAAGGAGTATGTGAGGCTAAAATTATTTTCATAATAATACTAAAATGTGATTTGCCTATTAAAATATTCCTCTCTTTTTCAACTACATATCTGTGTATAAGGCCAGATTTTCTCCACATATTTCAATTAAAACAACATATTGCATCAGACTCAATGCAAAAGCAGAAAAGTGAATCTAGCCGACTTCTACTGATCCAGACATTAAAGAGATAATATACAAAATGTGACTCTTCTAAATATTTTTTGTATTGGAAAATATAATTATTTTTCTTAACAATATGTTATGTTAATATGTTATGAGTTTATTATTCTTTTAAGTGAATTAAGAATATTTTAAAATACATCATTTTAAATTTCTAATGTGGTTAACATCCATAAATTTTACTTACATAAACAAAAGTCATTTGAGGTCTTCAACAATTTTGAGACTGTAAGAGAAGCCTAAAGCCAAAAAGTTTGAGAGACTCTGGACTAAAATATTGCTGAGCTCTAAGCCTTGAAATTATTTTAATGATGTAACTTTATTTACATAATGTTTTCATCCCATAATTTCTATGCACTAATATAGAAAGAAGCCATTAAAACATTGAGTCCCATCATACATCTTATGAACATAATGACATGTGGTACATTTTATATGACACACACAAATATATGTATACATATATATGTAGAATCCTATACATATATTACAGTTACTCTGTCCTAGACATATATACTATCTCAGATTATACTTAATGACTATTAGCTTATTAACTCTTATGACACTACAATGCTATTAGTCAATCTTAAACATCACCATTAATCAATCAGAAGAAATTTGGCATAGTGGAGGGAGAGCTGGCCTCAGAGTTAGGAAGAATTAGGTTCAAGCCCTGCCTTGGGGATATATTAGTGATGTGACTATCTTATTGTCCCAGATAACTCTAAATATTTACATTTCAGGAGATGCCAATTTGCACTGATGGAAAGATACCTTCTCAGGTTTTATACCAATAAAATCACAGATCATGATAAAAAAAAAAAGACAATAACTTCGTAGTCTTAAGAATCTCATAAAAAATCTGGTTTGGTTAAACATGATGCTAATTTGTTACAAGAATTTTTATTTTATTTTTTAAGGGTGGGGGAGGGAAGAAAAGAAGCTATGGAGAGTGGGAAGAAGAGGAGCTAGCAGTAAGATTACTTCCTTCTTTCTCAAAAAAAAAAAAAAGAGCATCTTTGAAATATTTTTTAACTGCACAGTAGAAAACTGAAGAAAATTTAAAAGCAAACAAAAAGAATAGCTTTGAAAGTAACAGGCTGAATTTATTATATTCTGAGAGAGACAGAGAGAAGCAAGCTGTACATAGAAAAGTACATATTTTTCTTTCGCATATGATCCTCCTTTTAAAATTAGATGTACTAGAAATATCTAAAACTCTACATGTTCAAAACTGAAATTATTATTTTTCCCCAAACCCTTCCCCACTTCTAACTTCCCTACTTTTCAAAGGACCTACCCCCCACTTCCAGGCACCAGGTCTGTAATCTCAGTATAATTCTTTACCTTCGCTCTTCCTCACTCTCCTTGCCAAATCTTGTTCTTTCTCCCTTCACAGCATTTTTTTTGCATGGGATCTCTTGTCCTTACCCCTAGGCTACTATTGAAATTCAGGCCCCCATCACCTCTCACCTAAGATTATTCCAACAAGCCTCCTAATTGGGCTCCCTGTCTTAAATCTCACTACTGCCGGAATAATTTTCCTTACACAATCTGACTCCCTTCTTCTCCATCCCCCTACTCTTTGTTCCTCTAGGAGAAAATACACATCCCCTCCTATTTAGCTATTAAGTCCCTACATAATCTGACTGTGACCTACTTTCCAGCCTCACTGGATCTTAGGTGACTTCTCATGAGCCTCTGTGCCCCAACCAAACTCGGGGCTCACACATGGCATATTTCTTGTCTGCCTTTTCATAGGAACACCACAAGTCTTGACTGTTCTAACTATCTCTACATCACAAAGTCACTCTCTTTCTTTAAAGAAAGATTGGCAGCTCAGGTATGATCTTCTTAATCAAGTTCTTCCTGATCCTTTCAACTACTAAAGTCCTCCTTCCAAAACTACTTTGTACATACTTATAGTTTTAGTTTACGTTTAGATTGTGTTTCTTTGGATATCCTTGTTGTCTTCCCTAGTAGAGTGTAGAAATTACTTCATTCTTTATACTTGTATCCCCATCCTACCATGGTGTCTGGCACATAGTAGGTATTTAATAAATACTTGTGCTTGATTTTTTAATTAATATGTGGAAATATACATTTTTAAAAAAATTTAAACTTAAGAGTTTAAAATAAATAAAAGAAATTCTGCAAAATACCATGAAAATAATGCTGGATTGGCAGCCAAAGGGCATGAATTCAAGTCCCAGCCTTTAACATCTCTGCTCTGTTTCCTCTTTATAAGATGAAGAGGTTGAACTAAATGACCTTCCAAATCTAAATCTATATAAAACCACAAAAGTAGATGTTGAATGTCAAGAAACCAGAATTTACATCTCAGGGGAGGGGGAGGGTCAAGTTCTGCTTTTCAGATCTCATAAATTCCAGAATGTGACTGTCTTTTTCTTTAGTCTCAGGCAAAATCGTTGCCAAATCAAGTCAAATTCTAGGAGTGCATGTTCTTTGGACTAGTCAATCTCTCCTCAAATTTGATAAAGGAACAATTGAAAATTTGTCTTGATTTTTTGAAGACAACTGTTTCTCTCGTTAATTTAATTCATAAAACAATCAATGAACACTTATTAAGCACATACTGTATGCTAGACATTGTGCTAAGACACAGCTTGCTCTTCAGGAACTCACTACAATGGAGGAGACAACATACCAACAATTATTTACCGAATACAGCCTCAATTAGAGATAATCAGCTAGGTACTAGCATATAAAGGGGATTAATAGTCATTAAGTTAAAACTAAACCATAGCTATTATTATTAGAAGTACTCATTCTTAATGTACTGTAATTGTACAGTACATTAATGTAATGTACTATAATGTTTAGTCTTTAGCAAAGATTTTCCATATATAATAATAACTGGCCTGTATAAAGTAAGTACTTTCAATTTCATTGGGCACTTCTTTGCATATATTATTTCTTTAGAGCCTCACAACAAGTCTACGAAGTGGTGCTTTATTATTTATTATCCCCATTTTACAGATGAGAAAAGTATATCTCAGGGAAAGTAGGTAACTTGCCCAGGGTAGCAGAGGTAGGCCATAACCAGGGTCCCTTGGCTCCAACTCAAGCACGGTTCTCACTACAGCTATCCAGCCTCCCCAAAAGGACAACTGGCCTTATTTGACAACATGAAGTAATTTGCCCAGGGTTAGTTATATGTTCTAAGTCAGGTTGTTAATCTAATGACTTTTTTTTCCTCATTATTTCATTCCTTTCCTTTGCTGGGAAAAGATTTATCCCTGAAAACTTAAAATCCATTCAATGAATATTCATGAGATTACTTTGTGTGTGTTTAGCCAGTACCAGCAGTAGTGAAAAATAGGAATTTCCCTTCTAATTTTTATTTGTATTTACATTCCAATTAGAATTTCATTATCTGCAAGATGTGGAACCACTTAGGAATATTGGGCTACCCATTTTTCAGATGAAATTCTACAATGTTATCAATACTGTTCCTGATGGCTTCTAGAATCAGAGTGGAACCTTTATTTTACTGGGATAACTGGTCAGGATTTCAGACTCATTTTTTTTTCATGGAGTCTCTTAGCCCAACTTTCCACCCCACCTTTAAACATTTAAAACTCACTGTTTCCCTAAGAGGTGTGGTTTAGGGATTTGTGGAATTTTTTCCTTAATAATAAATAAATTGTACTAATATTAAAACTCCCTCTTCTCTCAGTCTGTTTTTATGTTCACTGAGTGGATTATTTTAATTAGCTATCAACCACATAAAGAGAATTATTCTTGACTTCCCATGAATCACCCCTTTCCTTAGCACAAAGCAGCAGATTTATAACTGTTGTTGTTATTATTATTCTTTCATTGGCACTGTTGATAATTAAGTGAATACAAAATTTGATTAGGGAGATGGAACTGAAATACAGAAGGAACAGGTCTTATTTCAGGTTTGCATTTACCTGGCTGTCTCCCAGACAGTTCAACAATAATAATGACTCACATTAACACAGTCCTTTAAAGTTCAGAAAGTAATTTTCCCAGAAGTGTCCACTAAGGCCACAACTCATATCTGAATGTGGAGATCATAAAATTATGATTTAGTATCAGTAAATGTATACCTTTTTTATATAATACATAAAATTTTTTCTGGCAACAAGGGGTCATCCATAGAAAAAGTTTAAGAAGCTCTGGTCTAAGATCGGCATTGCAAATATGATTAACCCCATTTTATGGTCAGAAAAACTTCCATTATACCATGTTGCTTCTCACAATTCAACAAATGTTAAGTGTGCAAGGGACTGCGTGAAGATCAAGCAGTTAACTCCTCCCAGTTAACTTTCTTACCCTGAAAAATAGATACAATGACATTATTTATTTGTGATCTTATTCCTATTAATTTTTTCTTTATGTTATTCTAGTCATTAAAATTTTCCTCTCCTGCTTCAAGGCATGAATGTGAACTTGGGGGATTAGGGGCTCAAGGGCTATGCCAATATAATATAAACTAGCAGATTTTACAAACTGGAAAAGCTTTAGGTAGAGAAAAATATGTATCTGTTGTCAGAAACATCAATTTTAAAGCACTTAATAACTATGGTTTAGGCACTATGTTAGGTAGTAGGGATAAAAAAAGAAATAATCTTCAAGGAACGTAATTTCTATGTAGAGAAGCAACATGCATACATATAAGTATAATATAAATTATATATATGTGTGTGTGTGTGTGTGTATGTGTAATATAAGTTTTATGTACATACACACACACACACACAAATACATGCAAAGTAATTTGGTGGGAAGGAGAAAACAAGTAGCAACTAGGGAATATCTGGAAAAGACAGATAGAAGTGGTACTAGAGCTATAACCAATATAGTTAAGTCCAGAGAAGCTTATTACCAAACAACTGACCATCAGGTGATAGATAGATTTTCTTTCTTTCCTTCCTTCCTTCCTTCCTTCCTTCCTTCTTTCCTTTCTCTCTCTCTCTCTCTCTTTCTTTCTTTTTCTCTTTCTTTCTTTCTTTTTTCCTTTCTTTCTTTCTTTTTCTTCCTTCCTTCCTTCTTTCCTTCCTTCCTTCCTACCTTCCTTCCTTCCCTCCCTCCTTCTCTCTTTCTCTTTCTCTCTCTTTCTTTCTTTCTTTTTTCCTTTCTTTCTTTCTTTTTCTTCCTTCCTTCCTTCTTTCCTTCCTTCCTTCCCTCCCTCCTTCTCTCTTTCTCTCTTCCCCTTCCTCCATTTATGAAACCATCTACACTAAAGAATGAAGGGATTGTGTTTCACGTCAGCAAAAGGAGTACTCAGCCTGATGACACAACAGACCCTTGAAATATTGAAGAATTTTTACCAACACCCCTTGAAAGCTGTTTTTTTTTTTTAAGTTTGCAGATACTATTGTCTTGTATAACAAGCTTTGGCTGCATCAGAAGGTTGTGGGGGCCCAATTCTGCCTCAAACTAATGAGTCAATTAACCTTTTGACCTAGTTAATAAATAGCTGTCTCCATATTTACTTTAGGAAAAATAAAACAATGCCCGTGATGTGTTTTGAACTGTTCAAATTAAAAGGGGTAAACAAATTACAGTGTTATTTGTTTTTTACCACTTTTTAAAAAGAGGAGTGGTGTGTGTGGTTGGGTGTGTATGTGTGTGTACTTAGATACCTGCTTTAAGTATATCTTCCTAGGAGACTCTTTACACCAACAAAATGGACAATTATTTAAATCTCTAACCCTGTAAACTTCCTGTGGATATTCTGTAGCTTCTTTTCCTCTGGCAATAGCATTTAATATTCATAAATAACAATTATGAAATTGCTGATTAATCTTAATGTTCACAATAAACAGCAGCATGGCAAAGTACAGAGGTGTCAAATTAGGACCTCTCTACTCTCTAGCTGATCAGAACCAGATTAACATATAACAGGGTAATATTTGACAAAATAAATAAAAACACAGTATAATAACTTAGTTAATGTGAAGTTGTCTAAGTCAATATGTGACCATAGATTTCTTTGTATTTGAGTTTGATATCACTGCTGTGGTACATAGAAAGACTGCCTCAGTCAAGGATAATGGGTTCAAGTCTATTTCTAACACATTAGTGGATAATTCTGGGACCTCTCTGTCCCCTCTCCTCATAATAATGAGCTGCAGAGCAAGAGCTGACCTGTATGAGTTAATAGAAGGAGCTTCTCTACCAAGGAAAACATAATTCTAGTCCTTCCCTCACCTCCTCCCCCCAGAAGTTAACAACACTAATCTCTTATTTGTGTACGCTATACCACGATTTACAAAAAAAAACAAAAGCAAAAACAAAAAAACTTTCACAAACATTCAGGGATTTTTTTGGTAAATGTTTTACAAGTAACTCTTAGTTGGGGAGGGGTATACATAGGCCCAATACATTTAAGTTTAATGTGCACTACTAAAATTTCTATCACTTTTGTGAAAAAGAATCAAAGACTTTATGAAGTATTTAAGTTTATGCAGCTTGTGAATTGTCAATTTATGAAGTATAAAAACTCACAACAAAAATGGCCTCTGTGGCCCAGTGAGAGCTAGTTCTATCACATCACAGGACAATATACACTTCTTATGGATAGAGACTATTTAATTTTTGTCTTTTTATTCCTAGAACACTATCTGACTACACAGGCATGTAATATTTTTCAAACCAAAATGAATTAGCTAATATGATACCTATAAGATAACCTGTTTAGATGAGAAAGCTGTTTAGTAACAGCGGTTTTCACCTTGTCCTATAATCACTGAACACTAATAGTCACTTCTATTATAGATCATATACTAGCATGCGTGTACATGTATGTGTGTATGTATGTGTTTTTATACCATTATAGAGACTAAGAAACTCGTGGATACAAAGTTAGAAGTAATGAAAACCTGGAATCTGATCCAATTCCAGCCAATCCAACCTAATCTAATCCAACAAGTATTCTGTCTACTATATGCAAAGTACCATGCTCAGCAACTCAACAAGTCTTGGTCAAGTGACTACAATATGCAAGGAACCTGTGTTAAACACTAATCATACAAAGAAAAAAAACATCCTCTCAAGGAGCTCCATCTCTGCCACAAGATGTGTGACTTCAGTTTTCTCATCTATAAATTGAAATAGCAATGCTTGTTTTTAAGTTGTTTTCAGTCACGTCTGACTCTTCATGACCCAATTGGGGATTTCTTAGCAAAGATACTAGAATGATTTGCTATTTCCTTCTCCAGCTCATTTTAAAGACAAGTAAACTGAGTATTCCACAGATAGTAAGTGTCTGAGGCTATCTGTGAACTCAGGTCTTTCTGACTCCAAGCTGGGTGCTCTATCTACTGCACCACTTAGCTGTCCCAAATCTCTACTGTTCCTGTTGAATAGGATCAGATAGCATATGTAAATGCTTTGCAAATGTAAAGCACTGCATCGGATCCATTTATGATTCTTGCAGAGACATGAGTATAAACTATAAGTTCACATTTTAGGAAAAAGTTTACATCTCCAGTTCATTTCCCTATAGAAATATTGAGTGGATTTTTGAATGCATTAGTAACTGTGATTATAGTATGCTATTTGGTTAAGAAATTAAGATATTAAGCAATTATCATATCTCCTGAAATCCTAATGATTCATTCTCATTAAAATTTGACAATACCCTGAAAGAGCTATAGGTTAAGAGGTATACTATAAACTTGTAAACATCAGTATCCAATACTGAGATCTAGATGTTAGGGAACAAGCGCTTTTTTTGAATCTTTGCTGTTTTTCAATCTTCATGACTCCATTTGGGGTTTTCTTTGCTAAGATACTGGAACAGTTTGCCATTTCCTTCTTCACCTCATCTTACAGATGAGGAAACTGAAGCAAACAGGGTTAAAGGGCTTTATCTAAAGTTACACATCTAGTTAGTGTCTGAGACCAGATTGGAACCCCCCAAAATGAGTCTTCCTAAGTTCAAGACCAGATGTCTATCCATTGCACCACCTAGTTGCCCCTTTTTGGATACCTACTTTATTTAAAGCATCAAGCGAGCAGTTAAGGAGGTAGGGAGGAAAGGAGAGAAAGGAACATCAAAGAATTAGAAGGTATAGTCCCTGTTCCTGAAAAACTTATGAGATAATTGAGAAAGATAAACCATAAATATTAAATCATGTGTGAACAATGACAAAGTAACATGTTAAAAAGCTTGAAATAATATATTACAAAAAGCAAATGGGGAAGTGAAGTGATTTGGAGGAAAATGGTTGTGAAAGTAGAATGAGATTAATTTAATAGAGATTCTTGGAAGATATGAGTTTTGAACAGTTAACTAAAAAAAAAAGATAACGAATTGAATTGGCAGAAAGCAGGATCCACAGGATTTTTCATAGTGGAATCCTTTATTTTCTTGTTTGGGCAATAGTTCTTTTTTTGTTTCATTTTTGTTATACTATAATCCTAGTGAGATAATAAACTCATTTCTTCACATCCCTCATAATGCCTATTAGACTGTATGCTCAAGAAATATAATAGATTGAATTGAACTAAATTAAAGGAGGGGAAAGGCATAAATTAAAGGGCAATTAGGTGTACAGTGGATAGCATGCTAGGCTTGGAATCAGGAAAACTCATCTTCCTGAGTTCTAATTTGGCCTTAGTAACTTACCAGCTGTGGGATCCTGGGCAAGTCACTTAATTCTGCCACATTTTCCTCATTTATAAAATGAACTGGAAAATGAAATAGCAAAGCACCCCAACAGCTTTGCCAAGAAAACCCCAAATGGAGTCACAAAGAGTCAGACATAACTGAAACAACTAAACAACAACAAGAGGAAAGAGGGCTGGAGAACAGAGGGAAATGAAGGTAAAGGTAAAGAAGAAAAGAACAAATTACATAAGGAAACCATCTGATTGGCCTGACAGCTTGATATGGATTATAGAACATAGAGATGATTTGAGAATTAAAATAGAAATGACTTACAGAGGATTCTGACCTCAAGGCTCAGTATGTTTATATTTGATGTGATAGGCAATAAAAAGTCACAATGTATAGTATGATGAAAATGGTATTTGAGAAAGATGATGCTAGAAAGCACTATGTAAATCAGAGTACATCAAGAGAACTAATTAATTTTCTGTTTTTTTTTTTCATTCAGTCAGAGTCCATGGACTCTTAAAGTTCCAATCAAGATTAAAACTGCTGCCATTTAATGACATTTTTTGAATAATTTAGGATTGAGGAGAGAGAGAGGCAAAAAAAAAAAAGAGAGAGGGAGGGAGAAGAAAGAGGTGGTTAAAAAAAGGGGGGGAAGAAAGAGACAGAGACAGAGAGAGAGAGATAAAGATGACAGAGACAGAGTAGAGAGAAACAGAAGGATAAGAGATGAGAGATAAAGCACAAATATCCTTTTATTTTAATTACTTGAGTAATTGTCTTAACTCCCTGCAAGACCTTAGATTTCAAAGTCTGAATTCAGTTATATAAACCTGAAGAAATAAATATTCACTGACATGTCACCTCTTCCTAGAAAATTCCTAAACTCATCATTGTTGTTTAATCTATTCTTGACATTAATGGGATCAAACTCAGTGGTATCAAATACAAATAGATCTTACACATTGATTTTGAAAAATAATCACAAATTAACATTATCTACACTGTATTGCATTTTTATTCATTTTTTCAAACATTTCCCAATTACATTTTAATCTGGTTACAGGATTGCTTGCACGAATTTTGCAAGCCAGGGGTTTGACACCCCAGCTTTAAACAACTGCCAAACAATCTTTCTATTATCAGGACTTTTAGTCATCTTATTCTTCATTTCAAAACCTTTCAAGGGCTCCCTAGTGGAGCAATAGGGAGCCTACTAAATCATATCCAAACTTTTAAATTTGACATTCATTGTTATTGTTGTTGTCCATCCTTTGTTTTTAAAGGGGACTAATGACATCACAGGGGATGTCTTGACTTGCAATTGAACTGGATTTAAGTGCAGCAAAGTCATCAGTCTCATTCTCCTCCCGAGTCATCAAAGTCCAGTGGCAAGACAAAAGTCAAGACGCCTGGCTATGGCCCAGGATGCAGTGGATGACCTTGGCGTCTTTGATGTCTGACCATCTGCTCCATAACACTTATCTCAGTTGTCTTCGTGCCTTTAGAACAAATTGTTCTTGTTAGCCCAACTTACTGACAGGTTTCAGGCTGTAGTGCAATGCTACCGCGTCTTTTCAGCATTATCTCATAATGTATCCCCTTCAGTACATTCTACACCTCAGTGACACACACATGACATTTTCCTGCTTCAGGCGCTTTGTTTGTAGCTTGTTAGCTATGCCTGCTGAAATCCTACATATCTCTTAAAGTCTCACTTAAAAGCCATTTCCTCCATGATACCTTTGCTGATCCTTCCTCCTTTATTAACAAGATTTCCAGCTGTGGACCTGAGACATCACTTTATTTATTTATTTGTTATGGTATATTTATTTGAATACGTGCCATATCCCCACCTGGAGTACAAGCTGTGTGAGGGCAGAGGCAGTGTCCTATCTATTCTTGGTATTTTAACATTTCTTAAATAAAATAGAATTTAATTATTTATTTACCCGAGTGAAGGAAAAATTAAGAAAATCATCCATAATATATCCCTTAAATAACAGTCATATCTTCTGAATTGGTTCCCAAAGCCATTTACGAACTGCAAATAATGAATCAATCAAGCTTGGGGCTCATGGCATCATGAACTCACATGGGTTTCATTCTGAGAACTGGGGAATCTCTGTACAGAAAATCTCTGTACGTTATTCTTCATACTCATCAGTATCTCTCATTTGCTAAGTACAATTTATCGTATTAGTCTGAAATATTCTGTAAGTACAGAGACTACATGACTACTAGAATCGACTTAAGACAATCCTGTTCAATACAGTATTTTCTCTGAAGTCAGAGGAACTGGCTAGTCACTCTACCTTTGATATTTACTACCTGTATGAAGTCACTTAGCTTTTTTAGGCCTTAGTTTCCCAAACTATAATATAAAGGGACTGGATAAATGACCTCCAGGGTTCATTATGAGCTCCAGGTTTATGACTCTATGATCCTATAAGTTTCCACAAACAATAATAAATAAGAAAGAAAATTATTAGGTATATACAAATCCTAAAGGGAATTTGAATATATCCTTCCCAGACTACTGCCTTAAGAAAGCTCACATTCCCTTCTTATATCACTTACTAATTGCTTAATTCTCCCCAAAATTAGAACATTGGGGATGTTTACAAGAGGTAATGGTTTCATTATTTTGTCCTTAAAGAAAAGCTTTGTCTTAAAACTATTGTTGAGAGGTGAGAATAGAGAAGGAAGGCAAACCCGTGATTTCTTCAGTGTGGGGAACTCCCAGTAGGGAAATTGCCTCCACTAATGCAGAGTCATAACTGTTCAATTTACAGTTTTAGAGAATTTCATGAACAACTGAAAGACTGAGTGACATGCTGAGGAATTATAGCCAGTATTTGTCAGTGGGAAGAATTGAACCCAAGTTTTCCTCACTTTCAGGGCCCTCTTTCTACTCACTAGGCTCTGCTACCAGATTAAACTAGTATAATTTTAGCTCCTCAAAAGGGACTCTAACACTTTAAGAAGATGCCCATAATTAATTTCAGACCAGAAATTAATAACAAAAAATTTTATATTATCATTTGGTTTCAAGCTGTAACAAAAGTATGTTTTGGCACTATTACTAACTGTTAGCAGCAAGTTCTGGAAACAGATGCAATCTTGATATGTGTCCTAAATATGAAACACATTGCAGAAAGACTTGGAGATAAAAATACATACTGCTTATGCACAGATCTTACTGGGCTATTTCCTGTCCTTATCAGCAACAAACGTTCCACTTGTTTTGCCCTTTCTTTGTTGTCTTTTTCACATCCCAGGTGAAAAAATTTTGTTTCCTCTCTTCCTCCTCCACTTCTCCTCTTTCCCTTCTATTCTCCCCACTTTGACATCTCCTTCCCATTTTAAGTGTATCATCTCAAGATGGTCCATTTTCTCCTTCTTTTCCTCTCAAATCTCTCACTTTTTCTGGAACTTTCACATATACTGAAGAGTTGAGATTAACAAAGTGTAATTTAGAACAATACCAGGAAGCCCAAGAAGCAAAGCACTCAACTTTCTATCTCTCCAGAAATCAAGAGTTTCATTCTCTAGAATCGATTCCTCTCAAGACAACCTCTTAGAGCAGATTTAGGTATTCATTTCAGGGTTAAAAGGTGCTTAGGTCACCAGAAAGGGATCAAAAGTGAAAACCTTGCCATTTTGAAATATATCATTTAAAATGTGCCTAACATATAATTTGAAATGATCAAAACATTCAGCCAGTTAGCGTGCCTCCTTTCCCTGTACTCCTCAAGTACCTTTTCCCCATTATCCATTGCCAAACAAATGGCTGACTCATCTCCCTGTGCTTTCTATAGATGGGTGACAATGGTGCAACGATCTCATGATTTTTCTATAACCTTTTGTCTTGTCTTTCCCCATCCTCTCCTCTTCTCTCTCCTCCAGAATGGTGGTTTCCTGTCTATATTATCATTTCTTGGAGTTCTCCAAAGTTTAAAAAATAAATAAAGGTACTTGGGTGCCAGTAGAACACAAGGAACTTGAGGGCAGTAACTAGGTTTTTGGTTTTGTTTTATTTTGTTTTGTTTTGTCACTGTCTCCCTAAAATCTAGTATAGGGCTTTAAGGGTACATTAGTACAGGGCACCAGGGTTGGAGTCAATCAGAAATACTTTAAACTTCTGCTCTGTTGCTTACTTATTGTGTGACTGAGCACTTGTGACAAAGTATTCTTCAAACAGAAAAGGAGGAGGTTGGACTAGGTGACTGCTAAGTTCCCTTCCAGTTCTAAAGTTATGATTTTCATCTGTCACTTAAATATTTGTAGGTTGGATAGAAATTGGAAGTGATATATTTTTGTTGTTGTTCACCTACATGAAAGAACTTTTAATTCATCTGACTCTTGTTGCTGAAGAGATGGAAATAAATGTCTTTTTGCAACTCCAAAGAACTACTAATTAAATGCAAAAATGCTTTAAACCAGCTAAGGATGGAAGAGACAACCATCTGGGCCATCTGCTGAAAATGTCTATCACAAAGGAAGTATTCCTAGCAAGGAATGCCTGATAAGTTTTTCTATCATGGGATATCACTTTAAAAAAAATCTATAACAGAAGAAAATGGGGAGTAAGAATTCTAAGGTGGAATGAGGTCATACTTGACTTTTTAAAAATACCAGTGGGTTTACCACAATTTTCATGTCTTGTAAATGAGCAGAATAAGTTGACTTTTTCATACCTTCCTATTCTCTGTAATCATTTCTAACATTTACCTAAAATGTTTATAAAGTACTCTCTTTTAAGCTTGCAATCAAGAGCATGACTTCTCGGAATTTTCAGAGTCCTACTAAGCATTATATCATTTCTTATATCATGCACTGAGACACCTGTAAAAGGACAATTCCTATTAAGCCATTTTACACCTAAGATAACTGTCACACAGCTAACCTAAGGGTTAAGTCAAATTCATAGAATCTTTGAAGTGGAGTCTAAAATTTAAGTTAAATGACACTTACCCTACTCTCTAGCTCCCCTTTCCTCCCATCGAAAACTATTGTGAGAATACATAGAATCTTTCTTTTTACAACAACCCTGAAAAATTTGCCTGAATTAAAACAAAATCCTCAGGTTTCTTTTGGGGATGACTGTCCATGAAATGCATAAATATTCCCCCACTCCGAGCAGGTTTGACTCTTTTCATGACTAAATCTTTCTCCTATGCAAGAGTGGTTTTATATATGACAGAAATGAAACCTCATACAAACCACGGAAGAGAAACACGTATGAAACCAAAATCATATAGTGCACACTGGTTTCATTCTGAGTCCTAGAAACTCTACACAAACACTTACTCAAGCCATGACAACTCAACCTGCCTGAGTTAGTGGAACATCCATGAACACTCCTCGTTTTCACTGTCCCCAAGTCATTCTGCAAAGATAAAAGGGTCTCCTCTACTGCTGCTTCCCCAGTACCACCCAGTGCAAAGCAGAGAGCTAGCTGCAAACATTTCTGCAGTTTGAGCCAGCAGGTCAGCTTACCTTTTCTTTTCTTTTCTTTCTCTTTCTCTTTCTCTCTCTCTCTCTTTTTTTTTTTTTTTGAGTTTTTTTGGCTAGTGAAATCAAGGAACTTTTAAGAATGCAGAGATACTAAAGCAATCACAGTCCATATAAAAGAGAAAAAAAAAATGTCAAACACTCAACTTGTTAATGTCTTGAATGCTTTTGTTTAGGGTCCATTAAGTTTAACAACTTCCCCCGTGGCTTTAAATGAGGGCTGCTTCAAAATAAGAGTGGCTCTTATTAAACTTAATTACTTGCCCTGTGGCTTCCATGCCAAAGGTGTGTCTATCAAGCAGGTGTCGACTAAAAAGCAGGGTTGTCTCCAGAGTAAAACACAAAAACAGAAAACAAAAACAAACAACCTATATTTTCATTAAGTTTTCACTTTGGCTTTCAGAGGTTGATTGTTACAGTTTTGTAGTTCTAGTTTTTTAGGGGGTATCCTTAAGAAATAAGAACTGATCCTGTCCAAAGCTAATATTGGCTTATGTGTAGTACATTACCGTAGGATCAGAATGAGCAGCAAGAATACAGGGATTGGAATGAGAAAATTCTTAGCTCTACCATTTATAACCCGTCTTCTCTATAAAATGAGGGAATTAGGCTTGACCAAGAGTTCTTAACCTGGTACCCACGAACTTGTTTTTAAAAATGTTTTTGTAACTATTTCCATATGATTGGTTTTCCTTGTAATCACATGAATCGTTGTACATTTAGTAGCATGCGTCAGAGAAGGGTCCCTGAGCTTTGCCAGAGAGTACATGATTCCAAAAAAGGTTAAGAGTTTGCTGAACTAGAGGATATTGGAATCACAGGATCATAGATTCAGAGTTGGAAGAGACATCAGAGGCTATCTAGCCCAAACCCTTCATTTTATAGGTAAGGAAACTGAGGCCCACTGAGGTGAAGTAATCTGCTCAATGTCACAAAATCAGTAGGGTCTGAACCCCACTTCTTTACACTATTCCATGATCCTTACTTCTAATATCTTGTCCATCTTTAAATCTATGATCCCAGAAACTGACCCACAATATGTAGTAGAAGTTGGTCATGGGCTTATTTTAAATTACTTAGACCCAATAATGTTTGGTTAATACTCCCCCAATCCCTGAAGAAGGAAAAACAATAATAACATCTTCCCAGGCCTCAGATGACCAGATGGGGATTTTCCACCAGCAATTTCTAGATTCTGTGATTGTACTAAAAACATTTTGTTTGTCATAATTCGATTCATTTAGTTGATTGGGTTGACCTTTCAAGATACTAGAGCTTAGTAGAAGAAATGCCTTCAAAGGTCCTGTGTGGTTGGCTATTTAAGGGAATTGTTAATTCTTATACTTCAATACTCTGATAGATCCTGTGATTTCCATGGTTGTGGTTCCTCCTTCTACCATTGTTCATCCCAAAGCTTCCATACAGCTTCCCTAAACTGCATCCTATCCTGCAGCTCAGTTTATTCTGTAGCAAAATGGGAATCATGAATACTTGCAAATACTCCCATTGTCCATTCCAATGGCTTTTTCTCTATCCTTATTCTTGATGTATCCTCCCCTGATTCCCCATTCCCTGGATTTTTTAGTACCCTTATCTTTATATATAGTTTGCATTTCTCTATATGTCTACATGTAAGAACCTTTAGGGCAAAGGGATGCTTTACTTTTATCTCAGTATCCTCAGTGGTTAGAACACTATATGGCACAAAGCAATTACTTCACAAATGATTGACTAATTGGATTTTCTTTGCTTCTTAGTGTTTCTTATCTTGTTTGTTTCTAATCTTGTTTGTTTCTTAGCTATCCGTGAATAGTTGTTTCCTCCCAATGGACTGCAAGCTCAGCTCTTTGTGAGCAGGAGCTATTTTGTTTGGGATTTTATAAACTCAGTTGCTTGTGAGATGCTCTAGTAGGAGCTTAATGAATGTTTAGATTTTTAACTTGTTCTGCTTAGATATTTAAACATCATGAAAAGGAGCTAAGGTGCAAAAGTATTTGTTTCAAAGAAAAAAATACGGTCCTTCTCCCAAGGATTTTTATTTCTCTCTACAGGTTGTGGAATGAGTGTCCTCCTCCAGAATGGAGAAACAACACTACTCAATCTAAGGCATTTTCTTTCTAGCCCAGTGACTTTCTTTCTTTTTTTTTTTTCATAATTATAACTTTTTATTGACAGAACCCATGCCTGGGTAATTTTTTTTATAATTATTCCTTGCACTCACTTCTGTTCCGACTTTTCTCCTCTCCCTCCACTCTCTCCCCCAGATTAGCCCACTGACTTTCAACTCTGATTCTTCTTTACATCTCAGAGAGACCTGCAGTAAAGTGTCAGAATTAGGCAAAAGATTATAAAATTTAGAATTGGAAAGAGCATTAAAGACTGAAAAGATCTTATAGATTAGAGCCTATAACACCCCTCATTTTACAAAGGAATAAAATGGGTCCCAGAGAAAGAAAGTGACTTTTCTGAAATCCAATCGGCAGGAAGTAGCAGTGCTGGGATTTAACCCCAGTTCTTTTGATGAAAAATCAAGTGCTCTTTCCACTATATTATGAAGTTCTTGAAGACCACCATTCAATTCAAAGGACCACACTCTGGAGACCTCACAGCACCATCTGCAGACTACATAATGAGTGTGGAACAAACTTAGAAAGACATGTTCACCCACCTCATCCCCCCAAATAAGTATACTTAGAGTTTCCTGGCATGTAGTTTGCAAGATCTCAAGTTCTGATACCCAAGCTGAAGTATCAGACTAATAAGAAACAATGTTTCTTTTTAAAGTACAGTAATAACATAATTTTCTTTTGAAAAGTCAGTAATTCTTTATTTATATATTATCTAGTAATGGGCTCCAGAGAAATAATTATAAATCTTGGTGTCAAGTGTCACAAATGCTTTGAACATCAAAAATACTGTGTGAATGTTATCATTATTATGGGGACAATGAATGGACGTGTGTGTGTGTGTGTGTGTGTGTGTGTGTGTGTGTGTGTGGTTCTCCCTTCCTTATTCTGACATTCCCTTGTCATAACTAAAATCAATAAGAAATAACCTAGTAGTACCATGATTTCAGCACCAGATTTCAATATGGCTATTCTGTGAATATTTTTAGGGCATAATACAATGAAATAAAATGATTTTTTATTAAAGGATAGCCAATAAGCAATTATGTGAATGCACTTAAGAACTATATTTAAAGGAATTTTATATCAAATTCTTTTTTTTTTACATACTAATAGTCATCCTCTAAGTAAGGGATGAAAAACTGATCACTAAACCAATTATATGGTATATCTATATATTCTATCATTTATATATTCCATCCAAACAGATTTAGTTAATGGACTGTCTCATTATAAGGTAGTCTCACTTATAAGAGTGCTATGATATGGTCTTCTCAAGGTTAGCACTAGATACATTATATTTCCTTAAAAAAATACATGGCTCATCCTATTTGCACATGAGTCCCTGAAAGAAATGGTTTTTATGGGCATAGTGTTCTTCAGATGTTACATAAGGGTACCAAGAATGCAAAGGAACAATTAGGAGAGAATTCAAAATGGCAACTGCACCAAATAATTCTGCCCAATGTAACTCCCGTAAGCACTCTCCCTACCTGGAACCAAGACTGGATGTATCGGGGTTCCTCCAGCTTCCTGACAGCTTAAGTCCAATTGTTTCTTCCTTTTATACCATATGCTGACAGGAGGGATTTTCTGTTCTATTTTATTAAATGTTTATACAGCACCTCTCACCTGGGCATTAAAGTATTTCTCTTGTAATGATTCAAGGAAATGTTAGAGAAGGTGGGAAGAAACTGGACTAAATTCAGTTCAAAACTAGTTTAAAGCAGAGACTTGTTCTCCACTCTTGCCCTGGGTCAATATGAGGCTGGCTCATGAGTCAATTTCTGGCAACACCTTTCTTCCCTGTAGAATGGGAATGTGTATGTGTAACTATTTCGTGATGCTTTAAACACTATTCATTTTAAGGGGATTGGAAACACTCTTAACTAACTAGAATGCCAAGCCGTCTTAATTATCACATATATGGATTCTTTTCATTGTTGGCTTTCTTAGTAGTTGATAGTTGGGTTTTTCTTTTATCCCTACGTTCTTGTACTTTTATATAAGGAATACCCCTCATAAGTAAATCCCTCAGGTAGTTAATTTTCCAGCTATTTTATTCACAACTAGAGGTTCTCTTAGGTTTTTCAGGAAGTCACATGGCCAAATCTAACTGTTTTACCTACAAAGAGCTGGACAGATTAATGGAAATAGGGGACCCAAATAGAAACAAGTCTATATTATGCAAGTCAAATTAATATGGCATTGTTCAAAAAAAAAAAAAACACCCTACTCTTTCAGAAGGAAGAGAGTCAGTAGAGACTCACTGTTATCATACACTCAAGCCTTCAATTCCATTTAAATACTCATCTTTCTTCTATGTTTTCTATCTGCCTAAATGAGATGGAGATCCCAATAAACAGAGAATATGTCTATTTTTATGTTATATGACTTCGGAAATATGTATACCAATTGTAACAATGAAAAACAGTGACATGTTGTTTTCCAAAGAACTCTGTCCCCTGCCACCCCAAACCCACTTCCCTCCCTACTCACCCCCAAGAGAAGCCATCTGCTGCAGAAAATATGGTGTGCACTAGGACCAGAGAGAACTTTTCCTGCTATTTGCTTGAGAAACAAAGCTTTCCCTCCTCCCAAGTTGAAAGAAATAAAGGAGTCTGAACTAATCAAAACCTGCAAGCCTGCTGGCGGAGGTTCAACTTGTCAGTGATGCAACTCAGCGGAGTGAATAACGGCTGCGAGCTTTGCAGAAAATGAGAGAGAGACAGACAGACAGAGAGAAACAGAGACAGGGACACAAAGAAAAAGAAAGAAAGAAAGAAATTAACCTGGCCAGGAGTCAAACAGGTGTATGGGGCCTGAAAACTTGGATGGGGAACAGTGTCTGGCAAACACAGGAAGTCAGACACAGAATCCAATTCTTTCTGGTCTTTGTTTTGGTGTTTGTTGTTATTTTAGAAAATTGAGACTTGCTTGATTCATATGATACACACTGTTGTTTAGCCAGAGGCTCTTCAACCTTTCTCTTACTGCCTGTCAGCAATCTTCATGGGACCCTTCCTGGTGATTTAAAAAAAAAAAAAATGGATTATCTGAGATAAAGAGGACCACCTGACTGTTTAAAATAGGCAACTTGACTGTGTCCCAGGAGTCTTTGCAGTGCCTTTCAGAGGATGGAAGCACAAGCGCTTGTACATATGATGCTGCAACAGACAGAAGTATGATATGTTTTGTATGGATTCCTAAGAAAAAGCTGCCTCTCTACTTTGATCAGTCTGAGGCCACATAACTTTTTTCAATGTCTGCAGGGTAACTGCAGCCTGAAGTGACTAGACCAGTTTCTGATAAGAATCTTAAGCACACATGAGTTCTCAGGGAACTGGCTTCCTTGAACTCCTGGGATTTTAAAAGAGGAAGCGTTTAGGACCTAAAGAAGAAATAAATAGAGGGTTATGTCATCAATCTGTAATCCTGTATTTAGTTGAATTTAGGTGGGGAAAGCAAAGAAAGTAACAGAAGCAGAAGGAGGTTTGGGGTAAGAGAGGCTTTTTTTGGGGGAAAAAACCCCTGCTTATCAGATGGGATTTCCCACAGTGAATAGTATTCAGCAAGATAATAAAATAAGTGCTAAGGAAGTACCATCTTAAGAAAATGACACTAATATTTGATAAGTTTTCATTTCTTGCTGACTCTTAAAATTTAGAGGTACCTGACCCTCACATTTTGGAAACCTAACTTCCATGTTGCCACACCTTTCCCCACTCCCCTTCAAAACAGAGAATTATTCTAAGTTTTTACAAGGTCATCTCGGCCCAATTTGTTTCCATCTCCACTATGCCACTATGTGTTTCTGGATTTTAATTGAAATACAATCTTTACCTGAAATTCGTCTGGGCACATCGGTGATGGCAGGAAGCCCCGTACCCCGGGTGGAGGACAGAGGGGTGGTGGAATGAATGGATGGTGATGTCATCTGGCTCAGGTAGGATGGGTATGACTGGTCATATGACCATGGAGGGGATGACTGTGCCTGCCTAGGGTCTAGGAGGGGAAAGAGAAAAGAAACAGAAAAAAAAAAAGATTTATGATACCAGAAACTAAAACCTTGGTAAACATGGATATCATCATAAAATTTAGGAAAAATAAAGTAGGAAAGATGAGAATAAGGAATGACTACTCCATACCCCCAACCCAACCTAACCCTGAGATTTTCTATTTACAATGAAAACAGTAATTTATAACACATCTTGAGACTGTTCCTGGTCCTTCACTGGCATAATTCAATTGGCAAAATCCTTTTTAGGCTTTTCTGAATTAACCTAAATTTTCTGAATTAATTAATTTTCTGAATTGCTTAAGTATGTAAGTAAAATGGTCTCCAAAGCACTTCTTATCTGACCAATATATTTGTTGATTCTCCTTTGTTCTTATATAAAATCACACGGTTCCATTTCACAGTTGGGTAATAAGGTGCAGGGTTTTTGGGGGGTAGGGGAAGGAGGGGAAATGCAAGGAGGCAGAGGTACAGTATAAATTTTTCTTTTGCTATCACTGAACTTGAAAACTATCTTTAAGGAAAAAGACATAATTGCATTTTGAAGCCTGCTACCATTAAGAGAGCTAAGGAGCCCCTTCATTATTTGACTTCAACATAAAGCACTTGGGTGTCTGACTTGGAGAAAATGACCCAAAAGAGGAGGCTGGGAAAAGTGTTTTTAATCCCATTAGCATTTGCCCCAAAGATGTCATATGTTTGGAATGTGGCCTACTGTTACCTACAGTCACTGCAATAATAATAGTAATAATGGGCCGCCAACTGGTGGGGCTTAGCCAATGAAAGCTGACAATGTCTTTTGATGTACTACAACAGATTCTTCAGAGGGAATATCTTAAAGCTGAGTAGACTGAGGAAAATGGTAGTATACAACCCAAAAAAGACAAAGTAAGTATACTATATGATTCCAAAATGAAGTTTTTCTAATAACTTTGCTTTTAGGTAAGGGTTAGTGTTTCAAGACTAAGACCAAACTTCTGTAATAGACATTTTTTAAGCAGTGATGAAAAAAACAAAAAGAAGCCAAACATGTCCTAACTTATCACAAGTTAATTTGTTAGAGTTCATGCATACAGTAGGGATATTTTCCACACTTAAGTTTACGTCTGAATCAGCTCTTATGGATCAGGAAAAAAATTTGCTTTTCTCCTCTTGCTTCCCTATCCCCCAAATCAGAGACCTTTATTTGAAAGGGATTAAGTTCAGTTACTGCTTTATAAAATACCACTACAGTAGAACTTGGGTTTGAAGAAATGAGTATATATGAAGATGAGTTTTCTGAAAGAGATCTAGCCTTGAACCATCCCACTCCTTGCTTTTCCACACACAAAGTACTTCCAGCTACTTATTGTTTATTTGCTCAGTTAGGGCATAATTTATTTGAAGAGCTATCTAAATGGAGCATGTTTCCTTGAATTTAAAAAAATCCAAAAATGGATATCTGTAAATATATAGGCATATATGGGAATCCTATTCAATTTATCTTTAAGGGAATTAACCCCTTAAGGTTTTTTGTTAATATTAAGGCTCAGCAAAATAAATGGTTAATATAAACTCTCCTTTTAGAAATCTGAGGGATATTTGATCATTAAATGTAATGAACTTCTGTTGGCAGTGTTTCAAATCTGAGTGACTGGCAGTTGTTATATCTGATATTGACATACTTTCCTGCCTTGCATCATTAATGTAATTCACTATTCAGAGAAATGGTACATAATCTTCAGCTGGGAAGAGTATGATTCCTAACTGCCCTGAAAAGCACTCTTATAAAACAAAAGATTATGCTCAAGCAAAATTCTCAATAAATGAAAGAAACTAGAGACAGTTCAGACTCTTGAATTAAGTACCTAGACTTTAAGCTAGAACTCAGAAGCTAACCTTTTCTTTATCTTAATTTGCTACAACATTTTAAAAAGTCAGCTAACTTTTCCTAAAGTCCATTTCTTTCTTTATACAAAATAAGAATAAAAGCAATTTCATATGAAATTTCAAAACCAAGGAAAATGTAAAAAACTTCAAAATGTAAAAGCAATTCAGATGACTAGCTTACAAAAGTTATACTATGACTATAAATTAAAGGAATTAGGAGCATTTAATCTAGATATGAGAAAAAAGAAGTACCACAGAAAGAACTCTGCCTTTCACTTACCATCTGTTTGACATTGGGCAAACTGTTTCACTAACAAAATGGCACAGTGGAGTCAGGAAGTCCTGAATTCAAATTCTTAGTAAAAACCAATAGACAACTATAGTTGTCCTGGACAAATTTACATATTTGTTTAAAGGTAGATCTTCAAGGACAGAAATATTACAACTGAGACTTCAACTATATACATATATGTATATATGTATATCCACACACACAACTGTAATCAGGACATTGGTGTTCTTTTATTTATCCTTGCCACTGAGGCTTTAAAGATTTAAATTGCAATTATAATGTTTTAAGTTAGACACAAGAAAGAGTTTCCTGATTGGATGAGTTATAACTAGTACAATTTATAAGGAGATGGTACATTTTTCTTCTCTAAAAATCTTAAGAAGAAAAGGAAACCTCTGGGTTCAGTCCAATCAGGTTTAGAACTAGCTACTTCAAAGTTTCTGTCTTAAGATTATATGATTTTTCACCTCTGTAGCATAAAAATATGGTCTGCTGGATCAGATCAATAGTTTACATGCAGCCCAGTGTTCTAGATCTGATAATCACTCTATTAGAATTTTTTTTTAACTTTTAAAAAATATATATTATCTTTTGGGATTAGTTTTAAAGAATGTTTTTATTTTATTTTTTCTTAATTATAGAGTAAAAGCAATTCAAATTCTATTTTAAAATGTTTTTTAAGTTCCAAATTTCTTCCTTCCTTCCTTCTCCTCCCCACCCCTCCTTGAGAAGGCAAGAACTTAGATAAAGATTATACATGTGTAGACATGCAAAACATATTTCCATATTAGCCATGTTGCAAAAGAGAACAAAGATCAAAAAACAAAAAACAAGAAAAAATAAAGAAAGTTAAAAAAATGTACTCTTCAATCTATCTTCAGACTCCATTAACCCTTTCTCTGGAGGTGGATAGTATTTTTCATCCTAAGTCTTTTGAACTGTCTTAGGTCATTATATTACTAAAAATAGCTAAATCATTCACAATTGATCAATATCAAGATTATTATTACTATGTACAATGTTCTCCTGGTTCTGTTCACTTCACTTTGCATCAGTTTATGTAATTCTTCCCAACTTTTTCTGAAACCATCCTACTTGTCATTTCTTGTAGCATAATAATATTTCATCAGAATAAAATGCCACAATTTGTTCAGCCATTCCAAGGAAATGTTTTATGAAAGAAAGTATAATTTCTTTCCATGATGTCTGACACAAAAAGGCAGTAATAGCTATCCCCCCTAACAACCCTAATATTCCCTGATAACCTTTTATGGCACTGTTAGCCTAATTAACTTATCTAAATTCTTCTTTCAGCCATTCACACAGTACAACAACTTGTCTTGATTCTCAAAGTAGTAGATTCCCTAAGTTTGATAATTTTTTTTAGCATTAGAAAGAACTTTTCTCAGTACTTCAGAAATTCACAGAACAAGAGATTACAGCTGACTAAAAATCATTGACTGAACTGACTGGACTAGAATTTTCTAGTCCAGTTCTCTCATTTTATAGATAAAAACATGAGGTCCAAAACCCAAAGAGATTGGACTGAAAAAAAAAATTTCTGACTCCAAATATAACACTCATATGACTGAACCAATCTACTTTTCTATTCTGATTATTGTTGAAAAAGTCCATATTGTTTCTTTTTTTACATGCTATGAGCCTATTGAAGACCTTAACTTAAAAAGGCTAAAGTCCCCCACTGCATCCAAGGCCACTTCCAGTCATCCTCTTCTATATCTGACCACTGGAACCAGATGGAGAAGAAAGTAAGGTTGGTCACATTGTACAGTCTTTCCTCACTTAAATCCAATTCACGTTTCTAATATCATGGTCCTTTTCAAGAACAATAACAAGCTATGAATTTTTAAATGCTTATGCCATGTTTTCCTTCTTTGTCTGTGCCCTAACTTCAGATCAAAATCATCACCAAGAATTTATTATGTACCTACTCTGTACCAGGCTAAGGGCCAATGATACAAAAAAAGAGACAAAAATAGTCCCTGCCTTCAAGAACCTTATAATCTAGAGGGAAAACAACATAAAAACAAGTGTGTACAAACAAGAGATATGCAAGATAAATTTGGAGATGATCTGAAAAGGAAGATACCAACTTAATGAAGAATGGAAAAGGTTTAGAATTAGAAAAAATAATGTCAAATAAAGGCAATATAACTCAATGTTTTAAAAGCTATTGCCTTTGTTCATTCACTATAACCCAACATTATTAAATAACATTAAAGATCTCTAAGCAACATTAAAACTCTGTTATATGGCATCCTCCTACTATATAAGTATAGCATATTTGCTATTTAAAAAAACTAGTTCTGAAGATAGGAAAAATTCATCTTAACCTGCACTATCAAAAGCTTTGTGGTCTCAGCTTCCTGAAGAACTGAGGAAACCAAAAATCTTTTTTAAAGAACTGGGATGAGTCAAGACAAGTGATAAAGATGCTTCTTCGATTTTTCTCTAATCAGTTGAGGTCACTGACAGGGACAGGGCAGAGAACTAAGATCTATGTCACACTGACAGTGAATTCTGTTGATAGACTATTAACAAACAGGAAACTGAAGTTTCAGTCTCTGTCTCATTGTCTAATGTTCTAGGCAGCAAATATAATCCTTCCTTTAATTAAATTGATTGATTTGTTTCTGGGTGTGCCTGAATGTCATTACCTCTCCCTAAAATCCCTTCCCCCTCCTTCCTCTTAGGTAGAAAGGTCCTTCATCCTCGGTTTGTTTCTCAGAGAAAAGATGTAACTCAAATACCCTGATCTAATTGGACCTGGGGATAGACACTGAGGTGAGACTGTGACACCTTTAAGTCACAAAGTTTCTTTGTAAGCAGCTGCAACCTTTAAAAAAGAGGAGCTGTATTTTGTGGTGGCGAGGAACTAGAAATTGAGTGCATGCCCATCAGATGGGGAATAGCTGAATAAATTATGGCATATGAATGGTATGGAATATTATTGTTCTATTAAAAAAAAAAAAAAGATGAGCAGGCTGATTTCAGAAAAGCCTGAAGAGACTTACACGAACTGATGCTAAGTTAAATGAGCAGGACCAGGAGACCATTGTACATGGCAACAGCAAGATTATGTGATGATTAATTTTGAGACTTGGCTCTTTTCAACAATGAGGTGATTCAGGTCAATTCCAATAGACTGTGATGTAATAAGCTATTTGCATCCAGAGAGAGAACTATGGAAAATGAATGTGAATCAAAGCATAGTAGTTTCACGTTTGTTGTTGTTTGTTTGCTTATGTTTTTTCTTTCTCTTTTTGATCTAATTTTTCTTGTGCAACATGGAAATATGGAAATAAGTTTAGAAGAACTGCACATGTTTAATCTATATTGAATGCTTGCTGTCTATGGAGGGAGGAAGGAGAAGAAATTAGAGCACAAGGTTTTGCAAAGGTGAATGTTGAAAACTATCTTTGCATGGATTTGAAAAAAATAAAAAGCTATTAATAAGTTAAAAATAAAATAAATCAAAAAATAAAATAAAATGGGAAAAAAAGAGAGGGCTAAATTGGGGAATACAGAAAGGCTCATAAGGATGTAGAACTCCACCAACTTCTAAAGAATTTATTGAGAATTTAAAAATTCTTCTCATAATGGAAAGGACCATGGCTTTGTATTTAAGAGGTTTGGGTCCCAAACTCACTCAAAGCTCTTTTGATCTCACCTGAAAAATAAATTATACATTGTTCAATACTGTCACAATTTTATGTTTTCACTGATACGAAGAAATGTATAAATAGCTATATCTCCATTCCCTTAAGGGCAGCTAGATAGTATAGTGGATAGAGTACTCACTTGAAGTCAGGAGGATCTTAGTTCAAATCTGGTCTCAGATGCTTACTAGCTATGTGAATTTGAACAAATCACTTAACCCTTATTTGCCTCAATTCTAATCTGTAAAATGGAATATATGGAAAAGGAAGTGGCAAACCATTCCAGTATCTTTGCCAAGAAAACCCCATGGACCTAATTGGACATAACTAAATAACTCAACAACAACAATTGCACCAACATTTATTACATTTATTAAGCATATATTATGGATAAGACACTGAAGTAGGCACAAATAATTCAAAAGGCTACAAAGCTGTGGGATGATTGGGTACTGTTCACTGTGCCATACTGCCACCTTTTTACCCTATTATCTCTTTCCTTCTTAAAAGCAAAAGCAAATGTCTTTGGCCTTGAGGAATCTGCATCCTCCTAAAAGTCACAACATTAACAGAGATAAAGAGGAAATATCTGCAAAGTCATTTCATAAGGAAGACATCATCATGACCTGAGATGATTAGGAAAGGCTTCTTGTAAAAGGTGGTACTTTGGTTGTGCCTTAAAAAAATCTGGAAAGTAGAAAAGCTTGTCTATATTAATTATGTAGTTTAGAGATACACGTTACATGTACACTTTAAAGGGTTGGTTTTTGGCACAAACTCCTGAGAGCCCTGAAGAACAAGATGTTATATATAAAAGCACAGAAAAAGGATGAGGCGATAGAAAGAAACAAAGGACCCTAGACGTATTGATGATGATGGTGGTGATGGTGATGAAAATAGTGATGATGCTAATGATGATGGTGATACCTTACATTTATATGGGGCTTTAAAGTTTGCAAAGTATTTTACACATGTTTTCCCATTTGATATGGGGATCAACTCTGGAAGGATAGGTGCTACTATTCTCATTTTAACAGAGGAAAAAACCGAGGTAGAGAGTTGATAAGTGGCCTCTAAAGAGTTATATAGCTAGTAAGTCTCTGAGGCAGAATTTGAATACAGTCTTTTGTCACCAAAAAAGAATGGAAGGAGATGAGTTTTGTATTATGTATTATAATTGTAATACATAAAATCATTATGTATTAACAATTTTAATACATAACAAAAAAACTTGAAAGAAAATAGCCAGATTTTCAAGAGAAAATATTATTCCAGGAGAAGGTAAAGAACAATATAATAAGTAGTGTTAAGAATTATTTTTTCTTTTCAGGAAAAGGAGGTAAATTTTTTTTTTTGTTAAGTCTGAGGCAGGATGTTATTGATTTTAAAATGACTAAATGGTCAAAACAATGCCTCGTTCCTCAGCTCTCTTTATTGATAATGAGCATAGAACAAATTAGAAAATAGCAACCCAAATAAGCATTTAAACTACCATTATTGCCAGAGATACACAGAAATATGTCCTAATGGAAAGTTCTCAGTCTAAATCCCAGTTCTGCTATCTATCAGCTGTTATAGCTCTAGGCAAGCCCCCTCTCCACTTTGGGTCTCACTTCCCCTGTAAAAAGCAAAGATTGGACTGCATGGCCTTTGAAGTCCTTTCCCAACTCTAGACTTATAATCCTGTTATCCTTCTTTGGACAGCTATTCTTTCATCTGTAAAATGAGTAGGTAGGACTAGTTTATCTATATTATAAATTTATAAGGTCGCTTCCAGCTCTAATACTCTCTAACATCTCTAATACCCAAATGTAAGTCACCTGCTGGGCCCTTGAGTTTTACTAGTGTCCCCTTACAGAAGAAACCAGCAACCTCTCTTTAAAGCAGAAAGATAGTTGTCAAAAATTCAACTTAATTTCCTCTTCTTTGTCTCAGAAAGAAATTTTTTGAAAACCACGGAGAGGGAACATAATTAGTTCTTTAAAGAATCTTTTGACATCATCTGTGCTCTTGAAATTTTCTGTGGACCCAGCTACCAAACAGAGCTATGATTTCTAAACAATTACAGAATTTAAGAAACTTATACTCTTCTCACGAGTGATTAGATCAGTCTAGACAAGGGGTTCTTAAATCTTTTTTCCCCTCTGCCGTCTGGTAAAGCCTATGGACTCCTCAGAATAATATCTTAAATGTATCAAATAAAATCAATTCTACTAAAATAAAACCACCAAACTATTAAAATTGCTAAGTTCACAGATACTCCCCCCAAAATCTGTCTGTGAACCCTAGGTTAAAAATCTCTGACTAAAGTCTCTCTTTCCAAGCTCCTAATAGGCATATTTCAAGTTCTTAAGTCTTACAAAGGGTGAGATTTTCATAGGCCATCTCTGTGAGTCAATCGATTCTGTGTATTCCGAACCACTAACTGTGGTAGATGATATGGGGGAAAAACAAAAGAAATAATAGACATGGCCCTAGACCTCAGAGAGTTTACAGTGTGCATGGGAGACTGGACATGAAACATGTTAACATGAAACAATTTGACACAAAGCAATATGGAATGATGCATTGTTAAATCTTCTTAAGTAAGAATCTTCAAAGAATACACTTATGCTTAAAAAAAAAATCTGCGAGGAAAGGGTTTCTTGAAAGAAACCACAGGAGCACAAACATGAGTCTCTTTAAAAGTCAGTCTTTTTGTGTGTTTCCGCCACCAGCCCTTCATGAAGGCAATGACTGCATCTGCTTCCCACTCTATAAAATGCTATAGGCCGGCTACACTACCTAGCAATGTGCCGGGGAGGGGGAGTCAGTAAATATTAATTGGGGGAAGGGAGAGGAGGATTTCGGTACGCTGCAGACGGCTTTGCATCAGGGCTCACCTTTAAGTGGAAGCTAGCATTTCTTCAGATGAAATCTACAGTAAGATAATAAAATTTTCCCCTTCAGGTAGGTTATGGATCTCATGACGTTCAACCCCTTGGTAAGGAGCTAGAAAGTCTGCACAGTGTCATAAGAAGTCACAGCTTTCTGTGACTAAAAGGCCAAAGTGCACGAGAAACCTCCCAGAGCACTGTACTATCTGAATAACTTCCCCAGGATAATTTCTTTAAAGCCTGTATGTTTGTCTCGCTATCAAGCACGGAGCAAGCAGAGCAGAAATCAGAAATTTAAGGGGGAAAGCTCCCTAACAGAACAGGATGATTATACTTAAGGAGGAGGTACAGAGAGATGAAAAGATGGAGGAAGAGAAGGAAAAAGAGATGAAGAAGGAGGAGGAAGATGAAATAGAGAAGAAAAGAAAAGGAAGAGGAAAATTCTCATATTATAATAATAATAATAAAACAATAATAGGTTTAGGGGAGGGGTAAGTCGTCAAGCTGCCAGAAAGCTTTACAAAGGTTCAGTTTTTTTAAAGGCTATACTTGAAAATTCAGTGATTACTAATAGCAGTCCTCCTTTTGCAAACATTTTTGTTATGCATGTGTGGGTGTGAAGAAAGGGCTGCTTTCGTAAGACTCACAACAGGGCATATCATGCACATGGTGCTGAGCTTCATGCAGAGATGGGCTGAAACAAGTCAGCAGGGGCAAGGCCTAAACTAACACACAAACAGCTCCTTCCTGTTCACACTGCCAGGTAAGCTTCTGTGGAACACGAAATATCAAGAGCTATTGTTTTCTTCCACAGCCTGGTGCCTCTGCTGCGAGGGGCTCTCGCGTTTGGGGGAGTCGGGAGTCCCTGGGTTCTCCCTCTTTGGATCCCAACATCTCCGTGCATCTCAAAGCAGGAACCACTGAGGAGGCATCTGAGGTTTCTTAGGCCTATCAAAGTGGCTGGAACTTAACACAAAAGTCAGTGTTTGAGGGCAGCTATCTTAAATTTCACCCAGATCAGAGAAAGCCAATGAACTCAATTGAGAAAAGTGGTTTCACAATTTCCTATGTTAGAAATCCCCATCATATTATTGTTACACACACACATCCATCAATCCTCACTTGAAAGCAATCCCCATTTGAAAGTGGAGAGAGTTCTGACCATGCATTTCACCACAGAAACTATATCAAGTTAAATTCTATTCCTGCCACTGTCTTCCCAGCTACCACCAAATGTCCAAGTACTGATATTTCAAAATGAATTTTACACAGACCTTCAGCTCTTTTTTGGCATCATAAAACATTATCTCCAAACATATAGATAGCTCCAAAGGGTAATAAAATGGAAATAATATTGGATTAAGAATTAGATTAAAGTGGAGCAGTTAGGTGATGCAGAGGAGACAGTACCTGCCCAAGAGTCAGGAGGACCTGAGTTCAATTCCAATCTCAGATACTGACACTTACTAGCTGACCCTGGCAAAGTCATTTAACCCCTAATTGCTTCATTCAAAAAAAAGTAATAGGAGATTAAGATTGGAGTCTTTTCTCAGATAGTCTCCTTCTTTCTAGTCATACACATACTACTCCGATTCATATCCTTGTCACCTCTATCCTGAATTATTGCAACCGTCTCTTAACTGGTTTTCCTTCCTCAAGCCTCTCCCCACTCTAATTCATCTTCCATCTAGTTGACAAAATGACTTTAAAAAAATGCAGGTCTGACATCAGCATCTCCTCACTTCTCAATAAATTCCAATAGCTTCCTGTTACTGGAGATCTAATATAAGAGCTTCTGTTGGACATTTAAATTCTTCATAACCTGGGCCCTTCCTATCTTTCCAGTCTTATTACACCTTATTCTCCTCCATGCCAGACATTCTGGCCTCTCACTGTTCCTCACACAAAACACCCAGAGATCTCCAAATTCCATAACTTTGCACTGGAATCTTCTCTCTTCTCACCTCCAACTCTTATGGCTTCCTTCAAAATTCAGCTCAAATGTCACCTTCAGCAGGAGACCTGCCTGGTCCCCACAGAAGCTAGCATATTCCTTTTTACTTACTCTGTATCTACTTTAATGTATACATCTTAGATACACAGGTCCTTATATATTAACATACTATCCATTATTGTTTTCTCTTTTCATCTGTATCCTCAGCACTTAGTAGTTGCTCTTCAGTCGTTTACCCATGTCCGACTCTTTATGACCCTATATGGGGTTTCTTGGCAAAAATACTGGAGTGGTTTGCCATTCCCTTCTTCAGTGGATTAAGGCAAACAGAGGCAAAGTGACTTGTGCAGGGTCACACAGTTAGGGGCTGAGGCCAGATTTTATTTCAGGGCTTCCTGACTGCAGGCCCAGTGCTCTCTATCCATTAAGCCATCTAGCTGCTTCCACTTAACACTTAGAACACTGACTATAATAATACTTAATGCAGTCCCAGTTCTGCTGGTAACTAGCTGTTTGACTTAGGTGATATTTAAAAGGATTCCTTCTATTATCAAGAATGGTAATAGAAATGATCCAGAAAACATCTTTTGAAGAAACTCTTAAAATGAATCCCAGTATCCTAGCAAGAGCATTTTGTTAACTATAAACAATGAATATAGTTTTATAATACATAAAGTAAAGGATAGAAATAATGTTATCATTTGTAAAGAAGAACTTCATTTTCTTTGGCTGATGAATGGACATTTCCCAGAGCTCATAAAGGTAACCACCAAAATACATTTCACAGCATTCTTGCCAACTTTATCAAGATGGCTTTATATCAAAGAATACTGAAAGAGAAAAATGCCTGAATAAAACTATTAAATTTGATACTACTGAGGACAAGTATCACATTGAAAGAACAATAGCAGAAGAAATGCCGGTAGTTTACAAGAGAAAATAAATCGACAGAGTTCAGGAAGAATGTCTACAGTTTAAAATACCCACATACCAACACAAAGACTATGAATAAAAAATCAAATGAACTCGACATCTTAATACAAGCTAATAAATACAGTCATAAAGGCTTCAAGGAGACTTGGTGAGGCAAGTTCATAATTTTTTTTAAAAACCATGGAAAGATACACCTTTTTAAAAGAGAGACTAAAGTAACAGAATATGATCAAGTAATAGCAATCTATATTTTTTAAAAAAAAGATATATACAGATATATACCTATATCTATATAAATCTGTGTTGAAAGGCTCAAATATTAGAATAGAAATATGGTGAGAACATTTGGGTTAGCCTAAAAGGAGAAAGAGAAATGAGATTTTTATCATTATTATAGAGCCAACCCAGTCAGAAGGATGACATAGATTATACTTTGTTAATACAGTTTATGAAAACGATACAAAAGCAAGATATAAAAGTTATGGGAATTTCAACTGTCAAAATATTTGCTAGAAGGCAGCATGACCTAGTTCATAGAAGCTTGATCTTAGAGTCTCAAACGCTTGGTTAAAAAACCACATCTCTAACATTTACTGGGACTATAAGCAATTTTTTTTCTCTCCAGATCTTAGTTTACTCATTGGTAAAAATAAGGATAATAATAATATAATAATATGTAGTACCTACTTCATAAAATACGTATGTAAAGTACTTTGTAAAAAATTATATAAAGGTCAGTTACTTTTATGCTAGAAATAGAACATCTAATAAATTCTTAGCTTCTTTTGCCCATATTTTCAGTTCTCTGAAAGCTGAAGAAGTAAGAAAGGGAACTGCTACTCTGGACTTAATTTTGAACAACAAAGCTACTGGGAATAGAATTGAGCCCTTTGAATTTGAAAAAGTATTGAATAACACATTGTGAACATAACCTTAATTTGAAACCAATACTCATGTTTAGTTCATAGCACGTAAAATGTTGTTATTGGTTAGCCAGCTGTGCAAGATGTATTTTGACAGTCAAACATAACTTATACTCTATTAAAGACTTCAAAGACAAAGTTTAAAGATGAGAGAATTAATGTTAGTATTTAATCCTGATTCAATAGCAATAAGTAATCATACAGATGCATGGTGCGATCCCAACTAACCATAGAGAAGAAGAAAAAGAGAACATCTAGGTGGAATATCTCAAGATCTCAACAGAAAAGGAATCATGATGAGAATAAGCAAACAGTAGCTTTATACTCAGAGTATAAAGCTGTTTCCATAAGCCTTATTTCCTTCTTCTGTATTTTAAAGACCCCAAGGCTCCGTATGCAAAATAGACTCCTTAGAGACCATGTAGGAGGAATGAATTATTGTTTAAGATGAATAGTTCTGAAACTCCCTAGGGAATCTCACATGGATTTAATATACTACTGCCTTCCATTTCTTGGGAAACTTAATCAGAGGAAAAGAATTTTCTTTGGAAAATTTAGGGTTACATCCAGAAAAACTTCCTACTAACTTACCTATCCCAGAGCAGAAGGTCCTGCCTTGGAAGATATTATGTTCCTTCTCCCTGGAGCTATTTAAGCAAAGGTTAGAACACTACTTGTCAGGTTTGTCATAATGGGGATTTCTTTAGGGGTTTAGGTAAGAGTAGGTGTCTGCTAAAGTCTTTTCCAACTCTGAAACTCTGTGACCCTGTGATTTACTAGTTGGAAAAAATCATAGTAATGGTAACCATGGGAAAAAGTGACTAGGTCATCTTGGAGTTAAAAGAAGAGAATGATGGGCTTGATAAGAAAATGGAACCGTGTAATGTGAAAAGAGTGCTGGCTTTGCAAATTTCATCTACCACATATGTATGTTGTTGGGCACATCACTTGATCACTTTGAGCCTCAGTTTCCTCTTCTGAAAAACAAAGGAGGTTGGACTATAAAATTTCCCATGGTATCTCCCAGCTCAAATAGTTCTATGTTACTTTGTCTCTATATTTTAGGGAAGCATTTTTCAAATTTTAGAGAAAAGTTAGTTATGATATTATGGCTGGAGACCTTTAAAAAGGGAAGAGGGACAAGACTCTCCAAAAAAAAAAAACAAAACAATATTTCATCAACACAATAACAAAATATCTCTATGAGGAAGAAAGAGAAGAGGATCTTACTGAAATCAATGTAGTGACACTGAAGGTTTGTGATTAGATCAGGTTTAAAGTAGGTCTATTCACAATATGAATGGAGGAATACGTTAATAAAGAATAAAAATGATGTGGGAGGAAAGGGGAGAGAGGGCAAGAGGGAGGGAAAAAGAGAGGGAAGAGGAGAAAGAGAAAGAAAGAGAGACAGAGAAAGTTCTGTTTCAAAGCTAAATGACCCCTGATCCAGGCCTTGATAGACAGATCAGTTCTTGTAGATAGACAGATAGATATACAGACAGACAGGTAGACAAATAACTACAAGGAAATGGAATGAAGAAACACAAAAAGGTAGGGGGGAAAAGAAAAAACTCTTTCAAAGATGACAAGTAATAGAGTTTGGCTGGAACCACATGACAAAAATGGATATGAAATAAGGTTACAGAGGTAATATGAAGTTCTATTTTGAAAGGCCTTCAACAAAAAAATTAGAGTTGTTTTCAGTGGGCAGTAGAGCCATTCATTTGTTTGGTTTATTTGTGTTTTTGGTTTGTTTTTTTTTTTTTTTTGTTTTGTTTTTTTAGTAGGGCACTGATAGTAATAGCGTTTTTCATGAGAAAGATGACAGGAATTGTGTTACTAATTCCACACCCACAACATCATTTTTTCCTCTGTCCCTTTTTCTCTATTCCCACTGCCACTACCATACTATGCTTATCATACTCTTTCATTTTGACCAATCTGAACTATCGCAATGACTCCCTTACATTTATGTCTTCCAAACAAGTACCATTTAATACCCCCCACATTCTAATTCAGCCTTCATACTACTTCTGACAACCACATTTTAGCTAAACTGTATCTTCTCTAGCAAGAAATACTACCTTCTACATACAGTGGCCTGCTAATATTTATTAAATTTCTTGTTAAAAATTAAGAATTATCTGTCTGGAACAATGGAGTCAGATCAACAAGATAAAATGCACTAAGCAGAAATGCAAATACACTCAGGGTCCAAAATTAAGCTGCACCAATCACAGTCTCAGAAAACAGATGATGACACAAATTTCTCTTATTTGGGGAAAGAGATCAGGGCCAATGGGTGTAGGATTTAGCATAGACAATCACTTTGTTGGTCAGGCTTTATTAAACCATTTTGCTTTATTAAAAGATAGGCTTCAAGGAAAGGCAAAAATAACTATGATTTTTAAAGAAGCATCAATAAATTAAAAAAAATTAATCTGCACAAGCAAAGGATAAAAAAAACTAAAGTTAACAACAGTTTTTATAAGATCCAGGAGTTTCTGATGATATTATTATGTCTATTGTCCTTTCAAAAAATCTGGTACTCTGCACTAACCAAAAAATATAATGACTTAAGTAAAAAATAAAGTGGTTCCACTATTCTCTGTCTGGGACAGCCCACGTCTGGGATGCTCTGACCAGTTATGGACATCACAGTTTAGAAAAGACATCAACAAAGAATATAGCTATAGATATGGCAGAATGACAAAGTGTTTGGATATCCTATCATGTGAGAAACAGTTGATAAAACCAGAAATATTCAGCCAATAAAAGATATTTTGGGGGGGGATTAAGGAGGTTATGATGCTCTATTTAAATATTCATTATTGATCTGTATCTTAATTCCTGCCATAAGTCTCTAGACACAACAAATGCTTAATAATTCTGAATTGAATATCTAAAGGACTATCAGAGCAATCAATCAATATTCATTTATTAGGTACCTACAGTGATAGAAAGACAAAAATGGAATCACCCTTGCTCTCAGAGAACTAACATTCTATTTTTAGAGACACCACATACTCATATAGATGCTTACAGGACAAATATAAAATAAATATGAGGTATTTTTGGAAGGGAGAGAACCAGCAGTTGGGGACATTCAGGAAAGACTTCATATATAGGAAGATGAGCTGAGTTTTGAAAGAAATAAGGAATTCTACAAGCAGGAAAGGGGTCCCTTCCAGACATTAGGGACAGCTCGTACAAAGTCACAAGACAGGAGAAGGGATGAGGAGATGGGTAGAGGGATTAGATTATGTAGTTGCAGAAAACAAACTTAGAACAAGTGGGTAGAAATAATAAGGAAGTAGATTTAGGCCCAACATAAATAAGGAAGAATATTATAATAATTACAGCCATTAAAAATGGAATGAGCTGCATCGTCATATAGGGAGATCCCCATCACCAGAAGCACTGGAGCAAGACCTGGATGACCACCTGCCTAGGACAGCCTTTAAGGTCCTTTCTAACTGATTGTTTCTATGATTCATCTTAGAACCTCCTGGCATGTCTCCTCCCTTGTGAACATACATCTTTTAATGGCTACCATCCAACATTCTTTCATGTTTTCCTTTCTGAAGGCAGGACAGGTGGATGATTGAGATCACTCCCGAACCAAGAACACATAAATGAAAACTCATCAGTCCCTTGGCCTTAAGCCTAGACACTCCTCTGAGTGTTTCTCAGATTCCCATCACTGCTTTTTCACAGTTATCCCGAAAAGGAGATAGTTTTTAGATCAGCTAGATGGCACAGTGGACAGAGTACAGGGCTTGGAATGCAGAAAACCTGAGCTCACATCTTGCCTGACGATATTTCTTCCTCAGTTTTCTCATCTGTAAAATGGGTATAATAATAGCACCTACTTCCCAGGGTTCTGGTAAGAATCAAATGAAATAATATTTATAAAGCAGCATGAAATCCTTAAAATACTATAGCAAGGCTTTTTCTTCTTATCATTAATAATAATAGTAGAATTATATAAAATACTTACCAAATTTTCTACTTCACAGAAAAGAATTTCTAATATGAGTTTTGCCATTTTTTAATTTGGTCATCCCCTCCACTCCACATATCAAAGGGATGACCTTCTCTTATCAAACTCTGCTTACTGAAATTCAACTAAAGTCAAATTATTTAATCAGCCCCCTTTACATGTAGGACCTTAGTTACTCCCAAAACACACACACACACACACACACACACACACACACACACACACAAGTTTTGGCTCCTAAGGACCTCACATTTATTGGAAGTAGACTACACATATATAGATTAATTCAAGATAATTTGAGGAGAGTGAGAATATTAACAAATTGAAATGGAGGGATTACCAAATTACAGAGGCTTCTAAGGTCTGTAAGTGGTCCTTGAAATTCACAAAATAAGAATTATACTATTAATATGTGAAAATGATAGCTCCTTAGCAAAATATAAAGTCAGATATACAAACATATAACTAGTAATGGTCAAGTTGTCTTCTTAAAATTTTTTATGCATTTTTATATCCCTGATTCATATTCATTCAACAAAAATGGAAAAACAGGAAGGAACAAAATCCAGAAAAAATCTCAACTGGCAACCTTGTGATTAAGTATCAATAAACTCTGGAAAAATTAGGACACTGTATTGGGATGATATTCCCCATTTTCTCCATCTGAGATGAAGTCTTTTATATAATATGGTTCACTTATTCTCCTCTTCTAAGCTTTCTGAGCTTTGTCCAGTTCTCTCAGTGACACCAGAAAAGGGGGAAAGAGAGGGAGGGAGAGGTACCTAGCAAAAAAGCAAACTATGACACGAGGAAAGGCAAAAGTAAAGAAAAAATGGGATAGGGATATATAGGACTGCTAGAGACAGACTAAATAAGAAGCTCTTTTAAAAAAACAATCCTTTGTCTGTACCTGGTGAAAACTAATACATATATTAATAGGAGATTTTTTTTGATTTTCAAAAGAAAAGATTTTCTTTTGATTTGATTAATATTAATCACATGACCTAAATGTAGTCTTTGTGATTGATTATAGAATACAAAAGACATGATTTCTGCCTTTAAGAAATTTATTTTCCTTAGCATATTGTCTTATTTACTTTTCTTAAATATATTTCATTTCAATAAGAAGGAAATTAGTTTCTGAAGATGAGAGAAACAAAAGGCAAGACTCCTTTAGGAGATAAGTTTGTAGGTATTACTTAAAGATTAAACTAAGAAAGACATGTTTTATTATTAGCAACTTCATAAATTTTCACATAGTGTCCTGTTGGGAGTTTAATTCTTCAGAATATTAGCATTGAATTTCCACTTTCTACATGGCTACAATTGATATTCCTAAAACTCAAGTCTGATCACATCACTTCCCTTCTGAAAAAATTTTAGTTATATTCTATTGGTCTATAAGAAAAGGTTTGACTTCCTCTATTTTCTAAATTCATGCATGGTCCTCCCCTTTGAGCATCCTCCATTTCAGCCAAACTGACCCATTTGCTCTTCTTCAATGTGGAAAACTATCTTTAAGATCTTTGTCCAGACTTTGCCCCAATGTTAGATGGCTCTCTCTCTTTATGGTGGTCTCTGGAATCCCTGCCTCCTTTTAAGGTCTTTCCCTATACCTCTCCCTTGTTTGTGCTCTCCCTGCTGGGATTACTTGGTATTTCCCCCCATTTACTTATCTGTGTATCCCTGCTCCCCAGTAGAAAGGAAGTTCTTTGAGGGTCGAGTTTTGTCTTTGTATCACCAGGTCCTAAAGGCCTGACACTTCATAAATAATTAATTAACACTCCACATCCTGTGTTGCAACATAAATATGAAATATTTCCTATCCTCTTTCTGTAAAGTAGACAACAATAGGAACTTCCCCTAGAAAAGGGATTTATGAACTTGTGAAGTATATATCAGTGGGTACACTTACGTGTGTGTGTTTGTATGTATGCATGTACATATATGTGTTTACATATACATAGCAGTGTGTGTATATATACATATATATTATCCCTTAAGAATACCTACTTATAAATACTTATCCCCCTCTCTCTTTTTCCTCCCATAGACAGCAGTAAATTAAAGTCAGGTTTTTATTTACTTTTAGCTCTGGGTATATAAATTCTACAGGGGCAAGGAAAAAGAGAGAAAAAAAGTTCAAAAAAACTTCCTCTGAGTGCTTTGATTTAGCTCCTCAAGTCATAGATTGCCTCTAGTAAATAGCCAGCTCATAGCTGGGACAGAGAGTGAAATCCCACTTCACTCAGCAACAGAACTGAGATTCTCCTCTCTCTCTCTCTCTCTCTCTCTCTCTCTCTCTCTCTCTCTCTCTCTCTCTCTCACTGACCATACTCCTCTAGTCACTTTTGACTCTCCTAGAGACACTAATCCTATTACTGGATTCATTTATTTCCCCCCTTTGTTTCCCATTAAAGAATCGTGTGATCACTCCACACATGAATAGGACAGTAATTTGAGACACAAGCAACCCAGCTGGGCTTTCCCATTTCTGAAAAGATTAAGCTCGTAAATGTTTCACTGTGAGCCCAGCAGACCCAGCCTGACACACACAGGGCCTACTCCAGTGTTCTTCTCTGGACACTCCTTCTTGTTCTTTGCACAAGTCTCCACAAACATTTTCACTGGCTGACCTCCAAGCCTTGAATTCTCTCCCTCCTCATTGTGATCTTCTAGTTTCCATCAAGTCCCTGCTTAAGTTATGTCCTCTGCAAGGAGTCTTTCCTGATTCCCTTAATGCTCATCTTCTCCCTGAGTGAAGCTCCAATTTATTCTGCCTATATCTCATTTGTACCGTTGTTTGCATATTGCTTCCCCTTTAAGACTGTGAGCTTCTCTGGGAGGACTATATTTGCCTTTCTCTGTATCCCCAGTGCTTGATACAGTGGCTGACACACAGTAGGTGCTTAATAAATGCTTGTTGACAACTTGACTTGACCCAGTCCGAGGGGCCTTGGCAGAAGCCTGCTTTAATCTAAGAGCACACAGATGGGAATTTTATTACCTCTTAAGTCAAAGTGTCTATTGATAAAGTGACTTAGCTTAGAGGCTGCCTAAAAAGTTATTTTGGAAAAACTTCCTCAACAGTGTCACATTAAATATTAACTTTGTATTAATACATTTTACTTCTTACAAACAAAAAGTTATATTGCATTTTTTAATTGCATTCAGATATTCCAATGCAATCCCACTGAATTGCAGAAACCCGGAGAAGCAAAAAAAAAAAAAAAAAAAATCTTCTTAAAAATCTCTCACCTGGAAGGAAAGTACTACCTGAAGTCTGCCTGGAAGAAAGTCCCCCTTGGTGTTGGTGAAAATGGCAGGCCCAATGGAGAGCAATGACATGGAGAAATTTGCCTATGTGCTTAATGAGTGATTTTTGAGGTTCTGGATAACTGGGAAGTACACTTTTGGAGCAAGTGACACAGAATTGGGATTTGAAACCAGATTTTCTTGGCTCTGAAGCCAGCTCTCTATGTACTATGTTACTCTATCTCTATATTTATATAAATTTCTAAGTCTTCTGGCACCAAATGGTGAAGCTACCTCCTTTATCTCCCCTTTACCCACCCAGAGGTGGCTAAGTACCAAACGGGCAGGACAGCTTCAAGCAGGAGAGACCAGAGATGTGGTAAATGTATTGTGAGAGCTAACAATGGAATGGAACAGACATGTAAGCATCTAGAGAAAGGTGTTAGGAAAGAGTTTTTAAAAAATTAGATGAGATATAGTCTCATGATGGAGATTCCAGTCTACAAAGGGATACGAATGACATCTACAAATATTTATTGTATAAAATAATAAATGATAAAATAAAAGTCACTTTATCAAAAAATAAATATTTATTGTATAAAATAATAAGTGATAAGTTCAGAATAGCTCTTTCCCTCTGACTCTACCAATTTTTTATATCCTTTCCCAATTATTTTACTTAAAGTTTGCACAAATTTTGCTTATTAATAAGTCAATCCTTAAATATCCTCCATGTCCCAGGCACTTATATGAGGCATTGTTTATACAAAGCTAAAAACCAAACAATCCCTCACCTTTATGGTACGTACTGTTTTCAAAACTCAAATAGAATGTAGGCTGCTTGAGGGCAGAGACTGTTGTTTGTGTATTTTTGTTGCTAGTACACTGCCTGAAGCATAGTGGTCCCTTAATAAATAAGTGCATACTGAATAAATGAAGGACAAAAGTTTGGACAAAGTGTTCTTGATGAGGAAATATCATCTAAGTATCCTCATTATTGCATGATATATTGGAAACATGCTTTGGACCAGAAGTGAAATTAGACTTTACATTAATTGTCAGTGATGGGATCATAGGCAAGTCATTTCATCTCTCTAGGCTCTGTTTCCTTATCTCTAAAATGAAGGAGATCGGGGAGGTAAGAGTTTCCTCCACAAGTACATCTTGGAGTGGGTCTTGGCTGATGTGAAGTCGATAAAGTGTCAAGAATTTACTATAATACTCGATCATGATAATGATGACAATAATGATGATAATACAGAGAAAAAGCAGAAATTAAAATTGTGTAGAAAAATAGACAAGTAATATGTTATCTTCCTTATTCTGTCTACTAGTGCATTTGTCCTGAGGGCACTTTCAGTGAGTATAGAGAAGATAAGCATAAGATAAGAAGATGAGCTGTAAATTTTATGGCTTTTAATAAACTATAAAAATCAGTAACTTTATTCATCTATGCTACTGTCCACAGAACTTTAATTACAAAAGAATAAAAGCAGGATAAGAACTTGTACCAGTACCAGTTCTAGCTAAACACGATTAAACAAATGAGAAGAGAGATTTTAACAATAACAATAATTGATAATAACAGCAGCAAAGAACATAGCAATTGTTGTTTAATGTATGAAGCATACAGCTTTGTATTCTCTCCTTGTATTCTTTGTATGCTTCCATGTATTCTCTATAATCTACATAGATATATATTGTACATATTTTTCTTTGCAACTAAATTACAAAATATATAGTAATAATAAGGGAGGATCTGTTAGTAATCTAATTAAGTAGGATGCTATTTATTCCTATTGACATACTATTGTCATTGAGCTAAAACCTTCTACTTCCCTCAAAATCCACATTGCCTATTACTGAAATATGTGAATTTCACAAATGCACAAGAATTATGTCCTTAAAATTTTCAATGATTCTGGGGAAAACTATATAATGTAAAATAAATCAATAAGAATTTATTTTAAAAATTTTCAGCAAGAGTAGCTGTTTAGTCAATAAATACGCTGACATATTAATAACTTAATAGAAGCCTATGGATTTTCCTAAATTAACAATTAAGTATACAATTTGTTAATGGTACCAATTTATGAACTTGCTCATTGTTTCTCTCCTCTCCAAGCTCCAACCTCTCTATTTTTAGTTGATATGTATGCACATGTATACGTATATTTTTTAAACATGTGCACACATCCAAAATAATATACCTGTGTCCATATGCATGTACAAAATTCATGTAATATGCTTTAATAGATTAAACCTGCATTGAGATTTTTGATATAATTACATGAACATGGACTTAATATAAGTAAATATCTAAAAAATAGCAGAAGATAATCTACCAGAGATAGAGACATGATTAGATGAAGCAAAACAATTGTATTTCAGACCTTTAAAGAACTTTGTGATAAGAGAACTAGCTACTAGAAACAGTATTTAATATTTTTACTATATATATATATATATATATATATACTATATATTTAATTTAGGTTATTTTATATACGACAAAGTCTATATAAATCTAATGCAACATTATCATATGATAATATTGCATATATATGTATGTATAGTGATCACTTTGAGTCTTTCTAGCCTTCCAGTTCTCAACTTCTATTATCTATGAATTCTAAGCACATGTTCATTAGCACATGATTGTGTCAGACTAAATCTAGAAAAAAGATTTGGCACTGAAAAACAGGCGGGAGGGGTTGAGAAAAAGTTGGAGACTGTCAAATATGTCAATGTGTCAAATGATAAATATTAGTCTGTCGTGTATTACTGTTATTCATTCTTTTTAAAGCAAGTAGAATACTGGAATGTATAAACAGGAGTGTAGCGTGTAGACCTCAAGCTAAATATGAATCAGTGACTAATTCTATCTGCCCAATCAACCAGACAATAACTTTGCATTAAAACTACCAAAGAAAGGTTCCTGCTAGCCCTTAGGCAATTTTACAAGCAGACTTCATGGAATGGTTAAACATTTGCATGAAATGTAAGCTGAAACCTGAACTAGTAAAACTGATTTCCAAATGGAGGGTATATGTTAGCACCCCCTGCATTCCCTGGACAAAAGGAAGACATTTAGAAAATAAACATTTTCCCCAAGCATGTATGTACTGTCACTCTACCACATTGTGATGATCTGATACAGAATAAGGTTTCATTTGGTATTTCACCAAATTTCTAAACCAAATCAGCTATATATCAACTATATATCAGCTATATACATATACATATATATATATATATATACACACACACACATACCCTCACCCTAAGAAGTAAATATCAAAATTTAATATTAATCTTCAGAATAATAATCTATTTAATAATTCCAGGAACTTTTGATTTGTGAATTCATATCATTTGGTAGACCCATTGCCCCAAGCCCACGTCTGTCATTTTCTAAGCAAGAAACCTCTGGTTCTTTCTTACCTGCAATCTGACTCTGTCCTTGTGGATTAAAAGGACTTGGTGTGGAGTTCAGGGAGGGCCGAGGGTTCTGAGTCGGGACACCTACTCTCATACCGGGATGAGGAATGCGCCCTAAATCACTGAGGCGTTCAGAGAACAAACTAGGTTTAGAGTCATCAAGCTTCTGTCTGTGCCCTGGAAACAGCAAATCATAAAAATAAAAGCATTATTAATATAGCTGAACAGTCAACCATATCAAATGTATGTATGTATATATAATATGACTGTTTAAGAACTACTAATTGTATTTTATATTTATGTGATTATATAAGACCTCTAATCTAAAATTAGTTTAATAAGCATTATGCCAAATATCTATAGATGAAGAAAATCATCTTCATAAAAGGAAAGTGATTTTCCTAAATCATAGTTTATTCAGCAATAGAAATGCTAACAAGGTTATCCCCTTCTTGTTCAAGTATTCTATGAATGAGACCACACTCTCCCCTCACTGAAAGGGCCAGAAATAAGATTTGTGAGCATTATGGTTCCCCCAAAACTGATGCTGTCTGTCTTTTCTTGTTGTAGCTTATAGAAGAGAGGAAATGAAATTGTGATCCCAGAAGTCCTCTGTATGTGAAAAACTATCCACAGTAGAGAAAAGAATAGCATTAAGGAGATCAGGACAGCATGGTGGTGACCACAATATCAAAGAACAATTTTTCAAGCGAAAGGTTGCTTTTTTATTTTTATGTTACCTTTCCCGTCACCACTAGAAATCTTTTCCAAAAAACTGAAACACAAAACTGGAGCCCTCTGAGGGGAAAAAATAGACATTTCATCAGACCATGAATTTAGAGCGTGAAGGGACCTTAAAATTCATAAAAATCTAACATTTTCATTCTACAGATGAGGAAACAGAGACTCAGGGGGGTTAAACGATTTGTCCAAAACCACACAGAAAGTCAGTGGTAGAGTAAGGACTTAAGTCCAGATAACCTGGCTATATGTATGGTGTTCTTTCCATTATATCATCAATCAAGGAACCCTGGAGGCCTCATGAGGAATCTATACTCTCTGATGTGATTCAGGTTAAAATCAGGTGATTTTTTTTTTACAAGATATGTGAAAAGGGCGACTTTGGGGGGCTTTCTTTAAATCCCTGCTAAAAAAATGAACTTTCTACTAGATTTTTCTCAATTCTCCTTAATGCTAGAGACTTTTCTCTATGTTTTATCTCTAATCTATCTTTTATATATCATGCATGTTTGTTTGCATGTGGTCTCCAGTTTTAGACTGTGAACTCCTTAAAATTAAGGAATGTGTTGTTTGCCTTTCTTTGTATCCACAGTGCTCAGCACAGTGCCTGGGACATCTAGGTGATAAATAAATGCTTATTGACTTCATCATGTATGTAATATCCTCACTGTGTCTTGACAGATCTAAGGAAAAATAGTATTAAATTACTGTGGATAGTGTATGAAGAAGAGACAGAGAAAGAGAGAGATGGAGAGAAACAGAGAGAGAGACAGAGACAGAGACAGAGACAGAGAGAGAGAGAGAGAGACAGAGAGAGACCAGAGAGACAGAGAGAGACAGAGACAGAGAGAGAGAGAGAGAGGAGGAGGAGGAAGAGGAAGAGGAGGAGAGGAGGAGGAAGAGGAAGAGGAGAGGAAGAGGAGGAGGAGAAGAAAAAGAAGAAGAAGAAGAAGAAGAAGAAGAAGAAGAAGAAGAAGAAGAAGAAGAAGAAGAAGAAAAGAGAGGGAGGTGAGAGAAAGAGAGAGAGAGAGAAATAGAGATAGAGAGATAGAGAGAGAAAGAGAGACAGAGAGAAGAGAGAGAGAGAGAGAGAGAGAGAAAGAGAGACAGAGACAGAGAGAGAGAGAGAGAGAGAGAGAGAGAGAGAGAGAGCCACAAAGAGAGAGCCATAGAGAGAAAGAGAGTAGCCTCTAGTAGTCTTTCTAAGCTGTTCAAACTCCAAGAGAATTTTGGTGGCATATAAAATTAACATGTCCCTGTGTTACCAAATCTGAAAAAGAACAGAGATCAGGATGGGCTGTGGACAACTGAAGTATAGAAAAACAGCAAGGAGTCCTACTACTAAGCCACAAACTAAATATGAGTCTATATGGCACTGTTGTTTAAAAAACAAGTTGGATGTTTGGATATATAAATAGAAGAATGTCATGCAATCCTCCCACAGGACTCTGCACTGGGGAGACCTGTACTAGGAAATAATGTCCAGTCCAAACTGGACTGGGGCCCTGACAATGTTTTTAGTAAAATATGAAGAATTTGAAAAGGGTTCAAAAGAGAGCAACCAGATGGATTAAAGGATTACAAATTTATTCTATGAAAGAAAGCTAAAGAAGTTTAGATAATTTGCCTTAAGGAAAGGAAGTTTTGTTAAAGGGGGGATTAATTTGCCTTTAGGCACAGACGGAAATATTGTCCAGGAGATGGTAGTTAGCACTAACTGCATTCCACTGACACTGAGCACAGCACGAGAGAGATGGCTAAGACCCTATTAAGACAGAGTTAAATTGAACATTTGAATTTCCCAACTATAAGTTGTCTCCAGAAGACAAATTCCTCATTTTATTTGCCCCAAAATGTCTTTTCCTGTCTCCTTATTCATTGACTACACAGCCCAAAGAAAACAGACAGGAAGCCAAGACACAGTAACATGAGTGTAGCTGTCTCCACAGTCAAGCTTGTTCCAACGAGGTCCATTAGCTGAAATGTGCCCCGCCACCCACTTCCTGTCAGTACAAGCTTGAAACGTCTGGTACAGCACCGGGATTGAACCTGAAAGAATTAAGGACCCAGGGAGAGTCTCATTCAAACAGGTTAAGAGTTTGTTCCTGATTTTTCTTATCCCTTTCTCCCACTTCTATAGACATCTCAAACCCCAAAAGGAATATCAAGAAGCTATCTAGGATCAATTCTTTGCCTTTTTTTTTTTTTGGCCTCATTTCATTGCCTCAACCTCAGGCTCCAAGAGGTTATATGATTTGTTCAAGGTTAGGACTAATTCTGGTGCAGTTCTTCTTCCATTATCCCTTTTGAATTTGGGTGCCTTACTTCCCACCAGTTTTCTCTCACATCCCTTCCAGAAACCATTTATGACAATACTACAGAAGTAATTACCCTAAGCCCTGGGAATACTGAGTATGCAAGACAAACTTGTATTGCACAGAAAAGCTACAACAAGTGTGTGTTATAGGATTAAATGTATCCTTGTTTTTCCTAAAATGAAGGTCTTCCCTTATAATTGAGTTGACCAAGTGCCTTCAAAAATCCTTTGCCAAAATGTCTTGTTGGGCCCGTATGTACTGTTGAATCATTATAACACTGTCATAGCATTATATTGGATTATTTTTTTTTAGTTCAGAGGCTATATTTTATTTATCTTTAAATTTCCCTTAATTCCTAGGATGATATATCACATATAGTAGATATGTAATAAATAGTTCTTAAATACTTATGTTCCTCCAAAGTTGTTGATAAGATGTTGACACAACTTAAGGACTATAACACATGAACAACAAGAAAAAAGTTTGCAGGTGCTTTTCAGGAATATTTGGGGAATAATTTCAGGGAAAATTCCTACTCAATTGTAAATCCCATGAAAGGTAGGGACTCTTTTTTTGTATGAAAAAATAGGTTTATTACAGAGAAATAATATGCACATGAAACCCCTAAAGTTCACAATTCATAGAGAGGGAAAGAAAAATTCATAAAGGGAAAAGGACAAAACACAAATCTCTACTCAAAGATGGCACAGGAGGGAAAGAGATGCAGTAATGATGGGAAAAGGACATACCCCCTCTTGAAGGGGAGAAACAAGGAGAATCGAAGGTAGGGATTCTTGATTTAATTATCTTTGTAATCTCCAGTAGTATCTGGAACAGTGTAAAAAGTACATGTAACAATTTAATAAAGGCCAAAGTGAAATTTAGAGGCAGCGGGAAAAAATGTTGAGCTCTCAGAGTCTCTTTTTTGTTTCATGACTTTTATGTGAAAAATAAAGCCATGAATTTATAAGAAGCATAATAAACTTTGTCTTTGTTTTCTATAGCTATTTCATTGGTTTATGCCAGTAGCTCTGTAAGTAGTGAATTCAATGCACAAATCTGGAAATATATTGATGTTTTCTCTTAATCTAACACTACAAGAAAGACTGAAGGACTGGGCGAGGCACAATGGAAATTTTGAGAACAGGTGAAATGTTAAAAACCTAAAAGATCTTTTAGAAATTATTTTTCCAGGCTTTGTTACCAAATCTTTCCGGACACTACTGAGCAGCTGCAGGAACATACATTTCTTTTTTTAGAGACCAGAAAAAATAAAAATAAAAAACAAGCAGCCTGTCCCCTTCTTAACCCTGTATAATTGTGTTACACTGAGGAGCCAAAGCAGGATAGGTGCCTCATCTTTCATCCATGACAAAACAAAACCTCTAAGACCAAACCACATTAGAGTAACACTTGAGTGATGAGCCAGGAGGATAAGATGTTCTTATGTCTTGGGCAGCCAATAAGCTTCCCTGGAGAACTGGAACCAAGACTACAAAAGGCCAATTTACTTGAATCTTTGTGCACTTTGCCATGCAAAGAACGTGTTCAGACACTAAAAGAGAATAAATTCCAAACAGAAGTGAAAGAAGAAGAGAAAAAATCTGCTATATAGTTGAAGTTTTTAATATCCAAATTGTCTTTCATCTTAATATTGATAGCCATCTTGAAAGAAACATTTCCTACTCCTTATGAATGGATAAAAGTTATCATTTTGTCTCAAACTTTCTATTATCTTTTTCAAATCTTACTTTCTTCCTCCTCTCCCTTACTTCAGTGTTTTTGGGAAAAGAAAATTCTCTTTATAGACAGGCCCATTTGGGAACACAAGTGCTTCCTAGTAAAGAAACAATACTAGTGAAATTCTGCTAATCCAAAAATTCCCCTGAGTTCTACAGTAAAATTTGTTTATCATACTCCATTTGGAGCCATACAGAGAGCTGATCCCCAGTTTCTGACCCCCAAATCAGTGCTCCCTCCACTGAGCCATCTTACAACCTTAACAAAACGTGATTCGTGGTTCATGAAGCTCCTGCAACTTGAACCATATGGCTCATGTAGCTCATGGTTCATTGGTTCCTGACAGAGCAGCGTTGAGTCCTATTGGATGAAATAATGTTCAATAGCACATTTAAAATAGGGGATAACTGGCCTGGGGGAGGTTGAGAGTTTGCAGAAAAATTTTTTCCCCTCAAACGCTGAATATGTTTGACTGAATGTGACTTTTGTTACTTGCCAGACCCAAAAGAATAAAGCGTTATCAAAAGGTCACTGCAGTCACACATTCACAAGGAGGACAGCACAGGCTTCTAAGTAGCTGTTAAGTCTGTTTAAGGACACTGAGCATTTGGTCAATTATTGTCTGCCCAGCCCAGCTCCTTTCTTTATCCCTAAAGCAATTCTGAGAACTAATAAAAGAGCAGCATGTGTATGAACACAAAATATACACACGCATGTATATGTATGTATGCATGTACTTAATTGAATATAAAAATATATAATATATAAAACTGCATTTCAATATAATTAGTTTCTTTGTTTTCTGTATTTAGAAATATTATTCTGAGAAGGGGTCCATATGTTTCACTAGACTGTCAAAGGGGCCTGGGACACAAAAAATTTGGACTTTTTCTAGTCCAGGATCCCTAGATCAGGAGGGTTCCTAAAGACTTGTAAGAAAATGACATAAGCTAAGCTAAGGATGGGTTCTAAGTGACAGAAGTAAGGAAGGAGTGCATAAAGAAAAACTAGATGCTTTGACTAGTGTGATAAACAAATTGGGTCAATAGATGAAGGTCTTAGCCATCTAACTTATGGCCTGGGTGGGCCTCTCTATAAATACAAAGAAAAAATATAGAAAGAAAATATTAGTCATGGCTCCTCAAACTATATTTACAAGAGGCTGAATGCAAACCATCTTTCCTAAAGTACACTCAGTGGAATTCTCAGCTCACCCTGGTACAAGAGGATTCCATTGTGCTGATTTTAAAGGCATTGTCATTCAAGAAAATTTCTTTTTACACTAGTTTTAATATACAGAAGCCTATGTTACTACTCTTTTATAATCCTGAAGTAAATTTTTATCACAAGAAGCAATTCCATAAAAATAAATTCATGAACAAAAATCTTAATTAGGAAAACAAAACTATTAACTGATCTTATTGGCAAAAACAGGATAATAAAATTCAATCCAGTATTCATTAATCCTGGACCATGTGTGAGGCCCCTCCCAAGGGACAAGGGATAGAAGCAAAAGTGGATAAAGTTTTGATCCTGCTCTCAAGGAGCTTACAATCTAATGGGGGGAAAAGGAGGAAAATAATGTTGATGAAGTCTGAGGAGAGGGAAGAAGAGAGGAGATAAACAAAGACCTATGGGGAAGGAGAGGAAGGGAGGGAAAGGGAGAGGGAGAGATAGAGACAGAGAGAGAGTGAGAGAGAGAGAGAGAGAGAAAGAGAGAGAGAGACAGAGACAGAGACAGAGAGAGACAGAGACAGAGACAGACAGAGAGACAGAGACAGACAGAGATAGAGAGACAGAAACATACAGAGAGACAGAGAGACAAAGACAAAGAGAGAGAAAGAGAAAGAGAGAGAGAGAGAGAGAGAGAGAAAGAGAGAGACAGAGACAGACAGAGAGACAGAGATAGAAAGACAGAGACAGAGACAGAGAGACAGGCAAAGATTTAATCCAGGCATGAGGAAAAATCTGAGCAAAAGACAATCACTACTCTGGAAAGTTCAAGGAGCATAAATTCAAAGTTCTTGCAAGACAGGTTGGTGTTCAATGATTCAGGAATGGCATCATTCTTCCAATCACTTGACATTTTCTGTTTTAAAACCTCGCCTTACTTCCACGAGACCCAAGCTATGCCGGATACAGGGGGTCTGTGCTCTGACCCCTTTCCCTCCCTTTCCCTCATGTTCTCTGTAAGCCTCGGCCTTACAGTCCAGGAGTGCCCCTCAAGCCAAGCCTTTAACTTGCCCTCCAAGAGGCAACTGTAACCTGAAGATATCAGCAGGTTTCATACTCCCAATGAAATAGCCATCTATAGCCAGTACAACAGTCTGAGGGCAAACTACGGTGCAAAAGTACGTCCATATCCATGAGTCTCCTGCTGAGAATTTTTCCATTCAGTTGGTAATGTGAGTACAGAAGAACTTGTATCAGAGCTACAATTCCGAAGCAGGGGTCCTCAAACTACGGCCCTTGGGCCAGATGCAGCAGCTGAGGACGTTTATCCCCCTCACCCAGGGCTAGGAAGTTTCTTTATTTAAAGGCCCCAAAACAAAGTTTTTGTTTTTACTATAGTCCGGCCCTCCAACAGTCTGAGGGACAGTGAACTGGCCCCTATTTAAAAAGTCTAAGGACCCCTGACAGTGTGAAGGTACAGGTGAATAAATACACCACTCCACAGTGAATCTGAAGAAAAGGACAAGCTAGCAGAGCACAGTGAAAGACTATTTTGCTAAACTTCTCAGCATTCACAGTGCCTAAAACTTACAAAGACTTTTTGAATGAACAGGGCTAGATCTGTTGAGAGGACATGGTTTGGGGCCCTAGCACTTCCATTTAATAGCTGTGAGACTATGGGCAAAGAGCTTCCCCTGTAGTTGTAGCTGCCTCATTTGTAATGTGGGTAGTTGGTCTTCACAGCTCCTAGATCTAGGTCTAAGATCTGCCTTCTGCACATGTGTATGTATGTGTGTACACAAACATATCTATATGCATATTTATGCATGTTAAAGATAGGGAAGGAGAATGACTGGTTTTAATCTACACCAAACATACTTTCAAGACAGGATAGAAGTTTTAGTATATCTTAAGGGAATTCCTTTTTTGTTGTTGATTTTAGGAAAGAATTTGACAGTCCAGAATATATACAGAAAAACTGCTTAGAGCAAGACATGAATAGGTCAGAGCCAAAAACGTTAGAGGAGCATAAGCATTTGGGTTTCTACTCTAAAATTCTGACACTTTTCTGTACATTCCTAGAAATGTACCGTGCCCTTTAGGAGAGAGAGAAAGGATACCATTGCAAAGGGGAGAAGTGAAACCCCTCATCTGGTTAAGCACTATTGGGACATTCTAGCAATGTTTAAGTGAAGGTCTGGAAATTACAGACCTATAAATCTAGCTTCCAAAAATGAGGCAGCCTTCAAATAAAAATGTTTTCAAACATCTTGAAGAGAAAAAAAAAAGATAGCAGACAGTCTAAACTGAACAACTATTCCATGAGTACTTCATAATTTTTTAAATCCCTTTTAGGATTTTATAGCCTCCTGAGAAGTAGCCTTGGCAATTAGCATATATTTTAATAATAATTCTTCTTCCAGGCTAATGGGTTTTTTGTTTTGGTCTTGTTCTGGTCCTATGATTTCATCAATATAGAGAAGCCCCAGTGTGGAAACTCTTTCTACCCATACAGATCAGAAGCTGGTATGCAGCTTGGAACCTTAGACTGCTGCCTGACTAAGTGATTCACCTATAATCACACAATCAGGAAGAGGACATGAACATGAATTTTCTTGACTGTGTGGCCAACAATCAAAAGATCATTGAAATAATACACAAGAACATACCCTGTTTCTCATAACTATGTCATAGCTATTAAAAAATTTATGCTCACATGTGGCTTTTTGGGGGAGACAATCAAGGCTAAGTGACTTTCCAGGGGTCACACTGCTAGTAAGTGTCTGGCCAAAATTTCACTCAGGACCTGACTCCAGGTCTAGTATGCTACCAACTATTTATCATTTGGATCAAATAAATAAATAAGTACTTATTAAGCACATACATTGTACCTAGAACTGGGCTAGATGCTACAGGACACAAAAGAAATATAGGTGCTTTACATATAAAGAAATACTATATATAGTGAGACAAATAAAACATGCACACATATTATAGAGAACAAGACAAAATCTTATGTAATAATGTTAAATACTGATAAAAGAAAGTGCCAAATTATCTGGTACAAATAATTTTGTTCATGAACAGAAAAAAAATTAAGAAAGGTGGCCTCTGACCATTTAAAAATTATTTTGGAGGAAGTTATTCTAATGTGGTTTTATAAAGACATATAGTAAATCTGCCTGCTACTTCCAAAAAGACATTTTATCATGTCTCATAAATATTGTGGTGCATAGGAAAACATAATCATGACAAATAATAGTGAAAAAACAAAAATAGAAGTAAAACTTTATCTCTGGAAACTGTCTCATCTTTTCATCTTTTTTTCCAATCTTCAGTATATATTTATATAGATTAAACATAGACTGTAACTTTCTTGAGATCAGGAACAAGGTTTAATTTATCTCTGCAGTTCTTACACCCAGTACACTGTCTTGGACTGCTCCAAAGAAATTTTATTGAATTAGTTGACTAGCTAAGCACAAGTTTTGTTTTTGTTTTTATATTACAACATTTACAGTAAAATTCATATTATCTTAGCTCATGGGAGAACTTGCTCTTTTCCCTACTTTGTCCATTGAAAGATGAAAAGTTTCCCCCAAAAAATGTCATTAGAAAACAATTTCCCACTGTGAGATTGATAAGTCTGCAATCTTCACTGGGAAAAGCTGCTGACTCACAAATGTCCTTTAGAGTATAGTGCTTAGTTTAGAATAAAAATCTATTTCTGGAGAAGGTCAACAAAAATGGACTCAGAAACTCTCATCATTTTTCTAGCTCCTAAGACCTTTGAATATTTGGAAGTCAGACATATTAAATAATTAGCTTACTTGACACCAAAAAGACAGAGCCCCTCCGTTAGTCTTAAGAGCTCAGATACAGTAGATGAAAAAAGGATAGCTCTAGGTCTATCTTGTTTTTTGCTCTAGAAAGACACACAGGAATATAAATCAATCTCCAACCATGAATAGTAGCAAGCTGCCTCTTCTTAAGCGACATTCCAAAAGGAGTCCTATTAATAAAAGTATTGATTTCTGAACATTGAGAGAAAGAGACAGAGAATAATAGAGACAGAGACTACAAATCTTCAAAAGTCCATCTTCAAAAATTTATTTAGTTGTCAAGCACGTGAGCCTCAAAGTTCATCAAGAAAGGGGAGGAGAAACAATTTTCACCCAAGAGAGCAGGTTTGGAGATTTTCCAGTCTCTTGGGTAAATATGTAATTATGGGAAGAAAAATATAATCTTACTCAAGAGACATAATTACATAATTAGGCCAAGAACTCCATAGAAAAAGTTAAAGAAAAATCATGTGACTGAGTACTACATTTATTCAATAGCCCCTTCTAATAATTCCTTTGGAATTTTTTAAAATTACTGGTTTTTTTTCCACATAATATATTATTTTATATTAGTGACTGAGGAATTCATTATCCCCAAATCACCAGTATATTACCTGTTACATATATTGGTAACAAGAGACTCCTAAAGACCCCAAGACTTTGAGCAGTAAGCGACTAGAAAACCAGCAACAAATAAATAACTACAGATAAGTTATATATACCCATATATGTACGTATAAAATATAAATGTAGGGATTGAGAAACTTTCATCTGTCTGTAACTAGAAACAAGTTCCATTAATTTTAGGCCTAGAATAGGAGAAGGAACAACAGGCCTATTCACATCTGGGGCTGACAACTTCCATGTTAGATTTTAGGCTGTGTCAAATCGTAAACATCTAAGAAGAAAACTTCTGGAAAAAAGGACAGGGTTATTAAGCCATGCCAGTATCAGTCACGCCTCAGGAATAACATTCTGATGATCAGATGCCTGGGTTATATGTACTTTTCCTGAATTAACTGATTCAAAAACTTGTTTTGTTGCACTTTAAAAGAAAGAGAAAATACTTACGGGAATTGAGAAGAATAGAAGAACAGAAGGAAATAGTGGAAAGAGAAAAAGCAGAGGTAAAACAAGCAATTTGCAGGCTCAGGAGAAAATGAATTAAATGCCAGCTGCCCGGATGAATAGATCTAGCACACTTTTTTTTTTCCACTTTTGCTCTCCTTACCCAGGATTGTAACCTGGTACCAGAGTGTGGGTCACTATATTTTCCTGCCAACTGTTTCCAAATTCAATATGTCTGTTCAAGGTTAAACTCCTATCCAGGATGGTATCTTTCCCCCTCCCTACAATTACTCTATTAAAATGCTTTCAAGACTAAAAAGGGCCTTTGCAGTTTTTCAGTCTAGAGATTCTCAAATTTTTTTTGGTCTTAGGACCTCCACTAGACTCTTCAAAATTATAGAGGTTTGTTAAAAAAATGTTGTTTATGTGGGTTAAAGCTATTGCATTTGCCATTAGAAATCAACACTAAAATATTTATTAATTTAAAATAGCAAAAAAAAAGTTTAAACATTTTTATGAAAAATAAACTATATTCCCCAAACAAAAAATAGTGAGAAATGGAATTGTTTTACATATTTTTGCAAGTCTCTTTAATGTCTAGCATAATAGAAGACAGCTGGATTCTCATATCTGCTTCTGCATTCAATCTCTTGTGATATGTTGTTTTGGTCGAAATATATGAAGAAAATCTATTCTCACAAAGATATGTTGTTAGAAAAAAGAAGTATTTTAATAAGCAAATAGTGTCCAGTATTATTATAAAAAGAGGGATTTTTTTTTACCTCAAGGACCCCCAAAATATCTCAGGGACCTCTAGAGGATTTCAAGACCACACTTTGAGCACTATTAATCTAATCTAACCAATGTAAAACTAGCAGAAAACCAAGGTTTCCTTACTCCCAGTCTAATCTTCTTTCCACGATACCAAATTGCATGAGAGAAAAAAGGAATTGTCTCTCAATAAAAGTTGAAGAGAAGAAAAAAGTGGAAATTTAATTTATAACTCTTATTACATCCAGTCAGTACCATTTGCTTTGATCATCTCCCAATTCACTCTCAGAATCATGGAATTTCAGAGTTGGAAGGAAACCCAGAGTCATCTGGTCCAACCTGTATCTGAACAGGAAACCCCTCCACAATATTCCCAGCATAGGGGGATCCAATTTTTGTTTGGAGACCTTTCTTTGGGGGAGGAGGGGTGCCTCTGGGACCAACCTATTCTCCTTTTGTCTTACTGTAACTGTTAGTAAGATTTTCTTTATATTACACCTAAATTTAGTTCTATAATTTTCATTAGTTGCCCTTAGTTTTGCCCTGGGGGCCAACCAGACCCAGTGGTCCCCAAACTTTTGTTCTCAATATCTTTATCCTATTAAAAATGATTGAGGATCTGTCCAAAGAGTTTTTGATTATGTGGGTTATAGTATAGATATTGATCACATTAAAAATAAAAACCAATTATGAATTTGTACACTCTCTGAAAGGATTTCAGAGATTCTGAGGATGCTCTAGACCAGACTTTGAGAACCACATTGATTACTAACCACTGTGATTGATTCTATCTCCCTGGAGATCTCATCTCTCTTCCACTTCAATCCCAATCTTATCATGTCCTTCACTTTCATGTCCATTCCCAGTTCATTCACCTGATCTGACCTTGGCTGTCCCCTTCTAGATGGGTGTACTCTAATTTATCAGTATTAATAAGGCAAGCTTATTCTGGAGTCAGGGAGTCCTGAGTTCAAATGCTGACTCATCTACTTAATAGTTGTGTGATTCTAGCACCTACTTCCTAAAGTTGATGGGAAAATCAAATAAAACAGTACTTTCCTGCCAAATAATAGGCACATAAATGTGTATTCACTTTTTCTTTACTCCCTAAACCACAGTACTCAGAACTAACTGCAATACTTTAGATATTTTGGGACCTAGAACACATCATCTCCCTAATCTTGAGTTCCAGGTTTTTTTAAATTTGCAACCTAAGATCACATTAGCTTTGTCTGGTTCCAATCAATGAACACACATATTGCAAATAGTCTAAAAAGGTTCTTGGAAAAACTAGGGCCTAGTTTAGTTTAGTTTAGTTTAATAACTAAACCTAAATTCCTAAACTCTAATTTCTTTTTCTATTTGGTACAACCTAAAATAATAACAGTGTGAAACATACAGAGAAGGAAAAAACAAAACAAAACAAACAAATGGCAACTTTTGTTCATCTTTATTTTTCAAAAAGAAATATAAAGCATCCCTGTGCATTTCCCAATAATCCAGCTAAACAAAGCTGGCAGTAACTACCCATCAAAGATTCAAAAGACAATAAAAGCTATCCTGAAGATGCTTGATCTCTACCTTAATTCTCTGCTCCTTTTTTCTCAGTATGGCTGCATACACATGTGTAGGTACTTTAGTAAAGAGAAAATACTATAGGGAGGCACCTGAAATTTACCCTCCCCCCCAAAAAAAAAAAACAACCTTCCTGGCACTTCCAGCAAGGGCATCACCTTTTCCATTTGGCTGTCGCTTGAAACAAGAGGAAGAAAAATTTTAAAGATAACGAGCAGGGAAAGAGCCAGTCGGCTCCCAAAGCTTGGTCTTACAGCACTGAATGGCAGGAAAGATCATCAAAAAAGGAAAAAAGAAAAAGAAAGAAAAATGGGGGCTGGAAGAGTTTAAATGGGGGGAGCCTTTCTTGCTTAAACTGGACCCAGTCCAGCTGGCAAGATGAGATGGTTTTCTTAACGCTTGCGAAACCTGATTACTTTAAAGGAATGAAGAGAAGGAGATGTAAACACAACCATTAAAACAGATTTAAGGTACTTAGTTTTAATCTAGTCTAAGACCTCTCCAATTGTATGCTGCTTTGCAATTCTCAGCGAGCTAGACATCAATGAGGTGCATTTTGGTTTCTCCTAACTGAGGAATATTATCAGCTGAGGACTGTGGTTGCCATCTAAGTTTAAGGCAGGGAAGAAAGAGAAGTTTTAGCAATAATGGATGGGTGTCTGATGCATCTTTCAGAAGTTAGTTTCCTACATTAAAGAACTATTGTTTATATCTACGATAAGTCTTAGATTGTTTAAACACGATTAAACAAGAGATGTTTCTGAACTCCCCCCTCCCCATTAAAATTCAGATGGCCAAAGAGCTGAAAAATGTTGTTGACAATTAAAAAAAAAAAAAAAAGAGGTGGGGAGGGGGAGGGTCATTTTGATCTAAGCCAGCAAAGGTAACATGATATAAACGCCAAAAGAAAACAGTTTTTACAAGTTAAATTCAAAGGATTATCTCATATATCAGCACCCTTTCCCCCTACGTTTATCCACCTATCCACCCTTCCTTAATGCTGTTGCACAATTTACTACAGTCTTGATAGACAGATAATTGCTTTATCCACCCATGTGTAATAAATGGAGTCTATTGTGTTAATCCTGGTATTCTTATCTTCTGTGAACTCAGAATAAGGAACTGAAAAGCCTACCCCCTTCATTCCACAACTACTGGAGTTTACTCGTTTTCAGCTCTGCTAAAGTGTTCTTACATTCCACTCTGTCTCTTAAGGTGCCAAGTATTTTGAGTAGTATCAAGTTATTGTTATATAAAAGGGCACCTAAAAATAATGTTAAGTGGAGCTGGAAGACAGCATGTCCCACCCTTTTTTCAAATCATAGGCAGAGTGGAAAAGAGGATTTTATACTCAAGCAAAATACAACAGAACAGACAGAGTGTCCAAACTGGATTTCTCCCCAAACTGAGTAGAAGTTATCATTATTCCCAAGAGGTAAGAAACACCACAGAGTTACGAGCCCAGCGCCACTTTCTTAAATGAAAAACCTGCAAATGATTTTCCTCCCCTCTCTTCCCCTCTTTCCAAATGTCAAAAGCAGGTGTTAGCCTTTAAAAGTTTTATAGATTCCTGGCCACAAGCTTCATCCTGAAGCATCTAATCAGTAATGACAATTTGACAGATGCTTCTTTTTCTTCTTTCCGAAAAGTATAATGAATTGGTGATTTCCCTAGATATGTAACATACTGAATCCAGTGGAAGGGGCGAAAAGGTAACCAGAGACTGTTAACGTTTCTTTATAACCTTTCTCCTGCTGCAGGACCTCCAAAAGGAGCTTTTGAGAATCCTTTCCCAATGACAAATCCAAAATACTCATCAGTCTTATGTGTATACCAAAAAGCACTTCTAACCCACGGGGGAGCAGAAGAGGAGCAGGAAGAGAAAATCCTTTTGCAGGGCAGTAGGGTGAAGCGTAAAGAGAACTGGATTTGGAGACATCCTTAAATTTGAGGACCTAGTATCCTAAAATACTCTGCTACTTGATACTGGTTTGAATTTGACTTCTCTAAGTCTTGGTTTTTCTCATTTTTAAGTTACAACAATTAGACTAAATAACTTTTAAGGTTCCTTCCAACTTTAGGATACCAGTTCTATTTTAATGAGGTTCTATTGTCTTCTGGCTTAAATCGATGCTATAGTGTCTCAGTGTGAAGGCAAAGAAATGCTGCAGCCTGACAAAATGTCACAATTACTGGAAGGATGTCATCTTCCCGGGTAGCCCTTTTTAACGTTTAAAATAAATCCGCATTTTCCTTTAACCTGATTTCTTTTTAATATAAAAATCAAAGGTCAGTTTTTTGAAACTTTGACAAAACCTGAAGGGTTGAGAAATATGGGGAAAAGAGGGAACAATTATGGTTCATAACAGCTAGTTATGCAATTCTGGGTAAACCAAGTTAAACTTCAAATGCACAAATGGGCACCCCTAAATTTGGTTATTGATTCATACTTAAGAGGAATTCAAAGCCGCAGAGGGAATGCAAGTGACATTCTCTTATAAGACAATGAAAAGAGCCGTGGATATGTAGTCTGTACAATCTCAGTCCTTTAGTTCTGTGCAAGTCAGTTAATTTTTTTCTGGGGCTCAGTTTCCTCATCTGTATAAAATGAAAGAGTTGCATAAGATGATCTCTAAGATTTCTTCCACCTCTAAATCCTTTATATAATCCAAATGAAGGAGAATTCAATGTCTGACCTTGTTGAGACATGAATTACTCTGGCTATGTTTTAGCCTTGAGATCAAAACATATAATGCATTTAGCAGATGTGTGGTTTTTGACAAATCTATCTAAGGGAATTAAATGTTTACCAGCATAAGGTGCCTATCCTTTCTTATTGGCTTTTCCCTTGATGAGAAGGCATAGAATGATTTTTTATTCTTCCCAGAGAAAAGGATCTTTCCAGAGCCATCTTCCCTCTCTAATTCAGGCATTTCCACCATCCATGTATATATGATATGAGATGATATTCCATTAGATTTCATTAGATTGTGAGCTTCTTTGGAGTAGAGACTGTCTTCTCCTTTTTACATCCCCAATGAGTAGCACAATGCCTGGCACATAGTAGGCACTTAAATGTTTGTTGACTAACTAACTAACTAACTGAAATTTTGCAGAATTTTAAATTGAGTCAGAAGACCTGAGTTCTTGCCATGATTTTATCATGGCTTTGAACTAAATACTGCTCCTATCTTTTCCCTGACACAAGACATATTTTTCTTTGCTAAAGAGTCAATATATCACCTTGAGAAAGGTACTGGATATGAAGCTAGAAGATCTGAATTTGAATCCTTACTCTCCAACTTACTGAGGTTGTATTACTTATACTTGATTCACTTAACCTATGAGGACCTGTTTCCTCATCTGTAATTAAGTCAGTAAGCATTTCATTAATAAGTGATGCTATATATCACTGTGACACTATTAAGTGACATTATACATCACTGAGAATGCTTTAGAATGAAGGTATTCTAACATCTGATTTCTAATAATCTTCCAACTCCTGCTTTGTAAGTGAAAAAGATATTGGATTTGGAGTCAAAGAACTCACATGTAAATCCTAATTTACTACATGACTCTAAATCCCATCTGGGCCTCAAATTTCCTCATCTACAAAATGCCGAGGTTGGTCTAGGTTCCTCCAAGGTCCCTTTCAGCTATAAATTTGTGATCTTTGTGAGCTATGAATCTAAATGAAGAAATGTCATGGCTCCCAACCTGTATGCTCAACTTAAGAGGCCATGACTAGAAACAGCATCAGAGATGAAGGAGAAGCAGCAGAAGGGGTTAGTATGACAATAAAGAGCCTGAAGCGAACCATCTATCATCATTCACTCCAGCAGGCTTCTTTACAAAGACTCCTCTGGGGGATCCCTGAATCCACATGGTCACAATATGTGTTTAGCTGCCCCCTGTCCTCCCTACAAAATGAAACAGAAAAGGACCACAAAGTTCAATGAAATCAATCTTTCTTCCCCTGTACTCTTTCCTGTCCCTTTCTATATCCTCTGTCAATGTGGCTTCCCAGGAGGTAAGCAAACTTGAACAATGTATATAGGATGAAGGAGGGGAAAAGAAAATAGATCTGTAGAGGAATAAGTTGGGGGTGAATAGGAGGATGAGGACAAAAGGTTAGCAAAGACTCAATGCAAGTAGCATGAGTGAAATCATTTACAAGGCTGCAAGATGCTAATGACAAAGGATCATAGATTTAGAGGTTGGAGAGACCTGGAGGTCACTAAGTACAGCCTGTTCACTTTACAAATAAGGAAACTGAAGCCCAGATGGTGAAAATGACTTGACTAAAGTTCTATAGATAATACAAGGGACAGGATGAGAACCCAGGGTCATCTGATTTCAATTCCTATATTCTGACCTTGACCTAGTTAGAAGGATTCAGTAGACTGTACAGATTATCAGTTTCCTGTTTTTTCCTTCAAGTATCATTAATATGAATGGACAGTGGGACCCTGAATATGGTAGCCCCTCAAAAAGTGAGTGCAATATTACGTTGCAGAGATTTAATGTCCCAAATGAGGGACATGACAGTCCCAGTTATATCACATATGGAACATTATTGAAATTTAGTTTTAATTTCTGGAGATCATATTTCAGCAAGGATATTGATGAACTAGAAATCATTGAAGGTTAAGCTACTAGGTTGGTGTGGAGATTGGATATCATGCTATTGTAGAATCAGCTAGAAGAAATGAAAATGTTTTGCCTGAAAATTAGAAGGCTTGGGGGCTTGGGGGAGCAGAACTGAAGAGCATGATACTATTTTCAAAAGCTTCATGAGATGTCACATGGAAGAAACTTATTCTGTTTGGCCCTAGATGGAAGAACTAGGAGAGATAGCTAGAAGTGGCTAAGAAGCAGATCAAAGGTCAGCAAAAGGAAGAGATGCTCCAAAACGCAACAGGTTGACCCAGAAATTAGTGGGTTTATTTCTAGGAGGTCTTCAAGTAGAAGCCAAATGATAACTCACTGGGGATAATGGAAAAAGAATTCTTGTTTGATTACATATTGTATCCAATTGCCTCTAGTCCATTTCAACTCTGAGATAGTATGATTTTTTGACACCTTTTCCTCTATGTTAAAGCTGAACTCCAGATCATCTTAAATCTCCAAAGAGGTGATAGATCCTTTTCTTTTTTAAATAACTGAAGCTAAAGAATAGGTCAAAAACTAGTAGCATCATATTCTGGCCTGTTTGATTACAGTTTGAGATTCTCCATCCAGAATGATGATCTGGCAATAGATCTTCATGTTGTTGTTTTTTTAAGGGGTAACTGAATCCCCCAGTATTGATCATCAGAAAGTACTGAGCAATATCCAACACTTGCCTTCACCAAATGTTTATGACCACTCACTGGGAGTATCATAAAGGAGACTCCTACTGTGTGTAGCAGAAGTGAAGGTGACTTCCCAAGATGCAAACAGACAGAAAGATCAAATCAAGTCAACAAATATTTATTAAGCACCTATTATTCCATGCCAAAAGCTGTGCTAAGCACTGGGAATATAAAAAAAGGCAAAAACAAAACGCAAGTTCCTCTACTCTCAAGATCTCAGCATCTAAACCAAGAAAGTTGGGTGATGGAGATGAGGAGGAAGAGAGTTCCAGGCATGAAGGACAGTGAGTGAAAATGCAGTCAGGAGATGATCTGTCCTGGGCTAGGAAAAGAAAGGAAACCAGCATTACTGGATCGAAAAGTAAGTGAAAAAAAGTAAGGTAAAAGTAGATTAGAAAGATAGGGACTAGTTTATGAAGGGCTTTAGAAGTAAAAGAGAATTTTATATTTGATCTGGGAGGTCATAGAGAACCACTAGAATTCATTGAATACAAACAACAAAAACTTATGGTTTCCAAATAAAGACTGAATTTATGTTCTTAAGAAAAAGTTAAATTGAAATAGGAAGATATCTAAATAGTGGCAAGATGAAGAATATTATGAGATGTGAAACAGTGATATAGAGACATAACTTCGTTAAATCCATCCAGAAAATGAAATTTGCAAACATCCAACAAAGGGAAGTCCTAGCTTGAATTCCATATATATTATAGTAGGTATTTGATAAACATTTATTTGGAAATACTATTTCATTCTATAACACTTCTATTCCAAATATCCATCTATGGGGCTAAGACACTGAATTCCAATCTATAACAGTTCACATTTATATCCTTAAGGTTTGAAAATTCTTTACATACATTATCTCATTTGATCTTCACAACAACTTTGTGAAACCGGTGGTATTATTACCCTCATTTAAAGCTGAGGGTTAAACTGAGACTCATATCAATAAGATTAAGTGATTTGCCCTGGGTCACATCTTGTCTGGGTCAATAATTAGCAGAATCAGTAACTGTCTGAAGCAGGATTCAGACATCATTCTTCTAAGTCCAAGTCCAGAGTTCTATCCACTGTGCTAGTGCCTCACTACAGTGCTCTTACATGGAAATATTTTCTATAATGCTCTCATTCTGAATTCCCCACTAAAGCCCTTTTAATTTAAATTGCTATAGTGCTCTGAATTACGGGGTTCAATTCTTTGCAAAATACATAAAAAAAATCTATATGTCTGAGCTCATAGCAATTTCAGCAGCAGCCACAGCGTTTATATCACATTCACCTATAACTGCAGATTTCACTGCAGGGTGCAGCAGAACAGAAATTTGCTATATTTATGTAGGAAACTTCAAGGTTATGAGTTGGGATAAAAAGGGAAGAGTGACTAATTCCCACTCTATCCTTTACGTCCCCCCATCCTACATTCAATGTACCCGGCTACCATATCCATGTAAAACCTAGGAGGGAACACAGTCCTTCCAACAAAGCACAGCCAGGGCACAGACTCTTAAGGGAGGAGACCCATTTGGAATATTGTGGTGCACATGTTGGCTCACCTGTGTTCCTCAGGAGGAAGCAAAACAGCCAAACTCCTCAGCCAGGCTGCTGCTGGCAGCCAAGGAACAATTCGATCTCTTTTGGTGTACACCTTGACAAAAGGGGCAATTCAGGAAAGAAACTGAGAAAGATTTTCTCTTGCACCAACATTCAGAAGGATTTCTTGTTATCTTTCTCTTGGATGTAAAAAGCAAGTGAAGGATTTAGTATTTATTAAGCACCCACTGTGTATCTGGCATGAAAAATAGATGTTTTAGCCTAATGGCATTAGTGCCAGCCAGACTGGGCACAAAAAATTCTGATGGGATTCCAGATTTAATAATAGAGGTGAATATATATCAATGGTCCATTTGTTTTCTTTCCATAGTAGAGACTAAACAGGAACCCTATCCTCAAAACTAAGATCAGCTCTATGATGACAAAGACAAACATATCATTTGATACACGAGATTAAATGTGTAACACTGCTACTACTAAATTAAAACATAAAGCAAAAATCAAGACCAACAATTAATCTTAAATTCTTATGAAAAAAGCTTAATCATGAGCTAATTCTCAATCTTTTTCCTTTTTTATTAACAATACATTTATGATCTATTATATGCATATGTATAAATATATTACATATGACAAAGTAAACATGATATAGCCTATAAAGAGCTGAGTTTGGGAGTTCAGATGTATGGCTTTGGTCAATTTAGCCTCTTTTAGATAACTCCAGAGGACTTCTCTACCAGATCACAGCTGGATCAGTTGCAACCTGTGCAGATAGAAAGAATTCCCTCACCAGGAATTTCCCATATTGTTGAGAAGTCCAAAATCCTTTGGGGTTTTGGATCATAAATCCTTAGAGTTCAAAGAGGCCTTAAACATCATGTTATCAAGAGACATGGGTACAAGTGACAGCTCTCACACCTATTAGCTGTTTGATATTGAGGCAACTTTCTGAGCCTCCATTTCCTCACCTGGAAACTGGGCCACTCTACTAGCTCTAGGGAAGACAAGTGAGCCAATATATTCACTCCAGGTAAATCCCTATCAGCAGATATGGGTCATCTTCCAGCTTCCTCTCTAATGGGCCCTACTTTGGTTATATTTATTTTAAGAACCATATACCCAAGTTATACATGGATGCTCTGGTGATAGGGATTTTACCTGAGATAATTACTAAAGTAATTTCTTCCAGCTTTAAATCCTGTGATCTACTCCATCCAAACTAGACCATTTTACAGGTGAGTAAATTGGCTTCCCCAAGAGAGAAGCAAGTACCTTACCACATTGCTAATTAATAGCAGAACTAGAAACCAGGTGTTCAGGCTGATTTATTAAATAGACATAGCTTGATTCCTCCCCAAAAGATCCAACTGTCACATAAATTCCTAAAAATAAGTAATCGCCTTATCCTTCCTTCTAAAAGAAACTCATTAAGAATTAAGTGGCTCAGGAAGCAACCTTACAAGACAATTAGACTGGGCAGTGAAGGGGGTAGGGGGGACACACAGCAGAACCAACTAAATCTGCATAAGGAGTTGACAGACAGGATATAGTTACCCTGACCTTAAAATGTGTTTGTAGTTTTGACAAATTACATGTTTCTTACTGGTTTGGAGGAATACTTTTTTTTTTTTCCTTTAAGGAAAAAGATACCTCCACCCACCTAGAAATGCAGAGAAATCTCTGAACCTTAAATGGGTGTGTCATTGCTCAGTTCTTCTCACCACATAAAGGACCCTGATGACATTTATACAAAGGACAGAAGAACGTCAGACTTTCACACTACTCCCAGAAATGAAAACTTCATATTCATTTTTGCCCATATGTGACTCCTTTCAAGAATTCTTGACTCAAGATTTCAGAGGGAAGTGGCCCTGTAATAACATCTCTTCTGAGAATAGTGCCATATGGTTTTAACAGAGGTTTATTTCCTGAACCAAGAGAGGACTGCTGATTCTCAATCCAATGAAAATAATTATGCAGACAATTTCACTCTATTGCTTTCAGTGGAATCCATTCTGTGTGGTCTGCACATGCCCGCTGACACCTTCAAAGAGACAATCAGCCATTTTCAAGCACCATACCCTTAATGGGTGGTATATCAGGTGAATTTCCTCCAAGATTAGCACCTGTCACACTGTATAAGGCATTTCTTTGGTTTCCACATGTTAATTTTCCTGAAGGGGTCAGTCAAAGAGGAGAGAGGGGTTCAGCAGATTTCAGAATAAGTGTCACCTGAGGATCAGCCACACATCAGAGCAAACTTAGAAAACCCTCTAACTACTAAAAAGTCATCATCTCAAATCCTGCAACAGTGCTGGCAAATGACATCCTCAGGGTTCACATCCTGGTAGTAGAACTTGAGCATAATCCACCCACAAAAGGGGGGGGGGGGCTTGGAATGTGGATTTCAAACCACTCCCTTGTGTGAAATTTAAGCAACATTCAATGGCTAACCTTGAAGTAATCAAGAGAAGGGGGGGGGGTTCTTTTCAGTTCAGGAGCTCAACAATATGAATGCTATAATAATATAGCTTTAAATCAAGGAATACAGAAATTAAAAAACATTTTCCAAGGAGATCACCCTTCAAGCTAGATAATATCCTCTTAAGAATGGCCAGCACTGACTCGTTGCCAGATTGCCCCTTATATCTATTTGATTTTTATTACAGTAACTGGTTTATGAAATGAATAGATTCTCGTTTTCAGTTTATTAAAACGAATTAAGTTTGAAAATAAACCCACTTTCTTTATTTTGCTAAAATGCTTGCAAGCATTACAAAATAGTAGATGTTTCTTCTTTCTCTAACCTTATTGGGAGAAGAAGGGAGGAAGAAAGGGGTAGATAAGGGGGAGGGAGGGAGAAAGGGAAAGAAGGAGAGAGAGAGGAAAGGAGGAGAGGAAGAGGGAGAGGGAGAGGGAAAGAGAGAGGAGGGAGGAAAAGAGGGAGGGAGGGAGGAAGGGAATGAGTGTGTTTTGGGAAGGAGAAACTCTATGTAAATTTCTTTAGGTGTTCACAAGGTTTCTATAGAGTTGAATCAAAATCACAAATCTCTTCAGATCAAAAAAAAAAAAGTAAATTAAAAGTAAACAGTGTCCAGGCTCACAAGGTCAGATCAGAAACTAGATACAAGCCGGCAACAGTATAACCACAAGACAGACCCAAAAGCTGTTCCAGGACTATTTTCTTGCGACTGCCTGAAAGCCTTGCCAAGGAACCGACTGATACTGCTGAAAGAATGTCTTCTGCAGCTGGGCATCTGGGTTGTATGATGGACAGCCCTACCCTGTGTGTGTGGCCTGCAGAACAGAACTGAAGACGGGAGGGCGTACCCGACAGAACAGAAGGAAATCCAAGCATGTGCTTTATTCTCTCTCTCTCTCTCTCTCTCTCTCTCTCTCTCTCTCTCTCTCCCCCTCCCTCCCTCTCTCCCCCCATTTCCCTCTCATTTTTCCTAATTTTCTAATTTTTTTCTCTCTCCCTCTTCCTCCTCCTATTTTTCTTTCTTGTTCTCTCTCAATTTTCATCTGAATGTGCTCTATTTTGTTTTTACCTGCTCCCCACCCCCCTTTTTATCATTTGCCACTTTTAATGCCTGATTCTGGTATCTTTTCACTTGATGGGCCAAGGAATTATACTGCTCTCTTTTATTTTCCATGTACAATCAATTTTGCATCTAGTTCTTGTATGCTGGCCAAATGCTAGATCTTTCTTGATTCTAACAATCCAGGAGGATGTTTAAATAAAAAACATACTGCAAAATCATGGAATAACTTAAAAACAACCCCCCCCCAAAATGGACACAATCTAGCCATGCAGTTTAACTATGCTGCCAAACTGGTTTCTGCTGAATGTTTTAACTCATAAAAAACATTTCTATTTCTCTTTATTCATTTAATTTATTTGACATACAACACCAAGGTCTTGCACTGTCACCAATTATTAAAAACAAAAATTAACTTCAATATTACACTGACCAAATTAACACCAGTCCAAAAGTATCATATATTAATATGTCTTCAAGATCTTTGGGAACAAGGTCTCTGTCTAATCTATCTCTTTTTTTTCCCTCTGAGTGCCTTGCACATATTAAGTTTATTATATTTTATAAAATTGATAGAATTCTATTAAATAATGGAAAGATACTTAAACCATACTATAACTTTAAAACAAAAAATCAGTAATCAACAGAAAAGGAAGAGAATTCTCAAGAAATGAATCATTAATAGAAAATATTTGCCCCCCCCCATATGAATTTTAATCAGGATATCAGTCTGGGAATATTCTACTTAGTATAAACTGCAATGCAGATAAAGAGTCAATTAATTAATCAATGAGCATTCTGTAAGTGTCCACATTATGCCAAGTATTATAGTGGACAGGACCCAAAGACTACTCTCCTAGAGCTTACTTCTACTATAGTCAAGTTGGTTTGGTTATAATTAACTGAATGTTGTTGTTTGAACTTCATTTTTGAAGAGGACCAGGACATCAGGGAGGGGATGACATGACGTGAAAAGTGAGCTGGATTTAAGTGAGGGAGGGCTGGGCCAGGTCACCTGCCTCACTTTCCCCTCCAGAACCATCTGGGTCCAGTGGTCAGCTATAGATCTGGACGATGCAGAGGGAGACCTTGGCTGAATGTAAATAGTCGGATGTTAATGAAACAATCACCATGGGCTAGCACAGTGGTAGTAGGATAAATAGTTTTAGACTTGAAGTCAGAAAGCCTAAGTTTAAATCTTTGAGTTGAAAGTTCAAATTCAAAAAATGCACTAGCTTTGTGATCCTGAACAAGTTGCTTGAATACTCTTGACTTTTGTTTCCTCTAACTGAGGAATTCAATGGGGATCATATTAGCAAAGGGATGATCGGAGGTTCAAATGAGAAAACATATGTAATATATGCTTTGTAAACTTTGAAGTGCAATATAAATGCTGACTTTTTTTTTATAGAGGCTTATCACATATAATGCTGACTTCTTTCATTTATGGAGTATGTGGCTGTGGAGGGCCATGTCAACCCTGAGGTTCTATGAATGAGTCCAGAAGAATTGGATTCTTAAACTTGTTGTATCTTAAGCTTCTACTGGCTCCATGACTCCAAACATGTCACAACTTCTCTTAGTCTGTTTCCTCATCTATAAAATGAGAAGATAGGACCTACATCACAGGATTTTTGTGAGGATCAAATGAGATATTGTGTGTAAAATTACTCTGAAAATCTTAAAGCACTATACAATTGTTAGCTACTGGCTGTTCTTTATTAAGTGTTCTATGGATTTGTGCAGCAGGGACCATGGTATGGCACCTAGGTATTTAACATTAGAGCCACTTCCTCTAGAAACTTCACTCCAAAAAAAGGACCTCATTGAGAGCTCACATGGGGCATATTCCAAATGAAGCTGAAGTACAGCAAAATGGGAAATGTTACCACTTTTGCACTAAACAGGACAGAAAGGAACACATTTACTAGATAGAGGTAGCCCATAGGAACCTGAATGCACGTCTAAATAATGGTTGTTCCAGGTTCTTTCTGCTTCCAATAGTTTCTTGAGAAGTGGTTTTCTTTCATCCTCTGTCCTAATTCATGATTAGATTCTGTAATCTATAGCCTATAATGATTTTATTATTAGCATCATGTAATTCAATTAAATTGGAATCATGGATCAAAGATCAATGTAACTCCTAAGAAAACTACTTGACAATAGATGACCTAAATTAGCCAAGTTTTTATGGAAGCCTTTTCTCTCTCTAAAATCCACATTAATTTTCCCAATCATAAAAGGGAACATAAAGTAATTATTCACATGGCAGCCTATTTCAGATAAGAGAAAAGAATGTGGAATCTCTATTAAAATATCGCTCCATAAGGACAGGAATTGTTTCTTATCTAAAGGTTATAGCATCTTTAGCACTTAAGAGTTGCTCTGCCTACAATTTATATCTGAGTTTACTGAATTCCACTGACCACTAACATTGCATGAATCTAGACCCAGGGAACGATGATCCCAAGAAACGGACTCTGTATCTCACAAAAGGGTACCCAAGTTTACAAAAAAAGGCTTAGCCTCCAGAAAGCAGTTTCTTCTGACCTGGAAATTCAGTGAGCTCTTTGTCTCCTTTGTATCCTTTGGGGGCACTTATTAATTTATGTCTTAAATAATCTTTTCACATAGACATATCTTTGCTTCCCAACTAGACTAAATTGCTCTTTGAGGGAAAGGAGTATAACTCACATTTCTTAATAATTCCCACAGGGCCTATCATAGTAGGCCTTCAATAAGTATTGATTGATTCAACTGAAATCTGGGGCTTTTCTATACACATCTTAGGTTTGAAGGAAGCCACAAAACCATCTGGGGACAGAGAAGGAAAGAAAATTATGCCAATTTGCTATTTCATTTAGTCATACTACTCTTGGGATCTCTTTATGGGACCTCTATATTCTGAGTAAAATATTTCATACATCAACAAAACATACATGGAAAGGTGTTAAGTTTCTCATCATTCTAAATAGTAATGACAGTTCCATTGATTAGAGCTTGTGGATTGACTAATTATTTAGTAAATGAAAACAGGACTGTCAAAATTGCACATGGCCAGAGCACAGCTATAGTGAGATTGACTGGAAAAATAATATACATTTTTTTCCAGTGGCAGTGGTGGTGTGCAGTAGCTTAAATGTGTTTTTCATTGTTGGAAAGGTCTGATTTCTTTCATACGGATATTGTTAGTAGGTTGGTGGTAGTGGGGGTGGCATAGAATTAAGATGACAGAAGATGAAACCATAGTAGAAAAGATACTGCAAAAACATTTTAAGTTTCCCTTCTTAAAGATTTTGGCTCCATTGGCTCTTTGAAGCATGGATGGGGTGAGTATTTGGGGTTTCCTAGTTCATTTTATTGAAGTAGAAATGCTCGGAAAAGTTAGGAGCATTCTGGGTTTTGGCTGTCTACTTTTTTAAATGCATACCACACATGTTAAAAGTGGATCTTGAGGAAATTATCCATAGTGGTTTTGAGGCTTTGAAAAAGGGAGCAACAATCAGGAATTGTATATGCACCCTGATTCACTTTAAACATTGATTGAATTCCATGATTATAGAAATCAGTGAAAAATAGAGACAATTTTCACATTTTCCTCCAAAGCATTTGAATGCTGGAAATTTTTATTACAAACTTTTCTCATTGTTTAGGCCGTGACCTTGCTTATAAAAATGTCTATGTGTACTCCCACTGAAATAGTTATAGAAAAGACTACTACATTTTAAATGAATGATATAACATGAGTGACATTACTATTCAAAGTTCATGATGTGGAAATAAAAGTAAAATTCATCATGCAAACTGACAAATTTTAAAATTTGAAATTAAAAACATTCTTTTTTTTCTTTTCGCAAATTTTCTTTAAAGTTTATTTATTCAGATACCCATTGATAAAGAAATTATAAAAGCAATCTGAGATATGTTATCCATGACTTTAATAAAGTATTGCTGAGCCTTAAGAAATGATAATTGCAAATAAAAATTAAAGCATGCAAAGACATCTATAAACTGACACCAAGCAGATTTAAGTAATCATGTAGTAGTAAGTAAGTTGTAAGCAGGTCTAATCTGATGTAAATAAGCCAAATCAGGAATACAGAAAGCTACACAAATAAAAAACAGTTAAGAACAAATACACACAAAAAGAAAGAATGTCACATAACTGTAATGATCGTTTGTCCTGTAAGAAAAAAAATGAAGAGGGAACCATTTTTCCCTTTCCAATCTGTAGAGGTAGGGATGATGATTGGGAAGCATTGCACAACTGTCAGAGCTTAGTTGATATATTGGTCAGTTTTGGTAAAATGTTTTTGTTTCCTATTTCCTTCATCTTTTTCATGTTATAAGAGCTGTTTGTCTGGAAATTATGTTGCATTCAGAAATGTGCTTTAGAATCTCTCTACTTCTGTTTGTTTCTGTTCATCCCTGTTTGTCCAAATGTCTGTCTCTAGCTTTCTGTCTCTCCCTCTCTCTTTTCCTCCTTCCTCTTAGTATTGTCAACCACATCTTCTAGATTTTCTGGCATATTTCCAAATTCAAGAAAAATAAAATATCTTTTAAAACACTGTTCTACAGAAGGACCATCTCAGATTATACACTCTGGATTTTGGTATCAACCTGTACTTTTCTAAAAATAAGAATAGAACTTATTCAATACTGGGCTTTAAGAGAGAAAAGAGAAGAGACAAAAAAGGAGAGAAAAGAGTCAATTTCCCAGAGTCTTACGTCATCTAAAAGAAGTTAGGTAAAAGGGTTCACCAAATTAACCATCACAAGTAGCTTTTAATATTGCTGAATAAATAATGGCACATACAAGAATCACATAGAACTACTTTCCTAAAAAAGAGCCTTGTGATTTTTTTTATTTGAAAAGATGAGGAAGGGTGAGCATAACGAACATTCATAATTTGATTTGTAATCTTTATAACTGAAAACTCAGTTTAAAGAACAATGACAAAATTAGTCACCCTATTATGGTTTGTTATAGTAGAACCAGAAGAGAGACAGAACCTTTGAGCATAGGTAGGGCACCAAGCAAACAAAGGATCAAAGTTTAAAATAACTACAAATGTGGACCACTTATGAAAAATAGATACTAATTATGTAATTTTTGTTTTAAGTTTTCAGATGCTGCTTTAACTGCCAAGCACGCACATAATTTAGCACACACATTTATTTAGTGATTTACAGTTTTAGAAAATGCTTTCCTCCCAATTCTCTGACATAGATAATATACTTAATAAGATCTGAGAATTTTGAACTAAAATAAATATCCATCCAATTGAACCCCCATTTTAACAGATGAGTTAGTTGAGGCTCAAAGAAGTGCTGCAAGGTCACATAGCTCACAATACAATAGCTTCCCTAATTGACCTCCCTGTTTCAAGTGTCTCCTTTTTATAACTCATTCTCTACACAGCTGTCAAGTCGATCTGCCTAAAGCACAGATTTCCTGCTTTAGAAAATTTAGTGGCTCCCAGTCGCCTCTGAGAGAAAAAACATTAAAGTCCTCTGTTTAGCACTGAAAGCCCTTCACAGTCTGTCTCTGGCCTATATATACAAACCTATTGCACCTTATTTCCCTTCATGCATTCTTTGTTCTGTAAATTTGCCGACTTGCTCTTCCTGATACATAATATTCCATCTTCTATGTCCTTCTTTTTTTCACAGGTTATCTCTTACACCCAGGATATCTTCCCTTCTCACCCCCTACCTCTTAAAATTCTTTAGTTCCTTCAAGGCTCAGATCATGCACCACTTCCTACATGAAACTTCATTCTCTTGGTGGTCCTGACCCCAGAAATTCTTTACCAAGTATCATATTACCAAATATTGTATATATACATATACATATATGCCAAATATTAAATACCAAGTGTTTACCAAAGATATGTGTAGTATTTATCTATCTATGGATATATTCCTCCCTCCCTATACATGTAAACTCATTGAGGGTAGAAACTGTTTCATTTTTAGTTTTATATCTCCAGAGTTTAGCAGAGTAAAGACTTAAATCTTTGTTGAATGAATGAATACTAAGTTAGAATCTGGATAATTCTGTCTTGTTTTCAGAGTCCAAATCTAATTTTTTTCTCTACTATATGAATCACCATTTATGCTTATACTGTACTTCTAATCATACTGTACTGATGTAAATTTTCCCTTATATTAAAAAAAAACTGGAGACATACAGAATCGAAAGTTCTGATCTATAGGTTTCTACTTTTCACCACAATGAACAGGCTACATCAAGATCAAGCAAGTCTTAATGACTGGCAGAATCCATTATACAAGGAGGCACAGGAGAGTCTAATCTTTGGGGAGAAAGATGGCAATTGCCAGATAGATACTTTCCAAATGGCAGATGGTTAATTACAAAATGATGATGGTGATGATGATGATGATGATGATGATGATGATGACGACAGCCAACATTTATTAGTGTTTCAAAGTTTGCAAAGCATTTTGCAACTCTAGATGAGGGGAGGGGAAAGTGTCTTGCCCAGACTCACACAATAAGCATTTGAAGCCAGACTTGAATTCAGGATTTCCTGACTTCAGGTCCAGCACTCTATCCACTGCAATCATTTCCACTTTTCTATTCCCATGTGCATTTCCTTTTTTGAAAGAAACATGGTCCCTTTTTTGGAATCCTATTATTAAAGGCAAAAATTCAAAGAATCAAACTCCAATTTTTGCTGGTCTAGGAAGTCTTCTCTGGCTATCTTCTCTCTAGATTTCTATAGCAAAGATTATTTTGTGGCTACTCCCAAACTACACTGTCTTCACTCTGGCATTTTCCTTATCCTCCTTACCTGCCTTCCACTAGAAGCTCTGTGCCCTCTGACAACTCTTTAATTATACACATTCTTTTTCTTGTGCCTTATATTTTTGTTACACTTCCTCTTTGAAGTACAGTGTTCACTACACATAGATTGTTGGATTTGGGAGTCAACAAGACCTCGAATTATGCATTATTTGCTATGTGACCTGGACAAGTCATATTATTCTATCTGCCTCAGTTTTTTCATTTATAACATGATAGCACGTATGCCCAGGGTTCTTATGAAGATTTAATTCAATGAGACAACAATGTAAATTTTTAGCATTTTGCAAATCTTAAAACACTATCTAAAGCACTAACTCTTATCATTCTCTGGACTTTTAAAAAGCAAAACCCAACCAGATAGCTTGGCATTTACTTCTCCAAACAAAACCTTTTGAAGTGCATACTATCTCTCCTGTACATGAGCATCTTCACCAGGGACTGTGTTCTAGTGAAAACAGCACCTACTAGAAGACATGGTTCAGCTCTCACCTTCACATCTAAGTAGCTGTGTAACCTTAGGTCAGTTATTCCAACTTCGGTTTCCTTTTCTGCCTAGCAGGCTTGATAATAACTGATAATACTACAAGTTTTTTGGTGAAGATCAAAAAATGTAACAAACATGAAAGTAATTTGAAAAGAATAAAGCAATATAAAGATCATGGGCTTTTTCTGTACTTCATAAAAACTAACAGGTGTGTAGAAAGAAAATGGTGTCAATCTGATGTCACATTCCACTCTTTAGCTATTGAGTCCCTAACCATGAACAGAAGTAGAATCAGTAGTGCTGGGTTTTTTTTTAATTTAACAAGTTTATAGACATTTCCTCCCAATTAAAAACAAAACTATCTCATTTGTTTTTCTGATTTAATCACCTTATGGCACTACTGCACTTTTCTCCATTAGCAACTAATTAAAGTTGTGAAAGATACCTAGGCACTATCTGTAAGAAGAGCTGAAAGTGCTTTGCCAATATAAAGTAATCTCATTGCCCTGGGTGGAAATTTTTACCATCTGTAAAAACAAATATTTTAGTGCCTGCCCCAAGGTATGTTGTAAGGACTGATGTAGTAATGTTTATAAAAATGCTTTAAGCTCATTGGAAGGAAAACTCAATATAAATACTAACATTATTGTTACTGTTGCTGTTGCAATTACCATCTGTTTGAGGAAAATGGTAAGAATCACCAACAGTATCTAGTAGATATAGAAAATGAAAAACAGAAAAATGCAGGCATTTGTTTTTAAGATTTTGGATCCTGATATAGCCATAGGAATTCTGACAAAAGGACATAGACTCAACAGAAATTTATTGAAAAAAGATGATGATTAATGATAATAATGATAAAAGAGGAGGAGAAAAAGGAAGAAAAGATGGAGGAGAAGGAAGAGAAGAAGATGGGAGGAGGAGGAGAATTTATTAAGCTTAATCTGAACCAGGAGCTGGGCTAAGTCCTAGACATATAAATAAAAGCAAGCAAAACAGTCCCTGCCCTCAAGAAGCTTATATTGTAGTAGAGAAAGACATCATATAAAGGAGAGCTTTATTATTATTATTATTTATTTAGAAATGGCTGGGAAGTGATGGAGAACCCTAATTCTGGGCAAAGTGAGCCCCAAAGGTCACCTATCATTTCCAATATTCCAGGTCAGAAGCCAAGGTTCTGTTGGGAGGGAGGTGAACAGCATGAGAAAGATGCCAGCGTGAAGGCAGCATAATATGGGAGTAGCCAGGAAGGAAGTAAAGTAAAGATTATCTCCAAATAGGGAGTTTAACAATCTTGGAACTGACAAGACCACTCGACCTTTTACTAATAAAATATAGCTGTTGACACAAATGAAAAAAGCCCTGATTCCAGGGTTAGAGGAACAGGATTCAATATGTCCCCTGATGTTCATAGCTAAATGACTCTAGACAAGGGGATTAAACTCCCTAGGATTCAGTTTTCCTCAATGGTAATAATGGCTAATACTAATAGCTAAAATTTTTATCAATAATCAATATGTATTAAGTGCTTATTGCTATGTGCAAGTACCTGAAGGTTTGCAATATTCATTATTATCTCATTTGCTCCTTATAACAACTCTGGGAGATAAGCACTACCATTATCCTCATTTTACAAACAGAGAAATTAAAGTTGACAGTATGAATGACTTCCCCAAAATCACATAGCTAGTAAATATCTGACAGAAGACTTAAACTCAGGTCTGATTCCAAGTCTAGTACTCAATATGAGAGGATGAGAAGGCCTGAGATCCCTTCCAGCTCCAAATTTACAATCCTGTGATCCTTCCTCAAACATAAGAAGGACTTAAATGGACACAGCATGGTAAATGACATAAATCAGGAGGTTCCTAAGAACAGGTTGATTGGAAATTGTTGTGACCAATACCATTGATACCACATTGATCCAGAATTCAGACCCTAAAGACACCATCAGACAAGAAAGCCACAAAGCCTCAGGAAACAAATGGATTAGCCATGGCTGTTGCAGCATTGGGATGATTTGGCTGGCAATTCCCCTGATAATGTAACAGGAACTTTGGGATACTTGCAGCTTCGAAGAGTGCCCACAGAAATGGACTTGGCTAATGTTAGAAAGATATCACAATAGTGATGGACTTTATTTCAGAAGCATGCTGCTTTTACCAGTACCACAGGGTGAATTTAGGAGAATCCATAATGGGGATTATTTTTAAAATGCAAGGGATTTAAAAATGGCATCTAAGCAAAAATATCTGCACAATACAAAAGAAGGAAAATCTTGTGGATCACAGACCCAGCCTAATATCCTATTGGGGGTCCCAAGTGATTTGAGATATAAAGGTGATCACAGTACAAAGAGTTACTTCAAACACTGAAAGGATGCCATGATTCTAGGGTGCCCACATTGGGTGTGAAACTTTTAGAATGGTATCCAAAATGAGCCTGTGTCTAGACAACTAAAAAACACTGGTTTAGGACTCAGTCAATTAGGTGTCTGTGGCTGTTTTGAGGATGGTGAAGTGGAAAGAGGCTGGCTCTGGAATCAGAATTTAACCTTCGATCAACACTACTTAGGTATCTTTGAGCAAATCATTTATTTTCTGAGGATCTAGGTTTCTTTAACTATAAAATAAAGCAGTCAGACTTGATGGCCTTTGAGGTCCATTCCATTTCTAGAGCTATAATTCTATGATTGTGTGGGAATCAAATGTTAGTGTAAACTGTGCAGGGGTTGAAGGTGGGGAGATGAACTGGCTAAATAGATATCAATATCTATTTCACTGAAAAATCTTTGGCCACATATTAAGAAGATAGCACTCACTGGAAAAGACCCTGAAGTTGGGGAAGATGGAAGGCAAAGGAAAAAAAAGATGGCAGAGGATGAGATGGATTTTGTTATTGCTCTGCTGCTGCTGTTTAGTTGTTTTCAGTCACATCTAACTCTTTGTGACCTTTTTGAGGATTTTCTTGGCAAAGATACTGGTATAATTTGCCATTTCCTCTCCAGATAATTTTATAGATGCAGAAAGTGAGGCAAACAGGGTTAAGAGACTCGACTAGGGTCATGCAGCTAGTGTGATTTCCAATCAACCTGTTCTTAGGAATCTCCTGATTTATGTCAATCGCCAGGTCCATAGCATTCTGTGAAATGACTAGATAGTGTCATAGAAGCAATGAACATTGCTTGCATTTTGTTTTCTTATTCATTTTCTTTCCTTTTTGATCTGATTTTTCTTGTGCAGCAAGAGAATTGTATAAATATATTTACACATATTGGATTTAACATATTTTAACATATATAACATAATAGATTGCTTGTCATCTGGGGAGGGAAGGGGAAGGAGGAGAAACTCTGAAACACAAGGCTATGCAAGGGTCTATGTTGAAAAATTATCTGTGCATATGTTTCAAAAATAAAAAGCTTTTAAAAACTAATTTTTTTTTTAAAAAAGCAATGAATATGAGCTTGGACAGATTTCAAGAGACACTGGAAGCTAGAAGGGTCTGGCATATTGTGTCCTATGGAGTCACAAAAAGTCAGATATAACTGAATGACTGAATGACAACAATAAAAAAAAAGGCAGTTGGACTACTTGGTCTTGAGGAGCCTTCCAGTTTTACTCTATTATTCTATAAAAGTACCTATCACAGGAAATGCTTCTTTCATTTTCTGTGGGAACAGCAGCATTGAATGATGCTGTGACAGCAGCCCAACATGTTTTTTCTACCTCTGAAGCCTGTCAAATCAAGGCTACAAAAATCTGGTTTATTATAGCTCATACAATCTACTAGTATTGTAGGTACGGCTTTAGAATCAGACATTCAAAATGAACAATTAAAATGGAGATAAAGTTCTCTTATGTTCATAAAATTCTTGGGAGGGTGTCATGTCCTGTTAAGGAGAAAATAACTCATTCAAAAAATAAGTTTGGGGGATTTATTCTGGTTTGGCAACTTAATATATTCAGTAGGCACCGAATATTGTGGGCTCCGTTCTTTCCTTGGAATGTTAACTTAGAAGGCCACCTGTCTCCGATTTTCTGAACACTTTTCCAAATTCAGGACCTAAAAACCCTACCCTTGGGAAGCCTTCACCATATGGCTAACATTCTAGGTCCTTCATCTTGCCTAGTTCTGTCTAAAAAATCCCAGAAACAGATAAATTAGTAAGAACAGAAATATCCCCATTAATTTTCTTAAATTACAGGGCAAAATGAAAGAGTTGGATACAAATATTGCACTCTGATGTCTCAAAACATCTGTGACAGGCCCAGGGAAGACTCAAATGAAACTGATTAGAAGCCAAAGTGAAACTGCTTAGATGGATTTGTTTCCCTAACCCTATCAGGGAAGATTAAATATTAGCAAAAAAATAAATAAATAAAACCAAAATTTTTAATGATGGAAGGAAAATAGCTATTTGAATATATGTTCAAATTACATGAAGCATTCCATTGAATTCATTCCTTAGGTTTACCTTCTATGGTATTCAGTTAACTTCAATTTTATTGGCAATATAAGAAAAAAAATAAAAATTTACTAAGTGGAAATTTCCAAAAAGTTGGAAGAGAATTTTTTTCAACAGTCTTGAAAGGAAATCTTTCCATCTTTTGTAATCACAAGAGGGTAAAAATAAATTTTTAAAAATAAAAATGACAATGCTATCCTTTCAATTCTGACTAAATATGAAGTCCACCTTTCACCATTAATGTACTTCTCTATGCCTTGTTCAATTCACTCACCTTTTTTTTTAAATACTCAAGAGTGGCATAAATGCTTCCTTGTCAAGTCTTTTCCTTTTGCTTCCGTATGGAAAGGTTTTATTTCCATTGGAGAGTAATGGTATGTATTTAATTTCCATTGGAAAGTAACAGTAGGTATTTTATTTCCTGTTTGCTGAGAGGACCAGAAAGAAAAAAAGGGCCAAAGAACTGACCTATGAGCCTTTTGGTAAAGACATTTTTTCTTTCTCCACTGCCTAATTCCACCCCCCTTTTAAAAAATGAACAATCCATCCTAATATAAAATACAAATTGCTTCTGCTTTATTTCAGATACAGAAATTGCTCCTGCTCTGAAAAGCTGCCCATGCCCATGAGGAAACTATACCCTTCCTGCAGATCCAGATGGTAACAACTTTAGTCATACATTCTGCCAGCCAACACAAGTCTGAGGGTTAAACAAGCAGTTTGTTCTCTTCCTTACATACATACGGAAAGACAATACTACACTATGGCTCATAAAAAAATATTTTAATTGGTGATGATTTCCAGACAACTATGTCAAAATTAACTTGCAGTCTATGCCCACTGGCTTAAATTTCATTCATTTGGGGTCCAATTATTTGCCTCAGAAGGGGAAACATTTCCTTCTATACACACAGTTTCAACCTCCAAAGCCATTGCTAGAAATCAGCCAACAATCTAGCAAAGCCAAGCCCAAATCCATTCCTTTATTGCCATCAGTTTCAAAAACTCTTGTGAAAAGCAGCGTTTGTGGCTGTCCCGTTTGTCGCTGGAAAGACACTCCAAGTTAGAGCCCCAACGTGTGTTGTTACTTAAGACAGTACCCTGAGACACTAACAAACACTGCCAGATAGCCTGTTTTCATGCTTCAGGGAGGCTGTTTTAACCATCCCCAAGTTCAGCTATGGATGGGTTTGACTCTTATCTAAATCTAAACTCCAGACACTCAAAGGTGGCCTTCCTATATATCCCTTAGTCAGAGAAACACTGCACGCATTGGGACCTGGCTACCACCCACACACAGGGCTGATGGCATGATAAGGATATCACTTAAGTTATAGTTACTGTGGGCCAGAGCCGGACTCTCAGAGCCCCATGGGTTCGAGCCCAGTGCTGGGTGACCACAGGTTAGTGCCTCCGTTTCCAATAAATTATAAATGGGAGATGCTGATCCATTATTTACCTTAGAGAGTTTCTGGGAGGGAAAGTACTTTTCAGGGCATTAAAATGCTATGCAAACGTGAGTTTTTATCACATCCACCAACTTAGAGCTGTATTAATAATGGCTTAGTACGGCCCGCGGGCCAGCTGTGGCAGCTGAGTTTATCCCCCTCATCCCAGGGCCTTTATTTAAGGCCCACAAAACAAAGTTTTTGTTTTTATTATAGTCCGGCCCTCCAACAGTCTGAGGGACATTGAACTGGGAATAGGGGTATTTTAAAAACTTGAGGACCCCTGGTAAACCTTCTACCTTTCTTAGTCATGCGATGGACATTAAACTAGCACTTCTCAACACAATCTAAAGCGATGAATGGATGGCAGACATGCCTTAGAATACACAGACTATTTATTTACCCTAAAGATAGAGATGTTTCATGTGGTTCTGGGAATCTGCATCCGATCTTATGTCACTAGGTACTTTAATTCAGTATCAAATACACGGAAATGTCTCTGTTCTGTCCAAGGCTAAGGGCAAGAATTGCGCACTGATGAAATCTCCAAAATACGCAAGGGGAGTATGCATGTAAAAATGGAAATAAGTACCAGGGGCAGAGGTTCTTCCAGATAAGGCTGGACATCCCCAAACTAGACAATGCGCCCAATGTCCCAGGGTGGTTAAAGGTTCAGACTTTTCCTAGAGATGGAAAAAAAAAAAAACTATTGTGCCATTGAGAAGGCCGGGATAGCCTAAGTTAAATATGTCACCCTGAGCTAGACTGGCGAATGTAACTGACTGAAATTCTGTCAATCGTGCCTCAAAGGCAGGTCACACTGGCCATACCAGTGGTCTGTGAAAAGAGATTATAATCTAGTAACACAAAGGAAAGATTCAAATTGGAAACCATCTCCAAGAAACAACCATATATCTTAGAGAACTTCATGTCAGAGCCCAGATTCCTGCCCGCTTTTCCAGATTCTCCACAATCTGACTTGTTTCCTAATCGGAGGAATCTGAGAGTGGGGAGATGAGGAGAGGCACTCTAAATGTCTCTTCTCCACTGAATTGTTATCAGGAAGACCTGAGTTCAAATCCAGCTCCGGGATTTACTAGCAGTGGGACCCTGGCCAAATCTTTTAACTTCTCTGGGTCTCAGTTAAAATTAGGATAATAATAGCACCTATCTCCCAGGGTTGTTGTGGAGGATACGAATGAAATGTTTTTGTCAAGCACTTTACAAACCTTAAAGCACCATATATAAATGCTAGGTATTATCATTATTATCATGGATTTATCTGGATAAAAAATACTCCCTAATATCCTGATGTACTAGATACCTCCCTTCATAAAACATCTGAAATTACCACCATTATAGAGAAGATAGCAAGGCAGGTTCCTGTTGCCAGAGGGCCAACTGTTCACATCCTAAATCGTACCAGTGTAAGGAAGGAAGGAAGGCCTTGGGGTAGGAAGAGGAACTGGTTAGGCTCACTTATAATTCCCTTAAGTTAGCAGAGTTTAGTCAAGATGACCTACTTGGGTCACATAGGAAAGAACTGAGCAGTGGGCCTTGGGGAATGGACCAAGATATAGGATGGTCATGATCTCATGGAATGAGCACTGAAGAAGGAATTTTAAAAAGACGTGAGTTCTAGAAGGGGTCACAGGTACTGATTCTACTGCCAAAGAAAGCTCCACAAAATGTACCAAATAAGAAGCTCAAATCAATTCTTTAAGACAAATTCACTCGAGGATGGAAGGCACCATGTAGACAAAGAGCTCATGCTGTTTGGAGGGCCATTCCTGGGGAGGGTGATAAAGAAAACACAGCATACCCATTTGATAGTGTCTCATTTTAATTAATAACTCCTGCTAATTAAGTGCTAACCTGAATTTTACCACTGCTAACATCCTCTAAATTCTGGTACTCTAGAACAAAGCCCAACTTGTTCCAATTTGGCTTTTAATTCTGATTCTGGTTTCCACTAGTGAGTAAACTACAATACCATGAAAAGTCATTTAGCCTCCTTGAGTCTCAGTTTACTCATCTGTAAAATCAAAGTCATACCTTCTCTGCTTTATTCACAAAGATGACACAAAATTTTGGGGAGCTTTGGTAACCAAGTGAGAAGCTGCTAGAGAACAGAGACCATATCTTATCCTTCTTTCTGTCCTCTACACTATCACAGTGACTTATAAATAGTAGACAGTCAATAAATTTCTATCAGTTGATTAACAAATATCTTAAGATTTTTCAGATTTTGTGTATACAGCAAGGGAACTTGAGTTCTAGCATCAGATCCTTTAAAATTCCCCAATGAATTTGGTTTAGATTGATAATTTTTTTTCTCTAGACCAACAATGGTGCATGCTCAGACTAGGAGTTTGAAGGCACTTGGGAAGGACAGAGACTCTAAGACAAAAGACCAAAGTTCAACAAACAGGAAGCTACGTTTCAAAGAACAAAAAACAAAAACAAAAGCCAAAGAAATGCTTGCTTGCATGATTTTGTAGTCAAAGGAGTAGAGATATTATTGATCTAAGGGACTCTTTTTGCTCTTTCCTCCTTGTGATGGCTTATACTGTCATGATTTTATCAAACTTGCTACATGGAGAAGTACTGATAACTCCATCCATTCAGGGAGGTCTTAGCTTCTTATGAAATCAGTAAATAATTATATCAAAGTTCTAAGTTTGCTTTTTGTTGCTAACTCAAGAATCAATTCTAATTCTCTGCTTCCCAGTCCATCCCACCCCTATCTTCTTTTACAGATTCCTTCCTTCTATGCAGTCCACACTGACTTCAATGTTAGATAAGTTTCCAGATGTCAGATTCTATATTCTTCTCCCTCAAATGGAATAATATATGTAAAGTCGTTTGCAAACATTAAAATGCAACATAAATGTTAGCTATTATTATTACCTAGATTACTACAATAGTTTTTTGTCGCTGACCTCCCTACTCCAAATTTCTACTTCCCAACTCATCTTCGTTAGCACTGAAAGACTAAGGTTCCTAAAACAGATTCCACCACATCACACCCCTGTTATCCCTATGTACCGTAGCTTTCTATTCCCAGAGAATCAAGTCCAAATGTCTTGGTCTGATTCTCAAGGCTTCCCATAATCTAGCCCCATCAGGTATGGTTTTTCACCATTTCTTCCCCATGCTCCACTCTCATGCTCACTCCTTTGTCTTTACATTGAACTGAAAGGCCAATCCTACTGATTTCTGATTTACAGAAATTAACATTTTTGAAAGCTCAAGTCCCATATCCTCCAAAAAACCTATTTCACTCCAAATAAATTTCTTCCTTCTTTGTACTTATAAGTTGTTTGCAAGTATACTTTGTACTTATAATCAATAGCACAGAATAGTCTTTGAATATTTTCTTCACCATATTTTGGATTTCTTGAAGGCCAGAATCCTGCCTCTTGTTCCTTTCCTGCCTGTCACAGCACTTTTCATTGGGCATTCAGTAAACTTGACTTGAGATATGAGAGATCCCGGAAAAAGAAAGGAGTAATTTTATCCATCAGTTACAAAGTGAAATGAGCAGAACCAGAACATTGTACACAGTAACAGGAATAACGTAGCTATTCTCCACAATACAATGATCAAGACAATTCAGAACTATTTAAGATGAAAAAAGCTATTTGACTCCATAGGAAAAAAAAACTGATGAGAGTCTGAATGCAGATAGAAGCAAACTTAAAAAAAAAAAACCTTTATTTTTCTTGGTTTTTTTTTCAGTCTGTTTTCTTTCACAACATGACTAATATGGAAATGTTTTGCATGACTGCACATGTATAACTTATATCAAATTGCTTGCTTCCTCAATGAGAGGAGAAAGGAGGAAAGAAGGGAATGAGTTGATTCAAAATGTTAAAAAACCAAATGTTAAATAATATAAATAATTAAATAATATTACATAAATTTTTTGTCACATATGTGTATATGAAAAATAAATGATCAAATAAATTTCCTTTTAAAACTTAAAAAATACATATCCATCAATCATTTTAAGTAAATTGGTATTGTCCTTATCTTCTAACATTTTAGTTATGTGATAACAATGAAATGAGAGGCAGAATGGTTTTATAAGATCAGGGGCTAGAGTCAAGTAAACCTAGTTTTGAGTGCTGCCTCTGATATGTGATCAATCAAAAAGCATTCACTATCAGGCATTATGCGCAGAGATGGGGAGTGAACTTGCTCAGTCATATTGATAGTATGAATCTGAGAAGGAACTGGATCTCAGTTCTTTGGGGCCTCTAATTAGTCACCCAATTCACTGTATTGTCCCTCTCCCTCAATGGCAAAATTAAAAGAATCTTCCTCTACCTTCAAGAAGTATAGTTTCTAACTGAAGAATGAGGAAAAACACAGTCACTTAAGACTCCCAATTACAGAAAAATTTTCTATCCAAATCAATGCAAGAAGTTTCTGCACCTGGATCGAGTTCCCCTTACTACTGAACTCATAGGTTGAAACCAAATAGACAACCATATTGCACATCAATATGAAGGAACACACTGCTACTTGGCCACACATTGAGGAAGAAAATGGCAAGAGCACAGCTCCCAAATGTGTTTTTCCTGAAAGGAAAGCAGAGTAAGAGTTGGGACTAAGTGGGTAGAATGACTAAAGAAGTAACTGTTCATTTTAGTAAATAGTAGGTAAAGAGTGGAAAGGATGGTGAGTGAGGGAAGAATAGAAGGAAAGGGGAAGTGATTGGGAGTTATTTTCAGAATTTAGTAAAAAAGAAATGTGGCAACTCCTTTCTGCCTATAATCAAAAAGGATGGACTGTGGACTCAAGAAATCCCCATTCTCATCCTCCACTATCAACTATACCAACCAAAGTTGACTCTAAATAGCTCGGGCCAAAAAGAGCTCTAAGAAAGGGGGCAAAATTGGCAAACTATCCATATAGCCAATTTTCCTCTAGCATTTCATTCCCACTCTCTCCAGATTACTAAAGGCAAATGTTTATTGAAAAAGTAAAAAATGTGAACGTTCACAGGCTCACTGGGCTAACTGGAAGGATCTGTTATGGGTTTGTTGTTGTTATAATTTTTAATGGAATTTAGTTTATACTAGAGAAAAAGGAAAATAATCAACAAACTGTTTCTGGTTGACCTGATTTATTTGTGTGGGAAAGAAGGATCAGTAACCACCGGTGGATACACTATACATTGCTGGCACTGAATAGATATGCTGTATTACCATTCAAATACATATACATATTATCACTGTGAATATTTCTGGCCCCTTAGTGATTCAGTGTTTCTTTTAAATTACTGTGTGTGATTGGAATTGAAGCACAGACTCTAAATAGTTGGGCTAAGGAACTGAGATGTTTAACACAAAATATTTCAATATCTTTCCAGTACCTGTTTTTCTGAATTTCCCAGAAATTCTAAGTGCATCATTTATTCTTATTTACATTCCAGAGTAACGAAAGCGTTTATCTTTATATGTTTTAATCTGTGTCTTTAGGATTTCTTCCCATCCTTTTCAACAGAGAGAATAATACCCTTTCTCAGAACCATCTGTAAGAGCTACCTATAGAGAATGAGGTTTGGGGTGGAGGGAGAGAAATACTTCTAATTGACCACAAAGTCTCCTCTGAGGACCCACAGATATTCAGTCCCTCTTAGAGATATTAGTTTCTACTGCATTTGTTGTAGTTTCACGGTACCTAGAACATAGTAAGTAATTAATGAGTGCTTGTTGACTGACTGACTGGTAGTACAAAAAAGAACATTTCCTGGCCCAGTGGAGTTTCAGTCTTCCTATTCCTCACTGCCCACTATTCTGCCTTTCCTCATGTCATCTGGGCATTCCTAATATATAGAAGTCAAATATTAATGGGGCTAGTATCAGTTTTTTAACATTCTGAACTTTCAAAAATAAACTCAAATTGTTACTGAGTGGGCAATGGTTTAAAAACAAAGTACATGCCAGATAGGATGCTTCTGACTTTCCATGTAATCTGATAAAATAAGGATTATTTCAGGTTTTCAGGATTTGCCCAGGATCCTGAATCTGTGACCAGTCTGCTATAGCTACTCCATAGTTCTAGGAATGGGAAAATAGGAATATCTATCAGGAGACTTGCTCGCTGTCCATTCCTCATTCTTTAGTCCCAAATCCTGAAGCTCTGAATGAAAAATAGTTAGGAGAGAATAAGAAACAGCTCCACCCTCTGGTTCTGCTGTCCCTGCCCTGAATCCCCCCTTGGACAAGTTCAAATCACCTTGTCTTTTCCTTCTTTCCCTGACCACAGTCCTAATTTACAGGTAGTTGGTGGCCTTTTCCCTTAAATTTAAGCTACCTAATGTAATCTTTCCCTTTGCTCTTCCAAACAAATAGCCCACACCTCCAAATCCTTTTAAACTTTTCTTCTTGGCTTGCACCTGATCCTTAATCACTTTTCAAACAAAGGACCTGTAAAAACTAGAAAACTTCTAGGCAAAGCTATCTGACAAGGCTCTAGGTTGGACAAGGTGAATTAAAACTGTGTAGTTTTCTCTCTCCTTTTCTCTTTTCATTTCTTTCTTTTTTTTTTTTTAACTCTTTTCAGCTGGAAGTTTTTCTTTTGGACTTGGTTTGAACCACACTGAACTAATTTTAAAATGAGAATGTTAAAAAAAAAAAAGACATTAACCCAAAATGACAAATGTGTGAGCATATGTGCAAAGATATGTGCATGTGTGTGCACAAAAATGTAATGATTTTCAGAAGAATTTGCCTTCCAACACCCAGTGTCTGCATAAAATGAGCCATTTATTTATTCATTCATTCATTCATATTTATTTATTTATTTATTTAGACAATGGGAAAGAAGGAAAATACATTCAGTTCTCATTGCAGGGCTATTATATCAGATATAAAATTTCCTGTGATGTGTTGCAAGGTTACTAAACTTTGGCTTCTAGGTACCCTTAATCCTGGCTATTATTCTCCAGGAGCTGTGGTTTTATTAGCTCTCAAAATAATTTTTTTTCCAAAAAAGACATTACAATAAGGTTACTTTGCTCATCAAAACAGGAAGAAGGGAGACAGAAAGGAGAGAGGAGCCATTAGCAGACTAGTAAGCAGAGTCCTAAAGAAGGAGGTGAAATGCAAAGGCAGAGACAAAGGGAAGTTGCTGCCAGAGGACCTGGGTTTAAATCCAGCCATTCCCTAACATGGCTTATCTAGCATTCGCCTTTATTGATTATGTGATTGATTATTTCAGATAAAGATTTAGGATGCAGCCCAATTCTTCCAGGCAGGAACCAAATGAAGTCAGTTTATAAGTAAACTAGATGGACACTGGACATCAGATATTGAGAGAAATCAATGAGACTACACAATTATTTGTTACAAGTACTATGAATTTTGGGTTCTGACCAAAATGCTACTTCCCCCCCTGTCGTGACCCTAATCATTAGACCAATGAGTACATATATTTATATATATGTATGTATTTAGAAGGATGAGACTTGTACATAATTCAGAGGCTCAAAACTGACAAGATGGGGAAAGGTAGTAGGATTATTCATTAAGGAAGTAGGATGACTAAGATTTTTAAGTCATTTTATATAGGCAGTTCAATTAGTACAAAGACTTACAGTTATTGTGCCGTTTCTACACTCTCAATATTTCTTACTTACATTGCACCCATTTTAAGAACGGTGGGTATGAATGACTTACTTAAAAGTAGCACAATCTTCCTGTCAGACTGGAATTAATTCAAGAACCATGTCCTTCGGAAGACTTCTGATTCTCCAGTTGTTTCTGCTTTTCCCCAACCTCCAAAAAACTTTGCATATTTGTGTATGTGTTTGCATATATTATATACCATACACCCATGCTTGTATACATATATATAAGTGTATAGATACATATATACGCATACATTTGTGTGTGACATGATGCACCTAGCATGGTCCCTGGGCACAGTAGACACTTGATAAATGTTTGTTCCCTTTCCTCTGTGTTAATTATCTGTGGCTGCCCTATTTTGGGATTGATTGCTCTTGGATCACCCATTAAGAGCAAGAGTCTCTCTGGCATATTTGTATGTCCAGCACCTAACACAATGCCTGACACATAGTAGGCACTTAACATTTAATACATACTTGTTAACTAACTGACTGATGGATAAATTAATGTAGATTAGGCTTAACCTCTGACCTCTGTGAAGCTCTTTAAGCTTTCCCAAAAAAAGATCCCCTAAGCTATAGGATCAAAGCATTTAATATTTTGTGGGTAGGTCTGAGATTCAGTGAAAAGGTAAACACTTAGGAATCAAAGAACCTTGATTCTAGTTTTTGTTCTGCTACAACCTAGCCATGTGATCTTTTAGAAGTCATTTCATGTACAAAAGAACATTATACACAGCAACAAGAAGATTATATGCCGATCAACTCTGATGGACTTCTTTTCAACAATGAGGTGATTCAGGCCAATTCCAAAAGACTTGCAATGTTTGCTCACTTTTTGTTTTCTTTCTCGTTTTTTTTTTTCCCTTTTTGATTCATTTTTTTTTGTGCATGATAATGTAATATAATGTGCATATGTTTAAAAGAATTGTACATGTCTAATCTATATTGTATTACTTGCTATGTAGGAGAGGGAAGTGAAGGGAAGGACAAAAATTTAGAACACAAGGTTTTGCAAGGCTAAATGTTAAAAACTGCTTTTGCATGTATCCTGAAAATAAAGGCTATTATTAAAAAGAATCTTTAAGAAATCATTTCATCTCTATGTATCAGTTTGCTAAATTATAAGGTAAGGAATTTGCATGGGATAGTCTAATTCTACCATTCCATTATTCTAGGTTGATTTTTTAATCAATTATTTAAAGGAAGTGTGTCATTCAAATCTTCAGAATAAAGAATTCAAGAAAAAAAAATTTCAAATGTCTACGTTTATATTTGAGACAATAATTGACTATTCCTCAAGAACTGGCTTCAATGGACATTGGAGACTAAAAGTGACATAAATAATCATGAAAATAATGAAACTGGGAAATTAGCTAACGTTCTCTGCTGAGTCTACCCATTATAGAGGAGTCAGAAGAATGTTCCATGCTAACTTTATACTCACTCCTGACTCCACCTGAATCCAAGACCAAGTACTAGGTTAAAGCTTATGTTTTTCCAGGTAACATAATGGAGTAAATAGGGCTAATTTTTCTTCCTATGACTATAAGAGAGAACCAGTTAGTTTGTTTTGATAACTAAAAGGGCTAAGAAGGGCTAAATCCTAATAATAACTCGAATTTACATAGTATTTCAAGTACCTTTTCACCTGTAAGTCAGATAATTTACCTATTATTATCTCTCAAAATAGGAAAAGTAAAGTAATTTGACCAAAGTCACCTAGATCACAAATATCAATCTTCCAAGGTCAGTCCCTTGAAATCACCAAGATAGTTGATTTCATTGAGTAGCTACAACTATTTGATGAAACGCACAGGACTAAAGGTATCCAGGGTACAAATTATTGAATTTAATTTTTTCAAGATCTCAAACAATTTACAAAACCAGGACTCAAAACTTCCCCCATCTTCTATTCCACTGGATATTCTTATTCATGCAAACCCCTTTACTTGTGCCTTTGATCCATCAAAGACTCATTTTCAATCTTTCTGCCTTTATGGGCATCTTCTCTGTTTCATAAAAAACATGCAAATAAATCTCTGATTTTTAAAAAATAAAACCAGAACAAAAACAAAAACACTTCATTTGACTTCAAAGATGATCTTAAAAAAAAAAAATCCTACATTTGACGCCTCTAAATCTCCATCTTCAATGCTTTGAAATCAGGCTTCCACTATTAGGAGAAAGAGTAATTCGCTCTGCAAGATTACATCTGAAAACCCTTCCCTCTGACCTTTTCCCTTTTACTATGGAACCCCACCATCCCTTCTGTATACCCTTGCTTCCCTTTCTTGACCTGCTTTCCCATAGGTCTCCTACTCTCTAGTGGCCTGAGTTTCTTTTGTTGTTTCACGATCCTCTTCCTAGTTATGTCCCCCCCAAAAAAAACCTTCAGTGTTTCTCATAGAATAAAATATACAGAATTCCCACAAAATAAAAAAGGAAGTCGTTAGTCTTACATTTAAGGCTTCCAACAATCTGGTTCCTACCTTGCTTAGTCTTATTCCGTCTTAGTGCTCTCATGCATTCTTACTCCTGGCCCAGGAGCTACCAGCGCTTCCTACAGCATCTCGCCTGCATCCTCCAACCGCAGTGCCCTTATTTGCAAAGGTATACTGGGAACACACTTCCTCCTTATTTCTACCTATTGAAGTTCTTGTCTTCCTCGGAGGCCCAGCGTAAATACCACTTCCTCTTGTACCAGTGGTTGATTCTCAAACTGTGGTCTGAGGATTTCTGGGGAGGGGGGAGCGTCCCTGAGATCCTTTCAGGAGGTCTTTGAGGTCAAAACTATTTTCATAGTAATTCTAAGATACACTAAATTTCTAATACAGTGAATATCAATAGATCTCACTAAAGTGTTTGAGAGCTAGAAGCATTTTCACTGTGAATATTTATACCCCAGAAACTGGCAAATGTTACAAAAGACTTGATTTATTGGTTTTTTTCTAGATTAAAGTGATAGAGAAAATATTAATAATGCAGATTAAACAAGTGTGTCATGTCTACATTTCCCCCCCTCATGAGAGCCAGTTGTTAAATATTTACCAACACAATATACACTTATATGCAACCCACGTAAACAAAAACTCCTTGAGGTCCTCAATAATTTTTAAGCATGTATTTCTAGTCCCAAGACTGTGATACACTTTGAAGCTTTCCTTGATTCACTCAAATTAGTATTTGCTCTCCTTCCTCAAATTTTCCTACGGCATTCTGTCTGACTCTCCTTTGCCTCCATCATATTCTATCTTGTTTCCCACATGTCTGAAAGTTGTATTATATTGTAAATTCCCACAGGTAGGAACTGTGATATATTTTATCATATATCTCCAAAATCTGAGCAGTGTTTTGTATCATGAAAGCACATAATGAAAATTTACTTAGAATTAAACTTAGATCAAAATAACCAAGTTAAGTGGGTAGGTAGTCAGAATGACCCTGTTTCAGTGAAATGAAAACTGAGCTCAATTAAGTCCAAGTGACTCACTAAATACCAGAGAAACCTGTATTTGAACCATGTATAACTCTGCTTGTTTATGAGTCTTCCAGTTCCCCAAAGCCAAAACAACCACCTTCCCTGGGAGGGTCTGACTACAACAATTCTTCCTGATTAGAAGAATAGAAAGGAAGATTGACAAATTAGCCTACTTTTGCCTTGAGTTAAGCTCAGTTTTTCCCATCCCCAGTAAAATGGATGCTTTCTTCTACATATTCAGGAGTCCCTTTTTGAGCTCCTGTAATAGAGCCACTCAGAAGGAATGACAATCAGAGCATACCACCAAATTTCATTCTTCTCATCAACTTCTGCCCCTATAAATTTAATTTTTAATCTTCTACCTCAAATTATCACCACCACCACTATCATCAAATTATCTCTATCCCAAACCAATTGGGAAATTTTATTCTCTTGCATTTCACTTTTCTTCCCAAAAGCAAGAAACAGCTATAACAGATTTCCCAAAGCTATCATTGACCGAAGTGTAAAAAATATATGTCAAAGACTCTAAAGAATGTGAATGGTTGACCCTGCAGACCATAATGGATGCTTTGGAATTCTATGGCCTATCACAGAAACCCTCTTCCATTTGTAGGCTATTGTTTGTCCTTTGTTCTGGAAAAGAACCATGACACCAGAAAGATGTTATTATTTGCAAGTGAGTTGGATTTAAGTGAGGGTGTGTGAAGCCCTCTAGTCCAGTGGCCAGATGCAGATCGGGACATCTGGAGATCGCCCTCATTCGGAGGTACCACTAGGCCTATGGCACGCCAGTGTAACTGCAGACACAGGCCCTTGAATTCTTTGTTCTTTTGAACACTTCCCAGATGACCTTGAATAAAACAAAAGGAGAAAACATCTCTTTCTCTTTGTTGTTCAGGTAATTATACCAACCATTTCTACCTAAGAGTATGATGAGAAGGTTCACACCACTAATAATAAATACTATTTATTTAAAATTATTTAAATATTAATAAAAGACCAGGACAAGTCCAAATAACGAGCAGAAAAGTCTAGCAAGACAGACACATTCCTTACAAGCTAGATTCAGTTACTATTTATCTGGAAACTTATAGCTCCATAAAACCAAATGTTTGTTCCATTCAATCTGTGTCACAAATTTAATGTTATTTATAAACCCAAAAAGCCTTATAAACTAAACTGAAAATTCCTATCAAAGATGAGAGCAGGGGCAGCTAGGTGGTGGAGTGGATAGAGCATGGGCCCTGGAGTCAGGGGGTTCAAAGTCGATCTCAGACACTTATCAGCTATGTTGACCCCGGAAAAGTTACTCAACCCCAATTGCCTCCAAAAAATAAAAGAAAATAAAATGTCAACTTAAAAAAATAAAAAAAATAAAAATAAAAAAAATAAATGAGAGCAAAGTCAGCAAAAGTCTATGACATTCTGAAATCAGCACGCAGACCTCAAGTCACCATGTCCTTTAATTAGTCTTTTTCAATGTCTGTATTGTCTCTTTTCAGTCTTAACTTCTCTAAAGTCACAAAATTAGTTAAGTAGCAGAAGTTCCTGGACATCTCTTCATTTAATTTTCTCAATTAGATCTCGAAAGTCCCTTTTGACTCTAAATCCATGAGCCTCTCACCTTGCCTCTAATCTGGACTTTCAGTGATCCTTTTTCTTATTCCTTCTCCCAAGGAAAATAGTCATTCATTCAATAACATTTTTTAAAATGTGCATTGTATGCAGAGCACACTAGGCACTGGGGAAAGTGCAAAGTCTCTAGTCTCATGGAGTCCATGGGGTTCTATATAATCGTAGTTAAGAAACCTCAGGAGGAACTCTGGAGAAAAACAGGTTAAAGATGGTGACCATTTCCCTAAGAATATATTTACAATGTAGAAATAGGTCTACTTTTCACCCAGGTAAGATGATACAAAATAAACTTACTGCCTGTACTAAATTTATCCTCTGATTATTGTTCCTCACTACAAGATAATGAGCCATATTTTAGGTTTGTTTTTTTTTCTTTAATGACTGGCAGGAAACAAGTAACTCTCTCATTAGCTGTATGTGCATACAACAATATACATATAATCAATATATGTGTATATATAAAGCACATCTGTACAATTATGGTTGTAGGTTCAAATGAAATGGGTATATGTGGAGTTTTTTTTTTTTTTGAGGGGGGAGAATTGTTGCTTGTTATTGACTTTGTATACGGTGATGCAGTAAAAAAAAATCCTGCTCTTCCTCTTTAGAAGTTTCTTTTTTGATGATGAATAACATGGGAAAAACCTCCCACAAATATTTCTTTTCAGCTGGCTTTCCTCTGCCCTGTAGGCATCAGAAAACCATAAGGATGGCAGTCAAGGTATCATCCCTTTGCAGAATACTGATCTATGTGAGAAATAGAACTGCTCTTTCTTTTCCAATTGCTTTAAAAGTAAAATGTCTAGTGGGTTGGGGGGAGGAGAGAGGTGCCAAAATTCAGAAAATTAGGAGGACGGCCTGAATAAATAAAGTCTAGAAATGCCAAGGTGAATCATGAGGAAAGTGTGGTCAATCAGACAGAACCACCACAAAAATAAATAGAAGAAAGCAGTTTGTACCTCTTCTGACCCAATCCTGGGCTGGACGTGGAAATCCAATTGCCACGAGGTCTTGGGAAAGGTAGCAAGTAGTAGTTCAGAGATTCAAATATTGTCGGTGAAATGAGGAGCCCAGGTTATTTTAGGAGTAATGAAAAAAATCTATTTGCTGAATGTTTTTCCTTTTCCTGTGCTTTGTAGCTTTGTAGTCCACCTTCTAGCCCCCTAGCCAGTTATGCTCCCTTATCTTCTCCCTGACCTTTTAATGGGGAGTGGGGGGGAGGGATTTTAGACAATTTTAGAAAAAAAACAATTTTAGGAAATTGTTGCGTCACCAGAACAGTAGGTATCGAGGAAGGAGTATCCCATAGAGTCTGATTTTATCAGCATGGGTGCTTGTTCGCCCATGAATACCACAAAACTCTTAACACCTTGATTAGTAGTTATACCATTTAGGTGGGGTGGAGCACTGGTCAGTATTCTGCAAAGGAATGAGGGCCCTTGATGGCCATCCTTAGAGTTTTCTGATGCCTATAGGGCAACTGAAAAGAAATATTTGTGAGAGGCTTTTCCATGTTATTCATCATCAAAAAGAAACTTCTAAAGAGGAGGAACAGGATTTTTTCTTTACTGCATTACTGTATAAAAAGTCAAGAACAGAAAGACTCAAGTTCAAATCTTGCCTTGGATATTTAAAAGTTATGGGACCCTTGGGCAGACAAATCATTTCATCTGTTTGCTTCAGTTTCTTAGTCTAATAAAATGGAGATAATCATAGAATCTATTTTACATAATCAAGTGAGATAACAATCTATGTGAAACATTTTGCAAGCCTTAAAATGCTATATAAATGTGAACTTTTATGAGTAGTAGAAAATCTTCATGAGTTAATTAGGGTCCCAAAATTTCATTGCATGGCAGCCAAATCTCTAGAAATGAGATAAGCCGCTGCAAACTTAGCTTGGTTGGTCCTTGGACAAAAGATGCAACATCTTATCATCAATCCTTTACTCAAAGTTGTCACACCTTGGTAGGACCTACTTGAGCTTTTGTTGTAGTGGAACAGCTTCCTAGAACCCAGGGTCACCTCTTTAATAATGAGGCAAGATTTTGGTGGGGGAAGAGAAAGGGAAAAATACCAAGAACACTCTAATTCACAAGTTAGCTACCACAGTCAACCTCTGGAAGATGCTCTGCCTGGTTCAGAAGAAAAGTTGTCCAGAGTAAATCATTTGATAAGCAAACAGGTAGATTTGAACATGAGTGATATTTGTGAGAAAGCAGTCCTGCCAGGCCATTAAGCTATCATCTCTATGAGAGGTTAACCTGGTGAAGGGATCCCTTTATTTTCATGCGGCTCATATCCCCAGAATTTGGAGGAATCTTGTAAGGAAAATATCAGAGAAAATCAAGTCAGGAAGTATCCCAGCCAGTCCTACTGTTCCATGCTCCTCTCTGTTTCTCTGTGTTCCTGCCAGTTCTGAAATGCATAAGGGTTTCTGTTTGCAGAAATAAATCCTTCACATTTCCTCTCTTCTTCTTTCACTGAGAAGATACATTCCTTTAGGGTTATTTTTCTGAGCCGAGTCTCTGAAGCTCTATGTCACAGTGGCTTTGCATCACACAATAATTTGCAACACCCCTCAATCAAGGAAGTAATAAAGAAAATTCACCAATTTATAAAACATCCCTCCCAACAGCACTTCTATAAAAACACAGAAAATAGTCTAATCAAGTCTCACTTTGGAGCTAGCACTTACACGTCAAAGAAGGTAAGAGCTTTCTAACCACGGCATATCCTCCATTCATACTAGATTCATCTATTCTATCTCTGAAAAGTATTTTCTTGAGCATCTGTCAAATTTGTTCATGTTTTTGTCATTTTTTTCCAATTGAATTTAAGATACTAATGGCAGCCAATGTAAGGCAAATTACCCTCATCATTTATGTTTAAGGTCCCCTGTGGCTCAAAGCTGCAGAGCCATAATGGGAAACAGAAATCAGGCCTTTGATTTTAATAGCAGGAAGGTAGCCCTTTGTTGCACTTCAGCATACACACATAAAATTACGGGGATGGAAGGAAGCTTAAAAAGTCAACCAAGTCATCCCTCTGCCTCCAGAAAGTCTTATTCTCCTATGGGCAGTCACCACCCATTTGTGAAAAGCTCCCAGGGAAGGCTACTCCACAAACTTCTTCAGAATCAAAGCCAATATTTAGCAATGCTTCCCTTCAGAAAATTCTTTCTTAAATCTAACCTAAATCCTTCATGTTTCTTTCTTTTCATTAGAATCCATTTCCTTTTTCTGTGACCTTAGTAGAAACAAAGAACAGCTGGTCACCATACACTTTATAATAATCTTTCATAATCTTAAAAGCTGTTATTAAATCATCCTCTAGTCTTCTCTTCTAGAGGCCAAATAATCCCAGTTCTTTCAAGCAGTCTTCATAGGTCCAATTTTCCTGCCCTTTAATCATCATCATTAATTTTCCAAATACACTCAAGTTTTCCATGTTGCAGAACTCGGGTCACCTGAATTTTTCCCCTTCCCTTCATATTGCTTGCTATCTGGGAAGAATGACGTTTAGTCATTAGTAGCCATTAAGAACTATATCAAGTTCCTTTAGCAGATTAGTGAGCAGAAGAATGGGGGGAAGAGCTACAAACCAGGTAAATACAAGGTAAAAGGTTTGGAGATGAGTAAAGGTTTGGAGAACAGGAATTTTATTGCTGATAAAAGTAGAATCTGGTGAAATGACCCAAGAAATATATTAGGCTACTAGGTGCAAGTGAGCAACAATAAAAAGGAGGAAAGGGAAGAACAAAGGGATGAAATACTCATTTCTATGGTTTTGCCAAGGCATCCCTCCTCAATCACACTATAAGGACCAATACTGGCAAAAATGTGAAAGAGATATTATTTGTCTTAGATGCCCTCAGTCTCCTTTTTTTTAGATTATTTCTCCCTCCTCTCACCTCCTATTAGTTTTTCAGAGGGCATTTACAATTTAAGCCTTATTTCTCATTGTGGAATGAGAGGTTTGTTCCCTGCTAAGTATCAGAATATGAAGAGATAGAAGAGACTGTCAGCTTGTTAAAAGTGGGCAGAGAGCTGATACTAGAGCCTGCAGGCCCTGGGATCAAATTCTCTCTCCAACACATACTGGCTTATATAGCCCTGAGCAAATCCTTTACACTCTCAGACCTTATAGCCAGAGATACCCAAAAGTACCAAATAGAGACAAATATAGAACCAGATTAAAATGTGACCGGGAAATGTTTAAGAAAATAAAGAAAAATACAATATAATATAGGTAATATGAATTTGTGGGTTTTTAAAGTCAATGTGGCCTATAGAGATCTGTTTTAGTTAACACCATTGCAGTTTGGTCAACTCTCTAAAAGCTATAAATTCTAGGAAAGATGGTGGCTTGCAAAGATAGAATATTTCTTCACAGGTCTAGACTCCCCCTTCACCCATGAGGGTTGGGGAAAGGAAAAGGGAAGGAGTGCCGCCCATTGTTAAAGGGAGCCTTTTCAAATCATATCACAGAGATGAGGTCTGGGCTGGGCAATATCGTCAATAAGACCCGAGTTCAAATTCAGCCTCAGACACAACTCACTTCACCCTGTTTGCCTCAGTTTTCTCATCTATAAAATGATCTGGAGAGAAATGACCAACCACTCTGGTATTTTTGCCAGGAAAACTCTAAATGGACGCCGGAAGAGTCAGACGCAACTGAACAAGAAAAGGCCCACTCTGGGGCCCTAGTAGCAGCGGGATAGTCAAGCAAGCTCAGTCTCATTAAGCTAATTTTGCTTGCTCTTCTGTTTCAATGAATCATTCACTTTATTTCCTAGTCTTTTCTTAAAGCTATTTTCTGTTAAATAACTGCAGCTACAGCTGAGATGGAAGCAATCCTCTGCTGGGAGCCTGAACTTGAGCAAGATAAGCTGATTATTCTCCAAGAATAAAAACCCAGGTAGGTGCCTTAGAACTGACTGTATGATTTGTTAGCCATGCTGCTGCATCAGCGGGTTTATCCCCGGGGTAAAAACTATCTCAAAGCATCTTCCAAGAAAGAAAGGAGGGAGAGAAAGTTGTCTCTCTACCCTCAGAAAGAAAGGCACAGAATGGAGTTGGGGACCATGAGTGACGGCCCAGACCCTTCTCTACAGCTTGCTAACTTACATCATGGATGAGGGCCAATTACTCCTTTAATATCTTATTTATTTTTCACTCGTCGATGCCTCAATTTCCCCACCTGTAAAAGATATAATGTCTCCCTCACAGAGATGTTAGAAGAATTAGTGAGGTAATGTCTAAGTGCTTGGAGCTCCTTGGCAGAAAGGCGCTATATAATTACTATTTAGTATTTATGCCGCCCTTCATGTTTGCCAAGTGCTTTATGATCATTCCTCAGGAGCTGCTCCTCAGAGCCAGTCTGTGAAATCAGTCTTTTACATGACTCTCCATTTAAAGGATGAGGAAACTGAGGCAGAGGGAGGTTAAGTGCATTTGCTTAGGGGTCACTGAGAGAGCAGCATAAGTTTGAAATCCACCACTGCCAAGTTCTCAGCATCCCTGAGCCAGAACCGGTCCCCCAATGCAAACACAAACTACTCTTTATCATTTCTGAACGCTGAGCTGAGCCACACTGAAAATCTTCCCAGAGGCAATTCTGGTTTGATGAGAACATGAAGGTGGGATTCAGAGGAAAGTAAAGATGCTAAAGAACTTAGGAGCCATTAGAAATCCAAATTCCAGCTGCAGGAGTCCCCACTTTTTCTTCAAAGTTGACAATCATGCAGACCTCAGTCTCCACAGACTTTTCATCTGTAAACATAATGGGTTCACAAATCTAAAACTGGAAGAGACTTTAAGAGTCACCTAGTACAACTACCTTGTTTTATAGATAAACTGAGACCTAGAAAAATCAAGTAACTTATCTAAACGCCTTTCCTGCCTGAAGGTCAGTGTTTAACAGTATTCTAGTAGAACATTTTCTACTCAGAAAACTACTTTTTCTTCTCAGAGCTGTGCCAAAGTTACGCAGGGCCCACAGCTAATGTTAATCTCTCCCCTCTCTCCTTCCCTTCCTTTGTACTCTCTCTCTTCCCCCCTCTTCCTCTCTCTCTTTCTCTCTCTCTCTCTTTCTCTCCCCCTCCTCTCTTTCTTTCCCCCTCCTCTCTTTCTCTCTCTCTCTCTCTCTCTCTCTCTCTTCTCTCTCTCTCTCTCTCTCTCTCTTTCTCTCTTTCTCTCTCTCTCTCTGTCTTTCTCTCTCTCTCACACAACACACCCCATATACAGCATGCTCTCATGCCCCCTTGCTTCCTCTACACCCCCAAATATGTACATATACTTCCTTTAATACTTTTACTTTAGGAATAACAAGAGGAGGGGAACTCAGATAACCAGAGATGATCACTTAGGGCACAACATGGAGACAGGAGGACATATTGAGGAAATACTACTTTTTTCTAAATGCTAGAAAAATGTCACTCTCCCTGACATGCAGGTATTCATTCTGTTACAAGATAAGTCACTTTTGTTTTGATAAAGATTTTGAAGGCTCTGGACAACCATAATACACAAGGAGCACTGTGATAAATTCTTGTCTAAACCTCACAAATGCTCTGTCCCTCTTCTGCTAATAATAATAATAGCTAATATTCATATAACACTTAATATGTGCCAGGCACTATGCTAAGCCCTTTTACAATTATTATTTCATTTGATTCTCACAACATCCCTGGAGGGAGGTGCTATTATTATCTCCATTTTACAGATGAGGAAACCGAGGTGCATAAAAGTTAAAGTGATTTAACCAGGATCACACAGCCTCTAAGTGTCTGAGGCTGGAGTTTGAACTCAGACTGGATGCTCTATCTACTGCCACTTAGATGCCCCTCTTCTGCTGAGAGAAGGTGTGTAAAGGAGGAGGGGGAAATTCACCTGCAGTGTAAGGGGCTACCAAACTTGGAGTTACTGGATTTGATCTTTTCTCTCAATTCAACTACTACTTTCTACCTGTGTGACTTTAAAGTCACTTAAACTCTCTGGACCTCAGTCCTTTCATCTATAAAATGGGAGAGCTCTGGGGTTTGGGGACTAGACAATCTATTGTTTCTTTTGGACATAGATTTTTTTTTTAAACTTTTTATTGACAGAACTGGACTTAGATCTGAAGATCCTACTAAAAGGGAATCAAGCTCAGCTTTTCCTTGAAAGTATGTACAGGACCATCTTAGGTTTTGTTTGTTTGTTTTTTAAGAGGACCTGCCCCCTCCAACAAGTTCTCCACATCCTTATAGCTGTAGGGTTAACACTCAGACAACTCAATTGCTTAGTCCCCAAAACATGGAAAACTTCCCTCATTCCCCAAAAGGAGTGAATTACTACCAAAAGGGCTGCCCGACCCTGGAAATGGCTCTTTCTTGTTAAGAAATGGTATAAAAGAAAGAGCTTTCCGACTTGAGGTCAAGAGAATACTGGCTTTAAATCCTGCTTCTGACATTCCATGGCTTTGGGGCTATGGATGTCTCTTAAACTCTCTGCGTTCAGTTTCCTCATCTAAAAAATGAGAATAATAGTATCCATAGCGCCTACCTCACAGGGTTGCTGTGAGCGTGGTGTGGATAACAATATCAAGATTTTGCAAACTTTAAGGCACTAAACAAATGGAAACTTTCATAATGATATCTTCCTTCAATCCATGCACTTTAGTCATCTCTACTTCAATACTTTTTATCTAACAGAAATATTTTCTGGACTCAAAGGCCGACACCCCCGCCCCCAAAATAAAATGAAAATGAAAATAAAATAAAAAGATTTCACAATCACAGAATGCAGTTCCAGCTGTACGCACAGATTTTTGCTTCCATTTACCCAACACCCTCAGGCACATCAATATCTACCTACTATAATAGTACATTCTAATCCCAATTTGGGAGGACTACCTGGAAAACAGAGGAGTGCTGAAAACTTCCAACAATATTCCTGGTCCCAATTTAAACTGCCAGGGAGGAGACCTCTGAGAAGCAAAGGTAATAAGCTTGTTTTGGCTGGTCCTCTAGTGGGTGAAAGGCCATGAGGCCTGGGGCATCAACGACTGAGTTGTCTAGCCCATATAACAGACTATATACCTCAGGGTCAGTCTGTGGCAGGGGTTCTTAACCTATTGTCTCTGAACTTTAAAAAAATATATTTGAAAACTATTTGAACATATTCATTGCCTTTATAATCCTATATATTTTATTTTATGCATTTAAAATTATGACTCTGAGAAGAGGTCTAAAAGCTTCATCAAACTGACAAAGGAAGGGGTCCATGATACAAAAAAAGTTAAGAACCTCTGGCTCAAGTTCAGTCAATAAACATTAAGTACCTCATCTTTGCCAGGCATTGTGCCATACATTGGGGAAATGGAGAAAGGCAAAAGAAAGTCCACATTCTCAAGGAGCTCACAGTCTAATGGAAGAGACAACATGTACAAACAAGATAAAGACAGGATAAATGGGATATAATCAACAGAGAAAATCACTAAAATTAATAAAGACTAGGTAAATGCTCCTTTACCTGAGACTTAAAGGCAGCTGGGAGGCGGAGATGGCCAAGGCAAAAGTATTTATTATTCAACCTTTGTTTTCATCCCTCTTCACATCCCTTTACTGTCCCCAGCATACTCTCCTCCACCCATTTCCTCCAGCTGCTCAGTGGTCCCACACTGATTACTGACCCATGAAAAGCTTTCATGGTAACATTTCCATAGTCCTGAATGGCTCTCCTAGTTCTGTATCTTTCCCTTTCCAATAGGATATTTCTGTCCTATGTTCCATGCCTTAAGAGCTCTGCTCTCTGCTCTCTAATTTCCTAAATTAATTAGAGCAGAAGCCCTACACCAGAAGTGGCCAAGGACAAGAACTGTAGAATTGATGGAAAAGTTGTTTTGTGGGAGGATGTTTTACAGAAGGCTTTTCAGTACCCAACATCACATTACATCATCTGCCTGTTCCCTATACACACTGGACCAGCCCTGATACATTTTATGACAGGAGTTCTTAATAAAAATTTCTTTATTTCATGAATACTGTGAATTCCTTCTCAAAACAGCATTTTTAATGCACAAGATAAAATATGTAAGATTACAAAGGAAACACATATTACCATTATCAATTTTTTTTAAGTTCATGGACCCCAAGTTAAAAAATCCCTATAGGTTAAAAATACTCTACAGGAGATTTGCCAAGGAAATGTCTAACACTATGGCAGATAAAAATTGCAATATATTCTAAACAGAAGGAAGGAAAAAAGTACCTTAATGATAAAGAATAAAAGTTGTCATACACAGTGGCTTTTTAGCATTTAGCATGCAAAAAGTAAAAATAAAAATCTTTCCTATTATTCTAGGGGGGTTCCATGATTACCAAAATTGTATTTGTCACCAGTACCACCATTCCCAAACTTCCCCTTTCCAAATCCCTTTTCTCCCTCCCCATATTCAGATGTTTATTATCTTTTTGCCATTTCCTTCCCTTTTCCTCTCTATAAAAATCTGCTTTAAGGGAATCAGTTATTTTAGACCTTCCTGGGAATTCAACTCAGTGAATCAGACAGAAGTAGAGCCCACTCAGTCAATGCACTTATGGGTCCTGGGCAACTTTAGAAAAATGTGTGTCCTGAGTTGGTGTGCACTGGAGGCTTTCAGCCTTCCATATAACACATGCAACTTGGATTTATCACAAAATAAATAGCTATATGCCATGAAAGGCATAATTTTCTAGCTTTAAAAATTTAGAAAAAGCATTATTAAAGCAGTATTGTACCTCCCCTTTCCCCAACTCCTCTGCAATTAACATTCTAGGAAAAAATGCCTATATTTTCTATCCCTATTTAAAGATGCCATTAGATATAACATTATCAGAATTATTAGTCTCCTGGCTGGAAGTATAAAGGGGGAGCCAGAATTACCAGTGTCAAAAAGCTGTAAAATCATGCTCTTATCTTTTAGGCTATTCTGTGTGTGTGTGTGTGTGTGTGTGTGTGTGTGTGTGTGTGTGAGAGAGAGAGAGAGAGCGAGAGAGAGAGAGAGAGAGAGAGAGAGAGAGAGAGACAGAGAGAGACAGAGACACAGAGACAGAGACAGAGAGAGACAGAGACAGAGAGAGAGGAGAGAGAGAGAGAGAGAGAGAGAGAGAGAGAGAGAGAGAGAGAGAGAGAGAGAAGGACAGAGAGACAGACAGAGAGACAGACAGAGAAAGAAAGATGAAAAAGAGATTAAGAGACAGAAAGATAGAGAGAAAGCCTATGGGGAACAGAAGCATAAGTATTCATGACTGTTATTCCTGGCAATAAACAACTTGGACAACATTCCTCAGACTCTACTATCTCAACACCTACAATCTGTGTGGGGAGCCTTCTGGGCCAGAAGACAGCATCATGAGATGGTGAATGTCTAATACGTTTGCACTTGAAGATAATTTTTAACTCAAAATGAAAGGCTTTTCCTTTTGTTAAAGGGTCTTGCTAGCAGCAATCACAGTAGGGAAGGTATGTGCCCTCTTAGCAGAGGGGACCTGTCTCATTCCTGGTCCTCACAGCCACCACTTAAGCAGACACCTTCTTGGTCCACCAAAAGGCCTTCGATTCCTCCAAGGATCCTAGAATGAATGTTCTGAACAGTGTCATGGGGAAAATACCATAGGGATTTAAGAGATGGTTTCTAGTCTCACCTCTGTCACTAGCTACTTAGTGTAATCTTGGGCCAGTCTCTTAATCATTCTGAAAAATAATGACATAAAGCCAGATGATCTCTACGTTCCCTTTTACTTCTTAAATTCTGAAAACTTTCTCTGAATGATTTGGGACATCTTTTCTCAGTCTCTGAAACTGACTTGACAATTCTAAGTGATATATTTCTCTACCTCCAAACCTCTCCAGATAAAATACAGTAAGGTTTTAAGTGAATAGTAATGCATATATTCATGCTTCTATCTATCAATTTCTAAAAACATATACTTTTCAAATAATGGAGAAACTCAGAAACTGATGGCTTCATATATTTATGAAAAGATATTCATAAAATTTCACATATTTATGAAAAAATATATATATTTATTCACTTTTTTCTGTCCATATGTGAAAATGCTCACTATTTGGTGTTCATTAAGTTAAAAAATGTTTAGTATTTTTAAAAGTATATATATATATGTGTGTGTGTGTGTGTGTGTGTATGTGTATATATATGTGTATGTGTGTATATATATATATATATATATATATACTTTTTTAAATACTTAAAAATACTAAATATATATATATATATATATATATATTCTCTTCAATTCAGGCTTAATTCAAGGATTGACTACCCAGTACAATAGATTTGGAGTTACATCACTAAACTGGAATCTCTGCCATATAAATCCTGTGTGATTTTGAACAAGTTTCCCTCTCTGGGCCTCAGTTTCCTCATCTCTAAAATTAAAGAATTGGTTTAAAGGACCTCTAAAGTTTCCCTCATACTAAACTAATGATTCTAATAAGTGACATAATACCAAAAAATATCACTGATTTAACTCCCTTTAAGAAAAAGAAAAAACAGTTTTTGGTTCACTCCAAGAATCTGACAGAAAGGATCTCTTTTGGAGTTAAAAAAAAAAACAAAAAACTTTAGAGCAAAAGTCATTTCATAAATGTTTTACATGATTTTAAGAATCTACCTAACTGTTACTCCGTCCAGAAACTCAAATACATGTGCTTTCTTTCAGAATACTTATCACTTGAAAAACTGTCCTACTATATTTAGTATAAAATAAATATATCAACTGAAACATATGCATATGGAAAATGTTCTGAAAATGACATCTCCTTGTGAACATGAGCTTACCCTACTGGGAAAAAAAAGTGTATTCAGATCACTAGATACCAGGGGCAAGAAAGGTTATGTCTTTGTGGTTTTGAAGACAGACCAGGGAAGCCTCCAAGAAGGGACAAAGCATGATGCATGTTTTAACTGCTGTGATAATTTGCTAGGAAAGGATGTGAAGGGTATAGCTTTCCTTGCTGTAGCATGCCATGTGTTACTGAATTAAATTACTGCCATGAAGTCTTCTAGTGGAGGAATGTGTAAACAGGCTATATATCCTTGCATCAGTTCCCCAGAATGTTGCACAACACAAAATGCCTCTCGATGTGTCATTTCCTTCTTGGCCATCTTCCCGGCTCCTGACAGTCAGTCAACAAAAAAAAAAAAAAAAAAGAAAAAGAAAAGAAAAGAAAAAGAAAAAGAAAGAAAGAAAGAAAGAAAGAAAAGAAAGAAAGAGAAAAAGAAAGAAAGAAAGAAAAAGAAAAAAGAACCCTAAAGAGATTTAAGCTGTTGTACTCACATGAGCACATTCCCCCCACATCAGACATAACCTCCCCCCCCCCACCTCTGACCTCCTCCTCCTTCCGTTTGGAAGAAAAGAGGGGGAGAGGAAGGCACATGGGGGGGGGCAGGGAGCGTCCTAAGAATCACTATGGTAGCAAGTCTGAAAGACAATATCCTCATGCCCTAAAAACAACCACCACAAAACCTTCACCCATTTCTATATGCTTTGTAAGGTGGCTGGTCAAATGGAAAACATCCATTGCAGACAAACTCCGATTCACCCGTGTTGACTATGGAGGCCATAAAGAGCACAAAATTTGCCCCCGCCCAAAGTGCCCTCATACACCTCACGGGCAGTGACAGCAAAGAAATGCGTTAGGAAACCAAGGCCCCTTCTGCTAACATCTGTCAGTCAGTGTCTTCGGAGGTACAGCACAAGTAATAGGATTCCCAAACTGATCCTGCATCTCTTCTAGCCCTGCCCTCGGCCCTTGGTAGCCTCTTCCTTCATCCCTCTATCCGATACATCTTTACTTATTTTCTGCCTTATCTCACATGTTGCCAGCCTTTAAATAAACCTCAATCAGTGATGAGCAACCAAAAGCCAGGGAGCCAGCCCCATACTGAAAGCCTAACTATCCCACAGGACTCCTGGGGCATCACAAAAAGTGAAGAAGGATTATAGTTGAATTTCCACAGATAGCATCTGAAATAAGGAGTAGAAATTACTTAATTCTCAATCATCTTTATTCCCTTCCTATCACACTAACAGGAACAAAATTAAATAGAGATAAATGTAAATTTCTACCCTAAGGTCAAAAAAAAATTAAATACAAAAATGGGAAACATCACACATTTATACAAAGTGAGAAAAATTAATGTGAAACATATTTCGGATTACAAACTCAATATAAGTTAACAATAGTGACACAGTAATGTCAAGCACATTAATGAATGCATGAAATTTGAAACAAGAAGGAAGACAGGTTCTTTGTATGCTGCCCTGATTTTAAAATCTGGTTGCCATATTTTAAGGACATCAATCAGTTAAACCATGTTTAGAGCAGAGTGTCCAGTATAGGAAGAGAACTAGAAATCATTCCATGCAAAGACAATCTGAAGGAACTGAGAATGTTTAGACTAGAAACAAACAAACAAAAGTAGAGAAGATGATAGCCATCTTCAAGTGACATTTGAAGAGGGGATTAGACTTGTTCTGCTACGCCTCAAATGAGAGAACTACAAGCAATAGGTAGAAGTTGCAAAGAAGTAGATTTCAGTGCCAGTGTCTAACATTTAGAGAGGTCTTAAAATGGATTGGCTATTAATGAGATAATAAGTGTCCCACCATGGAAGGCCTTCTAGTAAAGGTTCTTTCAGATATGGTAGAGAGGAACCTACCTTCTACAAGAAGCCCTTCTCAGTCCCCCTTCATCTTAGTAAGAGATCACCTCCGATTTACTTTGTGTGTGTATATGTGTGTGTGTGTGTGTATATATATATATATATATATATATATATATATATATATATATATATATATATATACACACACACACACACACACACACACACACACATATAAAATCTATATCTTGATAGAACATAATTGTTGGAATAGTGTCTGCCATTAGACTACAAGCTTTGTGAGCAGAGGCTGTTTTTGCCTTTTTTTTACACAGAGAGCCTAGCATTTTATGTAAATGCTTAACAAAATTTGCTGTTTCAACTTCCAAAACTGAAATTCTACAAAGGGAGGTACACTGTAGAAAAATGAGACAATGCCTTACTTCAACTTTTCTGCCTCAGAACTCAATACTTAAAACAGTAAACCTTACTTCTCTTTCTGAAAATGTCTCCAGAATAGGGAGTAGAGAAAATTTCTCTGAGGAGTTAAGTAAATAATCAAAGACCAAGGGAGCTGAGCATGCAAGGGAATGAAAAAAATAACACACAGCGTCAGCTGAAACACTCAAGCTTCTTCCCCTAGCAGTGCGAGCCAGGGCACTAAGGCAGTCCTAACTATAAAAACAATACCAAATACTTACCCTCCCAGGTGGCCTCCCACTCCCCTAAACTCTAGACCCATTTGAAAGTAGGGAAGACGGCCAAGCAGAAGCAATGTGGCAGCCTAAGCCTGGGACCATCAGCCTGAAGGAACAGAAAGAAGACAAGGAAAAGAAGCATTTGAAGGGTTTCATCTCTTCCATACGGATAGTACCTGGGGAGCAGAATAAGGACAAAGGGGATACAGCAGAGAAGGTGTAAAGAACAAGAATGTTTTTTCTTCTTTGGCAAGAAACATGATTCAGCTCCCCAAGGTACACATAAGAACTCTCAGATTCTAACTCGCCTATGCTGGGAATTATGCCTGTAAATATGTAGGAAAATGGCATTTCCTAAACTAGAAGGTATAAAAGGAATAAAATGTCTAGTCTACTCCAAGAATGTATTACACTATTTAGATTAAATGTTTAACATTTTGGGGGTCTAATGACCTCAAAAGGTATATAGAAAAAAATTTTATTCATAATATTCAGTTCATACCTTTTCCCCAAGAAAATTAATCAAATTTAGTTCTTCAAATATAAAGTGGCACAAATAAGGCAAGAAGTGGCCAAAAGTGTTTGTTGAATAAATGAAAAAATGGCTTCCGTATTAATTGTGATAGTATAGCCCAGGTTCTTAAACTTTTCTACTCACAACTCCTTTTTGCCTGAGAAATTTTTATACAATCCCAGGTATATCGATAAATAAAATAGGCATACAAAGCAAATATTTACTGATAATAAATCATAATTTGTGACCCCCACATTCAGTTACAAGACTCCATATGGAGTCACAAACCACAGTATAAGAAACTGGAGTACAATCAGAACAGGTCCATTATGACAAGAAAGGGAGATTTCTAAAATCAAGGAAGGGAAGGAGGGAGAAAAGGGGTGGAGCTATGACTTAGAGAAGTATGCTCAATTGAAATTTGGAATGCAAAGGATAAAAAAAATTAAAGATGGAGATAGAAAAGGAATGGAACTTAAAAAAATTCTATATTATTAATAGAGGCAATGAATATTGCCTCCAGTGATTCCCTATTATTTCTTGCCTAGAAAGTCAAAAAATGTCCTCCTCTTTTTTGACATTTAAAGCTATTCATAACTCCTTTCCTATTGTCCCAGCTTTCTTACTCTTTATTGTCTTTCACAGACTCTATATTTACAGAGGCCTATCTGGATCAAACAGGATGCTCCATCTTCTATCTCTGTACTTTTATATTGGCTGCCTCCCACCTGTGGAATGATCTCCACCCTTTATCACTGCTGTCTCCTGGCTTCCTTGAAGCTTCATAAATCCTACCCTCTGCAGGAGTATTTTTGTGATTCTTTATATTCCGAGGGATTAACACAGTGCCTTAACAAATGCTTGTTGAAACAACTTATTTGTGGATAAATTGAAACAACTGATTTGTGGATAAAGTCAGGAAGATCTGAATTCAAAATCTGCCCAGGACATGAAATGATTTTATAAGTCTAAAAAGCCACTTTAGCACTTTAAGCCCCAGGCAAGAATGTTCCTAGTACTTAATTTGTGTCATAGACAGACTGTTAATATGAAAGAATGGTGGAAGAACATGCCCGTCCTATATTAGATTGTTTGATGTCTAGGGGAGGAGGGAGGGGAAAGAAAGGGAGAAAAATTTGGAACACAAGGTGAATGTTGAAAACTATCTTTGTAGGTATTTGGAAAAATAAAATGCTATTGAATTAAAAAAAAAAAAAAGAATGGTGGAAGAAGTTTTTACAATGGAGAGTTTTCCCATGCTGACAAAACCCTTTATGAAAGATCCTCAGTATATTTGATAGTTCCATACTGACAAATTACACATTCTGCTACCCAACTTCTCCTTCCTCATGGGAATTCTTAAATCAGGCAGAGATGGAACCAGGTGCTGAACCAAGTTGTAGGCTGCTAACAGAAACTTAGGTCTAACCCAGTAAGAGATCTTTTGTGACTTTACTGCTCTCACAGCTGAAGATGACTCCTGCAGGAAAGCACCCGCTATCGATTCTCTCAAGTTAATTTGCCAACAAAAGGTCAAAAAGTCTTTCCTGAAAACAAGACTTACAAATTTGGAATCTTCAGCATGATGTCATGTCTTAAAATGATAAGCTGGCAAAGAAAGTAAATGACATTCTGTAAAGATGTGCACCGTTTTCATGTTTACGCTACTTAAGATGAAGGTCCTAATAAGTCATCGGCTGTGTTCCTTTAAAGGGAAGTTTTATAACTGAGATGAATCACAACTGCAAAAGATCAAAGTAAAAAAACATCAATGATGCCATGGGGTACTTTTTAATCTTGTAATGAGTGATGATCATGTGCTCTTATGAAGTTAGTCCAACTGCCAACGCCAGATGTGTATATTAAGAAAAGGAGTTGTTTGTGAAGTGACAACACCGGTTCAGCTGCCAGAGACAGAAAACATCGAAGGATGAAGCCCTTCAAATTTCTAACTAAAGGGATCTCAACAGATGTGACAATAGGCCAGACCTCAGAGAGAGGGCATCCCCAACTGCAGGGAACTTTGTATCTGTTTTGTTTTGTTATAACAGAATCATAATTAGCATCTGTTCCACCTTGCTTCCCCCAGGCCACGTGGATGCAAGCTTAAGGCATTATTTATATCACTGATTAGTGTCATTTACTAATGTGCAGAAATTGGAGCTGAACATCTCACTAGGAGAAACAAACATTTGTGTAAAACCCATAGGATGGAAAGTCTGCTTTAAGAAGTTATTAGTGTCCTAAAAGTGACATCCCATCAAGAGAATTTGAAGACTTTAAGTCTTCAAGATATTTCACCTGTCATATGCAAAACTGCTGATGAAAAAAAGAAAATATATACCAATCAAAACTTCATCTCTGATTCTCTACTTAAACAAAGGCTGGATGGAAGAGCAGATCAGATAAGAAGAAGCTTTCAACAGATAGTCAAGATGTTTTAAGTAAAAGTGACATTTCATTAACAATAAATTAGGAGTATGAAATCCTTAGGTGATTGAGCCCATCAGAATAAAGTAGTTTCTGTGGGAAAAATTTTCACTTAAAAATAAAAATCCTATATTTAAAAAAAATCTGAAACTCTGTTATTAGTGGATCCGTTCTCTCTTTCTCAGGGAATTCCTCATAAAGATTTTTCTACATCCTGTTCAAGAAAGGACTACTAAATTAGATAATCTGAATTTGGGAGGGCTCCAGTCCACTTAATTTAACACTAGATGAACTCTCTCTAAAACAAAATACTACTTAATTCATTGTAGAAAAACATAAATGACTTTCCACCTTAAGATGCCTGAAATCTCTGAAATTAAAGAAAGTGAGGTTTGTCAGAAAAGCTAAGGCTGTGGGGAGAGGGCAGACAGAAAAGGATGAGAGTACAATGCTGAGTAATCTATAGTTGGAAAAGCTGATCCTGTTTAAGGTGCCTTCTGATGTTGGAGTCACCCAGAAATTTGTTCTGAATTTGCTGAGTCTTCAATTTCCACTTCCTGCTCCTCTCCTGAAAAGTATCTCATGACATCATGAACAGGACATCCAGTTATCCATAGACACTTCTTGGATTTCCATGAATTATCATTCAGGAATGTTGGAGTAGGAATTTAGTTCCTCATTCCATTTCTGGGTCCTTGCTATGAATCCCATGAGTTGATGCCAAAGTGACTGCTTATACACCCAAACCTTAATTTTCTCAATAGAGCATTTTTCCAGTTTGAAAGTACTGGTTTCCTTGATAAACATCAACTAATTAATTACCACAACAATTTAGGACTGTGGGTTTTAAAGTTGGAAAGGGTGGTCTACTTCACCCCTTTCATTTCTATAAAGTAATAATACTGTCTTCATTTCACAGAGAAAGTAAGTAAATTTCCCACAATAACAAAATAATATTGAAAGGCAATCATTGGTGGTAGAACTGTGAACTGATTTAACCATTTTGGAAAGTAACCCATAATTATTCCCAAAGAGTTATAAAACTGTGTATATACCCTCTAACCCAGCAATACTGCTATTAGGTCTGTTTCCCAAGGTGATCAAGGGAAAAGGAGAAAAAAATCCAATATCTTCTAAAATATTGCTAGTAGTTCCCTTTGTGGTAGCAAGGAACTGGAAGTTATAAGTTGTGGTATATAATTGTGATGGACTAATGTGCCAGAAGAACTGGATGAGCTGTTTGATTTTAGGACAACATGAAAAGATTTGCATGAAATAATAAAAAATGAAATGAGTAAAACCAAGAGAACATTGCATACAGAAATATACAGTAATAGCAATATTACTCAAAGAATAAATATGAATGTCTAAGCTATTATGAGTTATAGAAATATTCAAATCAACTACAAAGGACAGATGAAGGAAGCTGTATCTACCTCCAGAGAAAGAAGTGATATATTGAACTACATATTTTATAGTTTCACACAAATACATAGATGTATGTGTTTGCATGTATGGATATATATATATATATATATATATATATATATATATATATATATATCTGTCACTTGTTAGTTTTTCCTAGTGAAGAGTTGGGAAGAAGAGAAGGAAACATCTTAGAATTTAAATGTAACAAAAAAATTGTTTTAAAGCAGTCATATAAAAATGAACTCCTGTTTATTCCCCCTAAATCATTTCCTTACCAGGTCACACTGCCTTCTCCTCTTTTTTCATGTCCAGAAAAACTGATCCCAGTTGAAGGCATACTTATTTTTTCTTGTATTTATCCCTCTGTACTCTAATTGCTAATATATATGTACTTATGCTTTATACTGTTTTCCCCAAAATCAAGACAGGAAGCATAAGGTCAGTAAGATGTATGCTATTTAAGAACAAATATTAAAAGAGTAAGTGCCCTACTTTAAGCACGTGACAAGTGAACTTCCCTGTTTCTCCAGGACTTCAGGTTTAGGTAAAACATGCAATTTGATACCCTCCAACATAGGCGGTCATCCCTGGCCACCTTATCAAGGAAAGCCCCAGGCCCATTCAGATAAGAATCCTGAAGCTGTCCTCCATTCATCTACATGGCAAACCTCCCTTACACGCCTAACCACCTTGGGCTTCTACAGATGTGTGGGTCATCCACCTCTGAATAGGAGGATCCCAAGCTGAAAAGGCAGAGCTAGCACTGACCCAACTTGGTGAACTTGGAAGAACGCCATGCACATGAAAGGAGGAGAAAACAAAAACCTCAAAGACTCAGTTTTGAAGCAGGAAACCTCCCCAGCCCAGGCAAGCCGACAGCCCTCATGAAGAGACACAGCAGCCACAGGAGGAGAGCTATGTGGTCGTTCTCACTACTCAAGGAGATGCTATGTGGTCCTAAAAGGAACAAGATCTTGCCAGACTCTCTCTCCCCACTTCAGGAGATGGAAAGGTGGTCAGTTTTTGCCAGCTAGGCAGGTAGGCCTGTGTCAAATAATTCTTCCAACTGTACCTCTGTCACAAATTAAACTCTATCTCACATGCATTTGTTCATCAAAGGCAAAGTGGTGAAAGTGATGCTTCCATTGACATGATTTTTTTTTAATGTGGTTTATATATCAAATAGTCTTTAATCTCTAAATATGTTTAAATACAGATAGGCCAAGTTTGTTCTACTCAGTTGGCCGGAGAATTTTTGAAAAATCTTCTTTAATTTAGATTAAGGGGGAAAAAACGCACATTGGCCCAGGTAGAGTATATACACAATGTAAAAATGATTGCTGGTTAAAGCTGCCGGATGCCCAGACAGACAAATAAACCAAGACAGATTAAACCAAGTCAGACTCTATCTGTTAGCAGAAGCTATCTATAACAATTACTGGAACATGACCAAACAACTGTGTTGTAACAATCAAGCAAGTTATCATTTGCAAATAAATTTTTTATAATTAAGGAGTGTGCTCTTTATAAAGGGAATGAGTGGGCGAAAAGAAGAGTTAAAACACATTCTTAGGCCATGGGAAACATATACAAGTGCTTTCGACTGAGCCCAAGATTTTTTAACGGTTTGTTGTTTTCCACCATGGGGTCCTAGATGTCTGTCTGTTCATTATTATGAAACAGACAGACTGAAATTCTTATAAAACCTATTTCCATCTACAAAATGATTATGAATTCACTTCCCAGTGTTTCAGAAGCATTCGTTATCTTCTGACAAAGGATGGATATGTCATTTTATTTCCCACTAACTGAGAATGTTTTCTAATTCTTCTACCACCGAAGTTAGAGGGAAATAGTGTATTTGGGAAAGAAATCACACAACCCAAACTATGTTGCCAAGGAAAAATTCAATATCCTCATTCAGGAGTGACATTTTCCACATATCTATATGTACTATCACTGTATTTAACAGAAAGGCAAGTACTTACTTCGAGGTTCCCGAGGCCCATCTACTGTAACCTTAATAGCTCTGTGGTAGGTGGCAACTTGGGGGGGATTTGTGAAGACTGTGATTGTCAGGGTGAAACTCTTTCCTGCAGATGGGAAGACAGAATAATCCATAATAAATACAAGAAAGAAGCCCTTGTCAATGTTAATACAGCTATAAAGGTTTTCAAAGTGCCATTTTTTCCCCCATCTCTAAAGAGAGCATTATACAGTAGAAATAGCAGAATTTAGAAACAAAGGCCCGTGGTCCCCAGGTCAGAATCCCAGCTCTTCCACACGAGACATTTTGCTTAGCCACTCTTCTCTGTTTCTTCATCTCTAAAAAGAGGAGGTTGTATTAAGGAGAGGACCTCGAAGCTAAAAGGAAAAAAAAAAAAAAAACAAATTCTACAGTCTAACAATCTCTGATTGTATGGAAATGTGCTCCTGTGGTCCAAACCCAAGACAAAGCCTTTCTAATTCTCAGTTCTAAACCCTTTCTCCACTGCCGTTTTAAACAGTCACTAAACTTGTCTGTCGACAAAACGCCAGCCTCAGCATTAGCCACGACTGCCTTGATCCACCGTGCAACATGAAGAGCAAGGCAGTTCCAGGTTTTAAAAGTGCTGAGCAGTAGCAATAATGGTAATAAAAACAAAAGCCACAGTCCACTCTTGGAGTTTTCTCTTCCTTTCGGTTTTCTGTAACATCAGGAACACATCCAAATGCAGACAATTTTAGAAGCCTTTATTTAGGTTTGGGTCACAACCCTATGAGAGAACAATAGTAAATCATTGTTGATTATGTTATTTACTTCACATGGCTTTAACATTTCATTTGCTTAACTGCACTACAATAAGAAGATGAAAGAGTCAAGTTCTTATGGGAATCATTTTAACAGGGAGCTAGTGTCTCCTGTCCTGGCCTTAATGTGCCTGTGGTATGATGATGATTTCATCATTACTGGAACAAAGTTTTCCTCCACCCCCAACTTCCCCCCCCTTCTTACATATGTCCCCACTATTAAGTCTTGAAATAATTCTCTGACAGTGGCTTATTGTGTGCCAGATATATGTGACACCCCCCAAATGTACATTTGAATTTTAATTTTTAGGAGGGGGCCCCCACATTTTGTTGAAATATCACAACTGATGATTCAGATTCCTGGGCAGAAGGTGATGAAAAGGAGCAAAGAAAAGACAGGGGAAATTGCGATAGGAGCTCTGAATGGATGTTCTCCCCCCTAAGAAGACACCAGCCTCTGTTATGCAGACTCACTGACAGTTGTAATCTGTTAGATATGCAACGGTTAGTAATGTCAGATAGTCAAAACTGCAAACTGTTACAAGACAGGAAAGGGTAGGCGTGGAAGAGTGACTCAATAAAACATTCAGCAATCCACAGGCCTCGCTGCCCACTGAGACGGCTTCTGGACCAGAACCTTTTAAAAATCTTTTTTTTTTTTTTTTTTTGGACCAGTGATTCTTTCCCTTCCCCGAGCTCTGGGAGCATTAAATCAAAACACAAATCTTAAACAATATGTAGCAATGCAAAACTTAATGCAATCTTTTCAAAGCCTAATATGGAACAGGTTATATATAAGGCTTAATGCAGAACAGGTCTTTGGCTGTCAAGTCTAGTGACTGGGTTTTCTTTTCAATCCAGGCCATGGAGGTTCCTAAAATCTGTTTAAGACACACATCATTTGTTATTGAGCATGTGGCTTTAGGTCTCCTAAGCTATATTTTTCCAATGACTAAAAAAAAAAAAAAATGAAGAATATTCCTCAGGAATATTAAAGAATCTTTAAGAAGCAGAGAAATGTGCCCCGTTTCATTTGTGTGTTTGAAATGAATAAATGCAAAAATCTAAAGCAAGATGTTTTGGGGGGAGGACAAAGGGGGCTTCTGAGGCATTTGGGGTTAAGTGACTTTCCCAGGTTCACACAGCTAGTAAGTGATTTGAACTCTGGTCTTCCTTTAGGGCCCATTTTATCCACTGTGCCATCTAGCTGCTCTAACACCTACTTTTTTTTTCCTGAGGCAATTGGGGTTAAGTGACTTGCTCAGGGCAACACCTACTTTTAAAGTATGTTCTTTAACATATCAATATGATATTATATATATATTAAATATTATATATATTATTATATATTTAAGTGAATATCAATTATGAAATATATGCTTTAAATAATTCAAACTACTTTTCTCCAAACTAAAGGCCAGTTAATATAAAATATATACATAGAAATTTTCCTTGTGTTCAGCGTTTAAATATTGGAAATTTGGACATCAAATGAAAGTTTTGAGATTATTCCTCCATTAGAGAAAAATTAATAGGTTTGTAGATCTCTGAAGTAGAACCGATTTTATCTGGGAAATAGATTTAGAGTTGAAAAGACCTCAGTAATCTAGTCCAATCCTATCATTTTGCAGAACAGGAAAAAAAAAAAAGTTAAGGGATTTGTCTGACAAGGTGATACAGCTAAATTCTGAATCCAATCTTTTGACTCAAATCCACAAATCTTTAAATTTCACCATCCTGGCTCATATTATAGTTCAACTGCAATTTCTAAACATTAACAATATCTGATGGTTTTTTGAGGAAAAATCGTATTTATTTTTATAACACTGACCTCAAAAGTCTACAGACATACTACAAGGCATATGCCCTAAAAGTATAAAAGTCCAAAAGAAAGGATCCATATTTTGTAATATATTCATGGCAAAAATATTAGAAACAACATAAATGCTATTGATTGATCAGGATATAGCTGAGCAAAGTGTTGTATGTACACATTATAGAAAATTAGTGTCCTGGAAGAAATGACAAATATGAGGAATGATTTAAACAAAGTGATGCAAAATAAGGTAAACCATGGGAACAAAACAGACCATGTCTACAATAATGTCAATGAGAATAATGCTAAAAGTAAGTGGATTATGGGTAATCAGAATAATCAAACGATCTTGTAAAACAGATAATGAAATTGATTTCCATCCTTTAAATAACAGTAGTTTACTAATAACAATAATAACAGCAACATATGCGTGTATATATATATACATACATATATCTACATCTGTACATAGATAGATATAGATATATAGATATATATAGTAAAAGTTTGCAAAGCACGTTGCAAACATCATTTCATTTGATCCTTACACTAAATTTGGTGGGTAGGTGCTGCTATTATCCTCATTTTATAAATGAAGAAACAGGCAGGCAAAGATCAAGTGACTTGCCAAGGATAACAAAAGCAAGTGTTTGAAGCTGTAGTTGAATACAAGTTTTCCTGATTCCAGATCCAGCTTTCTGTCACCTGTGCCAGTGAGAGAAGGGAGGAGGGAAAGGATTTACAGGGCCAGACTGTTGAATATATTAAACAAACATGGTCACTCAGTTGTGACAATTATTATTTTTCTTTTTTTGCAAAAGAGGGGATGGGGTTTTTTGAGGGAGTTGTTTGTTTTGCAATGTGCGGTAGGAAAAATAAAACATTTACAAAAGGCTAGGGATATACCCTAAATAATCTTAAATTCTATTATTAACTGATTATAGGCCTCAATTACAAATTTAGACAAACTTGTTTTGAACCCATTTATATTTTGAACTCTTGTGATTCCATTTTAAGATTTAAAAGTATTATTTTTCTCTTAATTCAAAGGCAACATTCTACGCAAAAAAGAGAATCTACACTATTCCAGATATTTACTCTGCAATTTAAAAGTGAATACAAATTTTCAAAGTGAAACCAGGTTCCTATAATGCCCCAGTTTATCCTTCTCAAATAAAGAGGTGGGTAGTGGTTTGGGGGAAGAAATAAGCATTTAAATTACAACTGTTAAAATCAAATCCCAAAGAACAAGGTGTGCTTAACATTAAAAAAATTTTTAACAGAGATTCCTCCCACTCTTTGCTGTTCTTTTGAAAAGAGATGTAGGTAATACCAAAGACAAATTCAGGGAATACCAACCAACACAGAAATTAACTCTCTACTTCAAAATAATGATCATTTCATATGTTACAGTATGCTTTCCTCAAATAAAGTTTTGCTTTATTTCCTGGATATCTTTCATCAATCAAAAGAAATATCTTTTCCACACATACTTTTCTATTAGTCTTTGATATAGCCTTAAAATATATACATATATTCTTTACTCCTGAAAACTAACAACTAATTTTAGTGATGATTCACTAATTTCATCAGCCAGAGACTTATCTGGGGGTTACTTCCGAACTATGTCCTCAAGTTCTATATTTTCAGTTGTAACCACAGGAGACTAACACTGACAGACAATCATTATAGTAGCCTGAGGGATTGTAGGCATACTAGGGAGAGAATGCTGTTTTAGGACAGGAAATACCCTTCTATTTCACCTCTGTTCTCTCTTAGACTAACACAGTGTTTTGTAGACATATAGTACGCTCTTTAAAAATGTTTATTAACTTGAATTTACAGCTGTGTTTCACACACACACACACACACACACACACACACACACACCCCTCAACATTGGTCTGCTGGAAATGTGACTGGCAGAGAGTGACCAGTCATTACAGAGGAGGCTAATGGCAAATGCACCTTGGAAGAGATGCTCTAGACTAGCATAGAATGAGGCAAACATTTTCTGACACAATCGTAGTGTTGATTGTTTTTGCTTAATTAAATGTAATTATTATGAAGCAGTAGGTAGTAACTACTAGTAGTTAATGAGAGAAAAGCAAGAAAAAGAGAAAGAGACAGACAGAGACAGAGAGAGAAGTGGAAAGGTGGAAAGGAGGGAAGGAAGGAGGGAGGGAAGGAAGGAAAAAGGAAGGGAAGGAGTGGAAGAAAAGGAAGGAAGGAGGGAGGGAAGGAGAGAGGAAGAGGGAGAAAAGGAAGAAAGGAAGGAGGGAGGGAGGAAAAAAGAAAGGAAGGGAGAAAGGAAGTTAGAAGTATAAATAAAACAATTTTTAAATACACAGAAGAAAACAAAAAGAAATTTGGAAGGAGAACAATTTTGTAACTACCCTCTTAAATTTAAGTATAGCTAAAAATAAATGTACTAACAAGTTCAAAGTTTCACATATAGTCCTCTTTTGTTACTCTTGGAATACTGAAATGTTTAAGTTTGTTAATTCATGATGAAAAAAGAAAAATGTTAAAAGAAAAGAAAAGCATGATATGAAACTATGTGCAGTTCTCAACCACAGGTGTACAAGATAGGTTTCACAGAAGCGATTATCTAACCAATAACTGATTGCAAAACAAGTCCAAAAGTGTTAAGCATCAGTGGAGTTGTGCAAGGTCAAATTATAATAGTTACCTGACCCTCTGTAATATATTGTCATGAAATAGATTTGATTATTTTTACCAAACTAAAGGAATAATACAATATGGCACTGGAAAAATCTGAGTATTCCTTCAAGAGCAGAGGATATAAATTTATATACCTATATACATATATATGTGTGTGTGTGTGTGTGTATACATATATAAATAAATTCACACATACATATATACTATCTATATGTATATGCATATATTAGAGTGAGGGAGGGAAAGCAGAATTGGAAAGATAGCAGGATTGATTTAGTCTTCGAAATTTAAGAAAAATCTAGATCAGAAGCTAACTGACTTAGAGCTGTAAAGGGCCTCAAAGACCTTCGAGGACAGGTTCCTTATTTTAGAGATGAAGATGCACAATTATGAAAGAGGAAACTGGAAAAAATGTGCAATAAACCAGGTCAGGTACAAAGAGATACAGGTTAGAGAGTTTCCTGTCACTGAAAAACAACTTATTCTGTTAAAAAACAATCTTTGATTCATCTTATCAATATTTTCTTGAAGTTATTTTTTCTCTTGACTTCTGTTTACTCTTAACTGTTTCCTTTAATATACTGTATAGTATTGATATAGTGACATAGTGTTCATATTCTCTCTCTCTCTCTTTCTTTCTCTCTCATTCTCTCTCTCTCTCTCTCTCTCTCTCTCTCTCTCTCTCTCTCTCTCTCTCTCTCTCTCTCTCGTAGAAGTCTCTAAGACAAGTCTGGACCAATTTCTCCATCCTGCCTCTGGCAGCAGACTGTAGCATTTCAGATCCTCCACCAAGTCCCGGCTGCTTCAAAGGAAAAACCCTACTTTCTTCAGTTAAGATCATAAGAAATATAGGGGGAGGGGGTCAGCTCTGTTTGGACATAATTACACTTCATCAAAAGAAGCTTTCTTCATCTTCCATGCGTGAAAAGTCTGCAAGCAGTTAAGTCTGTCTTTTTTTTTTAAATATAAAAATTGCTATTTGGGAAACCAGCCAAAACTCAGAAAGCCAATATAGTAAAACAGTGCACACCCTTTGTTTCTCTTTGAAGTTTCTTAAATAAATATGTTGAGGGTTTACAAAGTACACTATCACTTTGCCATAGTTTCTACTCAGATTGATCAGAGAAAACTTAATGCAGAGTCTATATAATACAAAAGCACTATAAATGAAAACACTACCCTAAATATGAAAAGTAAAATAAAAATTGTGCTGATTCCTTAAATACTAAACTCCATTTCCTCTCTTTAAATAGAAAATAATATTTCACAGAACTCAAATGAGATTGAGGACACACAGGGAGTCCAACATATTCTTTCGTGTGTGTTATTAGAGAAAAGAAATACTGAGCTTTATATTTAATGTGGGACTGTGCTAGTGATTGAGTCAAAGAGATTTCAAGCCTAATCATTCAGTTGTAAGATAGAACAGCTCTTTTTTTTTTAAATGAAGTTAACTTAAACATGATGGAGAAATAACACCTTTAGCTTTGATTACAGTAGAGAGACCCAGCTTCATTTTATTTCAAACGACCTTTCTGTGACAGTATCTCATTATCATGCATAATTGTTCTTAAAAAAAAAAAAAGTTTAAAAGTACAACTTCTTGGCCATGTTCCTAGAAAGTAAACTAAAACTACTCATCGGAAACAACCCTTCTTGAATCTCCCTTATCAAGCTTTTACAATAGTAATAATTTGACATCTGATCCAAACTTAAGAGCAGTTAGTTTGGACTTTGTTTAAAAAAATAAAACCTCTCATTTCCTATGACCCATTATTCTGTTCCTGCTGTTCCAGAAGGGAATTTATATTTTTTAAACTGAATTTGCATCACACAGTGGGGTTGCTTTTTCTTTTCTTATAAGGAGGCTTAAAATGGAAATATTTGCTTAAATAAACAAATAAATACATTAAGCCTATTAGGGAGATGACATATAGAATTGTCTCAGGAGAATCCTGTGAAAACTGAAGAGTTGGTTTCCTTAGAGACATCCTTTCCATCATTAACTCCAATTATGAAGCAGCTGCAAAAAGGCTAAAAGGAAATTATTTTCTATTTGCCATCTTTTAAAAGGCTTCCTACAATTTCAGTATAGATTTCAGATGAGAGGAAATCCTTAAATACCAAAGGGACATTCAGAGTCATGATCATTTATCAGACTCACCAATTCCACAGTCGGGCTGAAATAAAGCAAGTTGGTGCATTAAAGGTCTACATTCAATCCAATTTTTAAAAATCCTACTACAAAGGTAAATGCCAATCACTGATAGAAGGAATAAGGCAAGTACATAGAGCCTTAACTAGAATGGGGCATTTGGGGTTTTGCATTCAAGATGTCAAATTTTAAAAACCCTAAAAATACTCATAGGTCTAGAGCAATGATGGGGCTTAGCACTTAGCAAGAAGGATCAGTTAAAAGCAGGAAGCTACCATATGGCCTGCTTCCCACTGCTATCACCCATCCAAGATGACCTCCTTCCCTTCTCTGACCTGCCTGCTGCTTCTCCTTCCCAGTGCCTTTCTGAGCTGTGGCTTCTCTGTGGCCCCAAGTTTTCTATCCCTCCCCCTAGTGGCTTCCAGGATCTTGGCTCTAAAAGTAGATTTAAGGGTTCATTTTGTGGTCCTTACGCTGAGGAACAGTTTGTGCTGCTCCAGGTGCAAAAATGGAGAGTCATATCTCTGCCTAGGCATTCTTACTTGAGAGTAAACAATGACCATGCTATTTTACTGTCTCCACAGAACAGGGATTCTTAACCTGGAAAATGCAAATTTGTTTTTTAAAATTTTTTGATAACTGTATTTTAGTATATTGATTTCCTCACATATTTTGTTTTATTCATTTAAGAGCATTGTTCAGGGGCAGCTAGGTGGAGCAGTGGGAGCACCAGCTCTGAAGTCAAGAGGGCCTGAGTTCAAATGTGACCTCAGACACTTAACATTTCCTAGTTTCATGACCATGGGCAAGAAACCTAACCCCAATTGCCTCAGAAAAAAAAAAAAAAAGCACTGTTCTGAGAAGACCATAGACTTCCCCATATTACCAAAGAGGTCATGATAGAAAAAAATTTAAGACCCTTGGTACAGTCATATTCAAACTCCAGTTCTTAATCAATTATGCTGTGACACAATAAGTGAAGAATATATTGACAAATTGCTACAACTTAAGAGCAATTGGGCTTCTATCATGACACTAACAATATATATATTTTTCTGTCCCCTTTGCCATTCAATGAACTTCGTTATCTGACTCCCTATAACCCAGAACTTGAACCTATGAAAACTTCCTTCCCCCTACCTCACTCTCATGTGCACAACAAATTTAATAACACAGCTTTTTGAAAAAAAAATTAAAATGATGAAACAAATCCAAAAGTTTAAAGGAGCCAAAAAGATAATAAATGTTACCTGGGTCTTCAAATAAAACATGAGTCACTACCCCTACCACTGGAGAAAAGAAGGCTGTTGCTTTATTTAATTAAACTTCATCACAAGGCACTATCAAGATGCAAAATATCCTGGTACAATATTGCTAACACTGACAAAGTCCTTTAAAGTTAGCAGAAGACTTTATTCACATTATCACAATGTATCCTCACAATAAATTCATGACAGGTGGTGCACAATTAATTTTACAGATTAATGTTTACAGATGTGTTTCATTTCAGGATTCTAGTGTTTAAATTCTAATGCCATCCACCACCATCACCACCACCATCATCATCCCTAGAGCTGACTTTATAGGGTGATTCAAGGGTTGCAACATGATCCACCACACATTCTCTCTTTAAAAGCCTCACCTCTTCCACTCCGGCCCACAAATCTCAAGTCGTTGAATCTTGCTACTTGGTTTTTCATGACAGCAGATGCATTTCGGAGCTCAGCAGAATAATTTTCATCATTACCAGCCATGACGGTGACCACAGTCCCATCTGGTACTTCTCCTAGGGCCACCACCTATAAAAATTAGGAAATGACAACAACAAAAATAGCGCATCAAGCAAAGTCTAAAAGATGTGAGTCATCCTTCTTAACTGTAGGCTTTATCAGGAGTCTGTCCCTGCTGCAACATAACTGTGGCCAACTGGAACCTAACAAAAGGGCCACTTCAAATACACCGATATTTCAGAGTGCATCCATTTCAAAATTGTACTAAAGAAAGCTTATTTTATTTTTTGCTGGTTCTTCAAAGGGGGCATCTATATATTTTTAAATCTCATGCTCAAATCATCGTCAGGAAACATTCCAAAAGAGAAAAGCTAGTGCATACTGCTAGTTTTCTGCAATCCACAGAGGTCTGAGTTATGATCCAATGAGAGTCACTGGCTAAAGATGATCTAGCCTCTTCATTACTTGTCATAGTTCTTAAATGAAATCCTGGACACCTATTAGGTGATCAGCCCATTTTAGCCACTAATTTTGGATTATTTTCTGATCTTCACATACAGATGATAAAACAAAATTTTAGCAAATATTCATGATAAGCACTACTACATTATGCCAGGGACTGAAGAAGTCTAAGATAGTTTCTGCCCACAAGAAGCTAAGTTAAGATGAAGAAATGAAATATAGAAACTTTAAAGAATAGCTAATAATACAAGATAATAAGTGATAAGTGTAGATAATTAGGTAGAACATTATAACAGAACCTTGCACCTGGAGTCAGGAAGAATTGAGTTCAAATTCATCTATCTTGGGATGATTTTTGAGGGCTTTTTGTTTTCAACTTTCACTCATGTTTATAAACTCAGCATAATCTATGACTGTTCCCTTTTTCTCATCTTCCACATCCAGAAATTGACCAAGTCCTATCAATTCATCCTCCATAGCACCTCTCATCTCTGCCCTCCCAGTCCCTCTCCTACTATTTCCCACTCCCAATAATCTAATTCAGGCCTATCACCATCATACCTAGCTCATTCCAATAGTTTCCTAACTAGTGTATATTTACTGTTTTTCCCCTCTAATACATTTTTACCACTGCTAGATTAATCTTCCTAATTCACAACTCTGAGCACATGACTCAAAAACATGAAAACATTATAGGATTCCCAAAAGCACAAATAAAGACCAAACTCAATGCAGGATTAAAGGATCTGGCTCCAACCAACCTATCCCCTCCTTATCTCACATTAAAATTCATGTACTTTTTGTGCCTGCTAAATCAGACAGCTCATGATGCTTCAAACACAAACATCCAATACTCTCTAGCCTCCCCTCAGCTTTACTCTCAGTACCTCTGTGCTAAGGATGATTTTTCCCTTCCACCAATCCTAACTACCCTTGAAAGGCCCAACTCAGTTTCCACCTCTTCCATGAAGTTTATCTTGATTTTCCCACTGAAAAGGGATCTCTCCTTCCAATAAATCTTTATAATACTTTGTTTATGCCTCTTTTAGATACTTCTTACATTCTATTTTGTATTACTCTTGTTCCTAGAGACCTTATCTTTCTATTAAATTCCTATACTTTAAAGGTAGGAATTAGGTCTTATTTATCTTTTTGTCTCTCTAAGCCTCTAGTAGACTTATTTGAACATAGTTTATTAAGAAATGATTACTGAATGAATACAGAAGAATGTTAAGTCCAAATTCATGGATTCCATATGGGATCAGTTAGTTTGTCTGTTCTTTGACTATAGATTATATTCTTAATCCTAACTTTACAGATGTGAGTCCTTAATCAAATGAGGGACAGAGTGGATGGATTAGTAGTGCTTATCCTGTAGAACAATGATTCTTTCTTGGACCCCCTATCCATGGATAGATTTCAGAGGTTTCATTTTTAATATTTTGAAAACTGTATTTTAATATAATTGATTTCCTTCATAATCTTTCCTTTGTAATCCAATGTATTTTATTTTGTACATTTAAAAATATTATTCTGAGAAGTGATCTGTATGCTTCAAAAAACTACCAAAAGGTCTATGACAAGAAGAACAATCAAAACCCCTCCTCCAGACAGAATAAAAAGTATCTTTATTATGTGCACAATTTTTTAAAAAGACTTCATAATTCACAACCAAGTCCTACTAACAAGGCAATATCACAGTTCTATCCCATTTCTCTTAATTCTTCCCCCAATTCTTGTCCAGATTCTGTTAACACATTGAGATAATTTCAATCTTTTCTTTGGAGGGCTTACAGACTGTCTCATTGAAATTGTCCAATATTCTTCTGCTAAATTAAATACCAACATGTGCCATCTGTGGCATGAGTGCCTTGCATGATAACTTATTCATATAAATTTAGTACAGTAATTAATATAGTAATTTAGTATAGTAATTCATATCTATCTACTAGCTCCCCACTGCTAAGAATAGGCTCTGATCTAGAGGATTCAAATCTCTAAAACATCTACCCTCTCTGGCTTCTTCCTTTTACCTGCACTTACCTGCACAAAACCTATCTTGCTTACTAATTTCTAAACTATTTTGCTCATTTCTCATTTGCACAAACTACTCATCATGATTGGAATACTTTATTCTCTCTTTTCTGTGTTTTAGAATTCAAGTTATAATCCATGTCTTCTTAAAACCTTCCTTCATTAAGCTATAACCTTAAAATAACCCACTGACTTCAAATTATCCTCACTTAAATGTGCATAAATTAATGGTTTCCATTCCCCTCTGAAAGCCATGTAATTTGAACCAACAAATAACTAATTAATCAACAAGCATTTATTTGGTGAGTGAGGTGAGTTGGGGTAAAGTGACTTGCCAGAGTCATACAGCTAGTAAATAGCTGAGGTCACATTTGAACTCAAGTCCTTCTGACTCCGGGGCTGGTGCTCAATCCACTGAGACACCTGCTTTTCAACAAGCTTCTATTAAGCACTTTCTGTATGCCAGATACTCTACTAGATGCTGGAGAACAAAAAATAAAAATTAAGCAGATTTTTCCCTCAAAAAGATTTAATGCTGTTGAGGAAAACAATAAGCATACAGAAAAGTAAATACAAAAGACATAAAAGGTACTTTCAGTGGGGAAGTATTCACACATGGGATGAACCAGAAAATATTTCCACAGGAGATGGTGCTGGAACTGAATTTTGAAGAAAGCTAAGGATAATAATAGGCAGAAGTGATGAGGGAGTATTTTTAGGAATGAGAGCCACTTTCTGCAAAGGCATAGAAAAAAGAGATTCAGTGTTCTATGTGAGAACAGGAATTAGGTGAGTTTGGTTAAAATGTTGAGTGTATAAAAGGTGGTAATGTACAATAATTCAGAAAAGGTAAACTGGAGTCAGATTAAAAAGACAAACAGAGAAAACTGTATTTTAACCTAGATAAAATAATTAACCAGAATACATAGCTTTTAGAACAGGAAAGGGACCCCTGTTTTAAGAATACTGACAGTGTCTATGTGCAAAAAGGAATGTGGAGAGACTTGAAATAGGGAGACCAATAAGAAGCTGACTGCAAAAGTCTATATAAAAGGCTATGAGAGCCTGAACTGGGTGAGGATCTGGAGACCTATAAATAGAAAGAAAGGGACAGGTGAGAAGAGATGTTATACAATTAGAATCAACAGAACTAATTATGTGAGATGAGGAAGAGTAGTTAAGAACAACTCTAAGGTTTTGAACTTTGATAACAAGAAGGATGATGATATTCTCAAAAGAAATAAGAATGTGTGCAAGTATGAAGAGATAATGATGAAATGATGAAGACATTCTGAGTCTGATGCCTTTGAAACTGGAAGTGTACAAAGGTGATATGTGACCAGAACTCAGGAGAGAAATTAAAGTTGGATATAGGAGTCATCGAATCAATGGGAGTCAATTAAGTCAAGATTTCACCAAGATATTAGTGATTTATTAAGCACCTATTAGGGACAAGACAATTTATTAAGAACTAGGGATACAAAAAAAGATGAGATAGGTCCCTATTCTTAAGCATCTAGTTGAAGAGGAAGGAGGTTAGATTAAACAACCAACTAAAAAACTATGATACAAGGGAGAAGGAAAAAGCAAGCTGTATTTGAAACTGAACTTCCTGGAATGGGATCAGTTATTTGCTATATCTCCATAGGCCAGAGGTTACTTAACCTCTTGAGAACTCAAAATCTTCATCTGTAAAATGAAGATTGAATAGAAAAATCTCTAATCTAATCTCTCTCTTCCAATTCTTAATCTAATAATGCTATGAGACATTAATTGCTGCTGATGTTACATAGTTTATAGGCAGGGGATATTAGGAAAGGCTTCTTGAAAGAGTTAAGATAATGTGAATTGTGCCTTGAAGAGTGGTGGGGACCTTGAAGATGATGGAGATCGGGGAGAGAGTGCCCAGAGAGGGACATTTCAGGCATGGAGGACAAAGACTGGGAGATGAGAGACATGGGAGGGAAATGTCGTACAACGAGTTCCAGAAGAAGAGTATCTTTTCTACAGTTAACAATCCCAGTCGATGACTCCTCTTGGACAATTGCCAAGAACTATATAGTAAAGCATCAGAATCAACAATATCCTTCCTTTTTTCTGGCCGTCCCTTATTGGAAGGCCATTGATGACATTTTATTCTTTAATTTAGAAAGCACAAATACATGCAGACTTTATTTACATGCATCCTATGTGTGCCTTATTATGTGAGAACATAAATCATATCTGTGTTTGTGTGACTTACACTCCATTAAATGGTCTGACGGCAAACGGTCTTCCAAAAACGCATGCACCTTTCTGGTGCCAAATAAGGCTTGCGATTCTCCCTAGGCACTCAATAAACTTTTGGCACTGCTGCTCCCACCAAGGACGCAGGAGTGATAACTGCTGGCACCATCTTTTTCCTAATTTGCAGACACAACGCCAAGCATCTTGCGATGTCCAGAGAAGAGCTGACTACATTTTTCAGTTTTCATTTGAATGTTTGGCATCCTGCAGATACTGCTTGGGTGGTGTTTGATTTAATACTCTGTGGTTTTCTTGGTTAGAGGGACAGGGATAAAAGCTTGATTTGTGATTTCACTGATAGACGGAACTCCCAAGTGAGGAAATTTCATCTTCAAAGGCAAGTCAGTACCTACCTACTCTATAAATTCATAATCTTGCAGAACTGAGAATATAAATAACTTGCCAGATGTGTCACAGGTAAGACTTGAACCTAAGTCTTCCTAGCTTCAAGGATGGTTCTGTCTATCAAATCCCTCTTTCTTTGTCTTTTAGATTGCAAAATGCATTTGTAACTAATAAAAGTACTGTTACTTTTGTTAGTTACAAATGCAATTTTCTACTTGTGGAGAAAAGAAAAGGTGTGAAGAGTGTTTAGTATTATGGATCAAAACGTTGGAATTTTAATTCCAGTTCAGCAGATGACTTGTTATGGTACCTCAGGCAAGTACTTGATCATTAGGGGCCTCAGTTTTTCAACCTATAAAATGGGAATAGTAAAACATTCTCTCCATCTATTAGGGATTAATAAAATAACATCTGTAAAATGTTTTGACTCCTTAGAAGAAAGATGTTATATAAATACAGAGAAGATAATTATGACATTGCACTCTGGCTAAGACTTGGAGGGCTAATGTTGTATTCTAACCAAAGTCCAATTTGCACTAAATATAGCCTCTTGGTATAAACCATCCCTTGAGGCTTCAACTTGGTATGTTATTCTTTGCTCTATATCCTGGGATAGTCTATAGCGTTGTTGAGAGGTATGGAATGGCTGCTGGGTTTCACCCCAGACCTGGCTGCATTTCAGAGGGACGTAAAGTAATTTCCCCAAATATAAGGTTTTTCAAGAACTCTGAGACATTATTATTATACTGCATATTTTTAACATAATGGATTTTTTTAGTTAGAATAGGAAAATTGATTCAATATGGGAATATATAAAAGTAAGGATTCCCTAACAGTAATATACATAAATTCATTTTGCTTTGCCTAACCATTATAATAATGACCACATTAATCATTGGTAAGATTTATATTGTTTTGTACAAAACAAATAACATAATCTAATTTGAAGTCTTCTCTACCTTAAATACATCTAAAAGAAGGCAACTTTGCCTGAAAATTGCCCACTAATATGATTTACTGCAGAATTTTCCCTATATGCCTAAAATTTAGATTAATGGTCGACTGTATTGTCTGTACTAGTAATTGTGGTATCAGATCAAGAGACCACCTAATTCTTTCCTCAAGATTTTTAAACGAATATTTGACTTTATATAAATTTAAAATGTTAGTGTGTGTATGTATATATATATATATACACACACACAGACACATACACACACACTTTCTTTTTTTTAAACAGTACATCTAACCTTCAAGCTAAACAAACTTCTCTCCTGACCCTCTCGACTATTTGAGTTACTAATTCATTGAAAAGCAAAAAAAAAAAATCTATTAAGCATTTTAACTGCACCCACTCTGAGTCATCAGAATGTATTCTGATGGATGGATTAAAGAAACTCTTTCATTAGTTAAAAGTAACTATGGAGCCTGAGCTTGTCCTACAATTCTGTTAGTCAATTAGTTAGTGAGAAATATTATCTGAAAACACTACTGTGGGACAAAGGTAGTCTAGAATCAAAAATTTTATGATGAATAAAATGCTTTAAAGAATCAAGCCCACAAACGAAGGGCAAAGAAAGTAATGATATTCTGTCTCAGGGACTCTAAGAAAAACTTACCTGTGTCCTTAGCTCATCTCAAGGTACCAAGATGCTGATATCAAGTGATAAAGAGCCTAAACATATCTAGGTGAAAGAAGGTTGCCCTCTATTTACCAGCCTGAAATTCATCATGGAATTCTATGAATGAAACTGTAAATTCCTTCAGGTGAAAGAGAAGCAATGAATGAGGGAATAGTCTAAGCCTTATCTTTTTTTTTTTTTTTTTTTTTTGGTAAATGGCTATTCATCCAGATTTATATAGTATTAACAAATGAAAGTAAAAATTGTCCATGACATTTCCATGGTGAGATTGCTGCTTTTATCTAATCAATTGCTCTTTCTGGTCCACATCATTTGGCACAGTGTGCTGGTAACAATGTTGAAATGCAGTTATTAAACAACACAAAAACAGACTGAGTCCCGTTAGTTGTAGCCTGTGTAGTTTAGAACATGAATTACTGGTATTAGAAATATTCTAATGAAATCAAAGGTTGTATTTGAATAGCAATGGTTTCAAAATAATTTAAAGCAAAATACCTGAAGGCTTTCACAAATGTTCCAGCTACTTTCAAAGTTCAGGCCTAGAATTTAGGGACAGCCAACTGAATTCCAGAAATAAAAAGTAAAACAAACATGATGTACTACTTTATAACTTTAAAAATGCATTTCACAGAGTAGAATAATTTTATGGAAAAGATTTTGATTCAAGCTGGCAATGGATAGGCCAGGCATCAACTCAAGTAAAAATTTCTAAAGATCGGCAATCTGGAATTTTAAAAGCATTATCTTGGGTGTAAGGCCAAATTGGGGGCAGGGGTAGAGAACTATATTATATATCTAAAGTAGCTATTTTTCAAATGTCCTTATTTGTCATTTAAAAATATTTATTTTCCTCGCTGTCTAAAAGGACTATCTTCTTACCTTACCAATAAGGCACATTTATTTATCCAAATTTAAACTATTAGCCCACAAAAGTAACACAAATACAGTTCACTTAAAGATAGAAATACAAAAGATTTCTTCTGTGACTCTACAGCTTAAAACTTACTATAAATTTGCAAAACTTTTACAATTCACATATGTTTTAATAAACTATATTTAGGTACAATGAGATCTGACGGGCCTGAATATGTACGAATGCAAATGTTCAGGAAAAATACAACAGAATAGCTTCAGGTATAGCTTTTAGAGATAAAAAGAGTATCCAGTCAAGCTGAAAAATGATTTTGAAATGGAAATGCTTCAATTATTTTGAAACCCTCTTTTTAAAGAAATACTGAAAGGCATCGTCTAAAATGTCAAATTAGCTATGTGTAATAATCTAAAAGTGTCTTTGCTACCTTGAATTTTCTGGAAAAGCATTTTAGTGAGAACACTAAAAATATCTCATGTACTCTAATACAAAACAGCAAAACACACTTGTACTACTTTGTATATAAAAAATACATCTGGAATTAGGGTTTCAACGTTGTACTTCAGCTTGAAGCTATCTAGAAAAGCTGAGCAATGAATTCTGAAAATAGGGTTTACAATGGAAACGCTGACAGACCATAATGATGTGACTGACGACTAATTTAAAGTGTTTGTTTGCTCTCCGTTATTTCTGCATAGTATTAACTAATAGGATGAATTTGGAAGTTACTTTTTCATTATTAGTATCATAGAGGATAACAAAGGGCCCTGAACTAATAAGTCATACTATTTTAAGCTTTCAGTAAGATGGCCCAGAAAGTAAAGTTAAAAATATTTATCTCCATTTCCTTGACACCTGGGCTGACTGAACATTTCAAAACTGCAAAGTTTGGTTAAAAAAAAAAAAAAGACCCTTCCCGTATACTGATAAATAGCCTATGTCTTCTTGGTTTTTGCCTACTAGTCTTGTTTTTTATTACATATTATTAATCCACTTAAATTTTGAAAATATTATGATTGTCCCCCAAAAGTCTTTCCTTGATTCATATGTATGTTAAGAATCATTGTCAGTATCACTTTTTAAGTGGCATCCCAGCTTAATATACAACGATAGAGTCCACAGTAGTTTTTTACAAGTAAATTCTTTGATTTAAAAAAAACCTAAATGATTTATTGTGAATATTAAAAAACAACAATCCATAGTACAGGAATGTATGAATTTCATATTTACTTCCAAATATTACTACCAAATTGTTATCTTCAAAGAAATTGCCTCATTTTATGACTCCAAAGTTAATACCTCATCCCAGGTAAATTCTGCCATACCAAAAAAACTATATTGCAATGTTTCCTGCAATAAACTTTGTTCTTTTCTAAATGACTAGGAATGCATAACATTCTGATGGAAACTGAAAATTTTGGCAAAATTTTGGATGCTTCCCAATACCTGAATATCTGGCTTCTATGAGGCCAAACATCCACATTTTGGGCAAAATTGTTGTTTATATTAATATTTCTATCCCTTAAATTCACGGGAGGGAAGACATGAAGAGAAGGGATGATATTTTTTAGATTAATTCAATTTAGTACTGGTACTGTTGTCTGTAAATTCAACTTACTATTCAAGAGTATCCCATTCACTAAAAAAAAAAAAATTCATAATTAACTATATCACTAGACAACAAGTATGATAATAGCACAAAGTTGTAGTTTTATATATATATAAATGAAGGGGGACTTTTGGAGGGGATATTATCACATTCAGTGAAAAAAAATTTACTAAGTAAAATGTTTTATTACCTGTGGTATTCACTATTGAGGGGTTCAAACACTTATCTTTTAAATTATGTCATTTCTATATTAGAAAAAAGCTATTTTTATTCAAAACATAAATACATGCACACATATCATATCAGCATAAAGCTGCATGAGGTAATAGCTTGAAATTAATTTACCATCCCTGATCTTTCATTCAGCATACCAAACTCTTCATAGAACTCCAAATATAAGAACAATCTGGTCAAACATCCAGATGTTTCTAAATGTGCAGATTTCTGGCATCAGAGAGTATATGTAGCCTAATCACTAGACTTTCAAAGTTTTACATCAGATGCTTAGTGCTGTGCAGATATTACTCATCTTTTTACTGTATATTTCCAATAAATTTAAATTTTACATCTATTTAACATGTTCCCTTCAAGATTATTGAAAATTCTGGGGCATGGGTAAAATGAGTCTTTTAATCACTTTTTAAGTTGGTAGATTAAATACCAAGTGTCCACAAATATTCCAAGATATCTATTTTTCAGAACATAAAATGCTAATCATTAAAAATGAGTAATTAATAAGGGAAGATGGCAAAGACTAAAAAACATTTCATGAGTCAGTTGCAAAGTGAAACTTGCCCCAGAGTAAGCATCCCTTTCCCATAATGCTCATTCCGATTTCTGTACTGATACTAACTTAATATAAAAATCTATCTAGATAACCAGTGCTTTTAATTGACCTGGAATTTTCTTTCTTTCTACTTCCACCCACACACTGAATTGTTGAGTGGGGGAAAAGTGATCAAGGACTAGTAGCTGCGATTGGCCTGTGGGAGTTTTGGCACCAGCCCCAACATAGGAATAACTGGCATAACCTCCTCCCTTTTTTCATTCCCGGAACTTTCTTTACTTACCCTGATCTCTACTGACAGTACCAACCCAAGGACCCCAAGTCCAATCTGCGCAAGTTCTGCTAATGAGGGGTGGTGAAGATTGGTATAGCCTTTGAGAGGAAAAATGCCTTCCTCTATCTTACGTTTTGGTTTTGCAACTCAGAAATCTAGGCCCCAGGGGTGACAACATTTGTTTTCTCTTTCAGGATCTCCCCTTTATCTTGAACAAGTCCTTAGGTTATCCCACTAACAGGGAAGGTACTTCATTCCTGCCTCCACAGTATCTGGGCAGCCCCGGCCTGTCCCGGAGCCTTCATCTGGGCTGCTCCTCTCCGTGTTGCAACAGGCTGGGGACCACACACTCCTCAACCTGACAGGGTGCTTTCCCGAACCCAAACTCACCCCTAGAATTGACATTCTAACCCAGATAACGGTATTTATTAGGAGAAGTACTGGGAGGAATTGAGGAAAACGGAGAGAGGACAGATTGGGAAAGCAGGAAACTCAGGCTTTTCCCGCTGTTGCCGGGTCCAGTTCCCCCACCTCTTACCAAACCCGTACTTCTTCCCGCAAAAAGGTGAGGGGCTGCTAACATACCAACTTCCTTCCCAATGCTTGTTAGAACTGAGAGCACTATGTAATGAGAAAATGTAAATGGGGAATAAAGAGGGGCAAAGTTATTTTTTTTTTAACTAAACCAAGTTTTGTTTCAGACTTTTAAAGTTAGAAGTAGAATTTTCAAGTAATTACTTCACCCTCCACCCTACCCCACCCCCATCTCTCTCGGATTGAGGTCTAATTAGAAGAAAGAGGTAAATTGCGGGGGGAGTGGGGTTTGAGGGTTCGGTAAGAGAAGATCTCTGCTTAGTCCAGAGACACCTCCGGGGTGCATAAATGGGACTTACTCCGGACCAATGCGGGCGGAACCCCAGGCACACATATATATCTCCTTTGGGGGCCAGATTCTTGCCCACCCTCGGCCCAGAAGCACCTCAGAAAGCTCCTCTCCCCTAGCTCTCCCTTTTCCCTCCAGAACCCACCCGAAGCCAGGAACTTTTCTGGTCAACTGTAGGCAGCCTCCAACAGCCGCCCCGCCTTTCTTTTCCCAGCCTCGGGGACTGAACTAACCCGGTCGCAGGTCTAGAAAGCCGGCACTCAGTCTCCAGTACCTTCAGGCGGACTTGCCCTCCAGCTACTCTCTCCCCAGCAGTCCTCCCGCCCACCAAGTCCAACTCCAGCTTCACTAAAGCCCCCGAGATAATAATGGGTCTGAGTGCTTTCGGTCAGAGTCGCTGGGCGTCCGCAGAGAACCCAGCCCCGGGAATGATGTGCCCCGGAGACTCTCTGGCATGAGAGATGGCACGGAAAGGAGGAGGCGAAAAGAGAGTACCTTCCAAGCGGCTCGGGTCCCTAGTTTTTCCTTAACTCAAATAAGAAAAGTTGTGAAAACTCTGCTGGGGGTGAGAGAAGTAGAGAGGAGGAAGCCAAATAGAAGTGTGCCCCTCGCCGCCACTGCGTGCGGACCCAATTGGGCTAGTCAGGGCGAGGGAAGGGGAGCAGTAGGAACTGAGAACTGGGGGAGTAGGTTGGAGGACCGAGGAGGTTACGAACGGAACTGTGGCGAGGGCATCGTTCCCGGGGGTGTTAAAGGCGGTGAACGAAAGAAGGTTGGCGGTTGTCGGGGTTCAGTGCGTCTAGGTGATTAGAAGAAAGTTACCAAGAGCTGAGGAATAGAACTGAAGCCAAGGTAGAGCAGCAGTGAGAAGGACCACTGCTGGAGAATGAAGGGGTGAAGTGGTAAATGGGAAGGCTGAAGAAGTGAGAGGTCAAAGAAGAAAAGTGGGACAGAAAGTAAGCCGGGGCGGGGAATATAGATTTGGAATGGTGATTTGGGGTGCACTAAACCCTGCCGGTAGAGAGGGGAAAGTGGAGCTGGGATGAAGGGAAAGGGGATTAAAAAAGGCATATCTTTCGGAGGTTAGGGAGCCAGCCAGCCCGGAGCTGGAAAGCACCATGCCCCTTCTAAATCTGGATTCGAAGAAAGGTACAAATCGGGGGAGGGTATATGACAGATTCCCTACCTAAAATGGGGAAGTCGAAGCATTTGGGGAAGGCGTTTGGGGGACCATTCCCCTTACGATAGTGGTAACTGGTAAAGAAGTATTAAGAGAGAAGAATGCATTGCCCTCTTCCTCCGGGGGAGCCGGCTTCCTCACACAAACAAACACACACGAACAGGCACACGCACACCCACAGCCTGGTGATGGGGAATTCAGACGGGCTGCGATGCTGGCTGAGCAGGAGGGTGGATGCAGGGGTCAGAAGGGCAAGGCAGCAGAGCGAGTCGGCAGCCCCTTCCTTACCTTGAACGCCACGGGCAGAGTCTTGTTACAACGCCAGTGAGAGGGCAGTACGGAGCACAGGAAGTTGGGGCTGTCTGTGCGGACGAGTTCGGCCGGGTGGTCAGCGATGATTTCCACCATGGTGCGATTGTCGTGCGGCGGACGCAGCCTGGGCACCGCAGCCGCCGCAGCCGCCGCCGCAGCAGCCGCCGCCGCCGCCGCCGCTGCTGCCGCCGCCGCAGCCTCCTGCTGCTGCTGCTGCTGTTGCTGCTGCTGTTGTTGCTGCTGCTGCTGCTGGGCAGCCACTACCGGGCTCACGTCGCTCATCTTGCCGGGTTGCAGGCTGCTGGAGGGGGGGCTGAACCGCCGACTGGTGCTCGGATCTACGGGAATACGCATCACAACAGCCACAAGTTAGCGAAGTGGCCGGGGGGGAGGGGAAGCCGGGTGAAAAAGAAGGGAGAAAAGGAAACGAGGAGGGAGAGAATGGGGAGGGGGGGAAGAAATAAGGGGTGTAGGCGATGGGGTGGAGGAGATAAACGAGATCAAGTTCGATGGAGCCAAAGGCCAGGAAGAGTCTGACACTCGGCGGGGGTGGGATGGGGGGGAGGGGGGAAGAGTGGAGGTGCTGATCAGTTCGGATTGGCGGGGTGGGGAGAAGAAGACGAGCAGATCTTTTCCGGAGTCTTGGAAAAACCGAGAGTGGCAGCCGAGAAGGGGCGCGGGTGTGTGTGTGGCGGCTGAGGGGGGGAGCTTGTGGTTGAAGCGGGTTTAAATGGGGTCCCCTCGGACTCCTGGGTTCCTGGGTCTCCCCTGAGCCCCCCCTTTCCTAAAGTCCAGTTCAGAGAACGGCTTCTTCAGCAGCGCCCCGCTGGAAACAGCATAGCTCCGGGACTGCCTGCTGCCGCTGCTGCGGCCGCTGCTCTTCCCACAGCTGCCCAGCTGCAGCCTTCTCCTCCGCCTCCACCTCCTCCTCCTCTTCCTTCGCCGCCTCCTCCTGTTGCCGCTGCCGCAGATGCTCCCCCCTTGTGTTTTAGCTCACTCAGATTACGGCTGCTGCTGCTGCTGCTGTTGCTGCCGCCGCCGCCGCCGCCGCCGCCGCTGGCTAGCCTTTGCAGCTTCAAGGCTCGACTCTTTCTCTCCTTCTCCCCCCTCCTCTTCTCTCTCGCTTACCACCACCTCCTTGCAACTACTTCTGCCCCTAAGTGCAAGAGGTTTTTTTTCTTTCTTCTGATTTTCAAGGTGCTAGGAGGTAAATTGAGTCGCAGCCAATCTCGTCTTAACTTTGTATTGTTGCTGTACTGCTGCAGTCCACCAGCGGGGGAGAAACACGGAGAAAGACAAGTCCGTCTGTCTGTGCCGCAGGTTCGGAACACCGTGCTGGTTTGGGTGTCGGTATATATGAGAATGGCTCCCAGAATATAGAGGGATTTTCACCTCTATTTGTCCTCTTCCTTTCCCTTTTCCGTGTCCCCTACAAGACCGGGGAACGCTTTCCTAAGTGTACTTATAGAGACCAAGAGTTCCTAGCTTGATCCGACAGCAGTAAACTTTTCATTTTTCTCAAAGCGTCTCTGCCGACTTCTTAGTTCTGTCTCTCCTCACCCCCGTCACCCCACCCCACCCCCACTACGACCAAAAAGGCTTGAGAGAGAAAAAAAAGTTCTTATTTATTTGTTTTTAAAGTGGAAAAGGGGGTTGAAATATTGGTCAAAAGAATAATTAAAAGAGAAAAAAAAAGCGTGACTGATGACAGTATAAGAAATAAACTTTTTTTTTCTTACACACTCAACCTTGTGACTGCCAAAGAAGGAAGGATTAAAAACAGTTGGAAAACTGTCAGCTTGGTGGTTAAAATAGGATGCAAAAAAATAGGGGGCACACAAGTAGGCAATTCCCGTTGCCTTTCAGCCCCTTAAATTTAAGTCTAAAACTCAAAATTCGCCCCCCCCCATAATCTTCTCTCCCCCGACTTCAGTGTGTATAATTTATTTGTAAATCAGAGTGGGGGAGCTACTTTGGGTCCCCAAAAAAGTGGTCGAAAGGATGAAGAAGCGAGAAAAAATGCCCCAGTTTTTGTCCTAAAATGTGGTTTTTTGGAGGCTGGGATTTCTAATGATTAGGTTTTTGTGGTTTATATAGACAGGACTCTGGCTAAGGCGATCATTATGCTGATGAGAGTCAGAAGCACGTGGGTGTCTCCAGCCAGCCCTCATACTCTGTAGCCTTCAAAATAAATACAGCAATGTGCTTCGCCCACAGTAGGGGGGTGGGAGGATAGTGAGGGGGGCAGAATCTGTAGGAATCAATTTCACCCACAGGAAGGGGGGAGGACCGTTTTCTCCATTTGCTGGTTAGTGCTGCTCTCCCTACTTTTCATGAACTTTTTTTTTTTTTAACCCCCAACAACTTGAAGATCTTGTTTTTCACAAAATGAATATCCCGAGTTGCCAAAGGAGTTTCAAAGACTCCAAGTAAGGCTCCGACACAGTATACAACATATTCTTAAGTGAATGAAAATTCTAAAACATTCTTTAAACTTTTTAGATAGTCTAATTGTTTCCTCAAAAAAAAAAAAAAAAAAAAAAGCCTTGCTTAAAATAATTTACATACCCAATAGTCATTTTTTTTAATGTGTAAACACCTCCCCCACACTGATAACAACCTATGAAAATCTTCCTGGTAATTTCTAAGGCTTCGCTTCAACGTACTGCTCCAGTTAAAAGGTTGAATTGTACTTAGGCTAGAGAGGCTGCATTTGGAAGGTGTTGGGGGCGGGGGAATGCTGAAAGCGTGTGTGAGGGGCGTTGGGCTTTCGGTGGTGTTGACTTTGAAATTGGTTTCAAGCCAGAGATAAACTCAAAGATCTATTTTTAAAGCGACACGGAAATAAGAATCGCCCCCAGTCTTGGAGGATTAAAAGAGAGCCTAAGAAAGAAGTGTGTCTGTTATGTCTGTGTATGAGTTCAGGCAAATCAGAGGAATGCGCTTCCTCGCACCCAAATTGCACATATACACACAAAAATAATACCGGGGGGCGAAGGGGGTCGTCATTCTTTTCTCCTCCTTCCTTATCCTTCCTTTCTCCTTTTCCCATTTAAAAAAAAAAAAAAACTTTGCTAATTTACTCTTGTGCATCTTTTCGACCCCAAACCACACACACTGATACACAAGCAAGCACAAATTTCCCTTCCCTTCCTTTTTATCTGCTTTCCTATAATTGCTTTTGCATCTTACAAACACTCCTAAAAGGAGAAACTTAAGTGCCGCAACTCAGAAACTACCCCTCTCTCCCATTGCCCCCCTCATCACCCCAATATCCCCGTCCATGAATCCCTCCCTCCCACAGAGGACCGCTTTATCCAAATCTTGGTGGACGCAGTTTTGGGGTATTAGCCGAGTCGAGTTTATTGTGCATCGAATTGTTTGTATGTCGATGTGAACGGTTTTTGTTTTGTTTTTAATGCTCTTTTTGGTCACAGGGGAGAGCTCTAATTCTGGGCACTGTTCACTGTTGGCAAACACCATGGTCAATTTTCCCCTTGCCTGAGGCTGCCTTACTGGAAGAGGAAATTCTATTTTCTTTTTCTAAAATCAAAAGATATCTGTCTGTCATTGTCACTTCCCCCGTCCCTCACCTCCCCCTCTTTTTTTTTTTTTTTTTTTTTCCCGGGAATATACAATACCAATCCCAACTTTGGAAGAGATCTTTTGGTATCAATCAAAATGAAATTGCGCGGGGGATGCAAAATGCAAAAGGGGGAGGCGTTGCAGGAAGTGAAATTATTCCTCTGGTCGAAGGGAAATAGGAACCTTAATAAGCAACAACCCAATGAAAACCATGTCTCTTCCACCCTGATGTCCTTTCCCCAGGAGAACCAATGAATTAGAAAAAGATTAAGGAGAATTTCACCCGTTTTCCAATGTGGGAACGCTGAGCTTTTCTCCTTTTCTTTTCTTCTTCTTTTTTTTAAATTTAGGGCAGCTTGAAAGTTTAGCCAATGACATTCTGTATTCTCCTTTCCCGTTCAATGTTTTGCCTTTCAATATGCTTTATTTAAAGATAGACTATTGGGATAAATAGTAAAAGTCACCGAGGCATAACTTTTACCCTATCTACCGTACCCTTCCATAAAACTCATGGAAGTGGGGAGGGCAATTAAGGAGAATTTAGTGAAGCTCAAAATAATTTATTTTAATTAATCGAATCCGGTAGCTGTTTTATAGACCAGTTCACTGTCCTCCCCTTATTTAGAATTTCTGTAGAGGGAATATAATCAGCTATTAGAAGGTACTTGTCTCGATCTCTTAAAATATCCTACAGTTATAATGTGGAAATGAAATTTTCCACTGAATACTCTAACAAAGTTTCAGGTATCTGGCACCGGTGATTTTTCAGGCTCCTTGCAAAAATATCCTGCTGAACATTTACACTTTCAGCTGGAATTGAGTGAAACCTGGAACAGATCTCTTGGCTGAGAGAATTATTTTTAAAAGAAGAAAAAAATTTAGAGACCCCTGAACAAAACCTCCCGGGTAATAAAAGGCTCATATGAAAACAGTATGGAATTTTAAATATATGTGTACATATATAGTTATAAAGTCTATGATCACATAATTCGGTTATGACTTTCTCTTCCCAAAAAGCATAAGGTATACAACTTTCCTTAGATTCTTCTCAGGAAATACTCATCTTCTTGATTCTATTTAATGGTGTCGGAAAGCAAAGAACCTTAGTAGAAATGTAGCAGCATTGAAAATTATGTAATAGGCCATCAGTGAAAAAGATAATACTAGTAAACTCTAGACAGCATTTTTTATTTTTGCACTATGAATTCCATCATCAAAATGGCAATGCACAAAAAATCAACTTTAATGGCTTTTCAAATAAAGTAAATCTTTAAAACATTTTTTCAAGGGATCAACTCATAAAAACTTTAAAGTTCCTAAAAGGAAGAACCTTTCAGTGTAATAGAAAATTATGTGTTGATAGGGCCTAAAACAGCATATATCAAATGGGAAAGCTTTGTAAACAGAAGTTGACTAAAAAGGCTTTATTTTATACTGGATGGTATAACATCTTCACTAAGTGTGTTTATAATATTCTTATCCCTGCAAACTATCTTATACTAATTGTAGTTCATATTTATACATCACTTTGAGGTTTGCAAAGCACATTCCATATGTTAACTCATTCGATCTTCACAACAACCCTACAAAGCAGGTTATATTTTATTGTCCCCATTTGACAGATGAGGAAACTGAGACCAAGAGAAATAAAGGTTTCATGGCTAGTAAGCAAAACATTGGTATTTGAACTCAGGTCTTGCTGTTTCCAGCTTCAGCACTGTATCCATTGTGCCACCTAGCTCCCATAAAGAGAAAATATCAGTAGAATGTGACAACAATAAGAGTCATTTGATGTGATTGATTGATCAGTCAGCAATCATTTATTAAGCAACAACTTTGTGCCAGGCTTTAAGGAATGCAAATTTGAGATAGCTCCTGCCCTGAAGGATTTCATATTTTATTAAGTAACTATTTATTAAATGTCTATCTGTAGACTGCCTTAAACACACACAAATATTAAAAATGGACTAATTATTTTGTGCATATGATTCCAAAATTCATGCTTGACTGATAGTTTTCTGACTCTAGGTCCAATTCTCTTTGATCCCCTGGAATGTATTTTAGATTTCAGTTAATTTTTCCACTAACTCACTGTCTGGACTATTTTTTAAGAGCTTGTTTTTTTTTTTTTTTTTTTTAACCCATGGGCCCATCTATAGTTATAATAAGAAATGGAATATTCATATTAGGAGATTCTGGATTGTAATGCTACCTTCAGTTCTTCTAGTTACTTGCTCAGTAGTCCATATTCCTCTTTTATAATAAAATGTTATTATTAAGACAGACTCACTGTATGAACTTCAATTATTGTGCTTTGTCATTAAGTTAACCCTTGTTTATTTGGTCTCTAAGTATAGTGCTCAAAAAATTGTAAACTTTACATTAGCCACAAATAGCAATTTATGAAAAGGTACCTTTTTGAAATGAAAAAATTCCTGCAGTTTCCAAAAGCATATAAATTTTTAGCCAGCTAGTAGAAGGAAAATAACAATACATTTTTATAGTACTTTAAAGTTGGCAAATCATTGTCCATACATTGTAATTCTGATCAGTACTAATTGCACAGTATACAAAATCAGCCCTATGGTTGGCAGCATTCCAGGATACAATAGCAATTTTAGATGGGTGTTAAAATATTTAAACAGTATTTCATGAAGGTCTGCAATCAAACCATGAAGGATTGCCTCAAATTAAAGGTTCCTTTTGTTATTTCTTGTGGCAAAGTAATAATCCATCATATTCATATGCCATAATTTGGTTAGTAATTCCCCAACTGATTGACACCTCCTTAGTTTACACAAGATGAAGAGGATGGTTTCAGAGAAACCTGGGAAGACTGTATGACCTGATGCAAAGTGAAGTATGCAGAACCAAGACAACAATTTGTTCAAGAACTACAGCATTATAAGAAACAAAACTGTTTTGAAAGATCCTAAAATTCTGATCAACACAATAATGAATGGTAAAGAATCTCACCTGCTTCTTATCAGAAGTGGTGAATTCTATTGCAGAATGAAACATGTTTTTACATGGTCTGTGTAGAAATTTCTTTTGCCTGACTATGGCATGTTTGTTACAAGGATTTTATTTGTTTTTCTTTTCCCCCTTGGTAGGATCAGAAGAGGGAAGATAAAACATTTGTTAAATGAAAAAAATAGAATTTTTTAAAATGAAGGTTCCTTAATCTTCTTTTCAGGTATATTACCATTACCCAAAGGATTGAATTGTTTCTCCCTATTATAGATTTTAAGATTGTGACCTGAACCCTTTATTATTTCCTGTGCCTCTTCTTCAGAGTGAGTCATACACATAATATTTCAAACAGAATGTGAAATCTACTTTACCACAGGATAAATTATATATTGATAAGCAAGATCCAGACACATCTTGGTCCAGCAGAATATAAGTCCATCCTTAGTCCTGCCTCAACAAAGGCAGAGGATTATCTATATTTTTTATTTTAGCTGGTACTACACTCTATATACAATAGGTGCTTAATATTTTTGTCAATTTTTAAAATAGATACTTAATATTTTTGTTGAATTTTTGAATGTGTTTATATCCAAGTTAGCTAGATCTCTTAGCTTTAGTCATTGGGGATACCATTCCACAGGATAAATTATATATTGATAAGCAAGATCCAGACACACCTTGGTCCAGCAGAATATAAGTTCATCTTAGTCCAGCCTCAACAAAGGCAGAGGATTATCTAAATTTTTTTATTTTAGCTGGTACTACACTCTATATACAATAGGTGCTTAATATTTTTGTCAATTTTTAAAATAGATACTTAATATTTTTGTTGAATTTTTTAATGTGTTTTATATCCAAGTTAGCTAGATCTCTTAGCTTCAGTCATTGGGGATACTATTACCACAGGATAAATTATATATTGATAAGCAAGATCCAGACACACCTTGGTCCAGCGGAATATAAGTCCATCTTAGTCCAGCCTCAACAAAGGCAGAGGATTATCTAAATTTTTTATTTTAGCTGGCACTACACTCTATATACAATAGATGCTTAATATTTTTGTCAATTTTTTAAATAGATACTTAATATTTTTGTTGAATTTTTGAATGTGTTTTACACCCAAGTTAGCTGGAACTCTTAGCTTCAGTCATTGGGGATACCAGATTGTCTTTGGAAAAGTCTCTTTAGTTAGAGGTCAAAACTACTTGTCATTTAGTTCTCCAAGGTAGTGGATGTTCTTTTAGGGTGGATGGCATCCAGAAACTCTTCAACACTCCCCCTAAACTCCCCCTAGCTAGGTTAATTTCCAGAATAATTTTCCTCCTTTTCTGCCTAGCCTTCATTAGGTCCCACAAATAATTTTTTGGCTATAATTTTCTGGTCTTGAATATTCTGGTCTTGAATCTCCTTTAAAAAAAAATAAAGGATTTTCTTCAGATTATCTTCAAATCATGTTCTCTTCAAGTCCTCATTTTTTTGTCAAAGAGTTTTATCTTTCTGACCTCAAGAACTTTATACCATTATGCTGTCTCTATTCCATCAACTCTTCAAATCACCTTCTTCAAAAATCTCCTTTATGTATCACATGGGCAAAATAACTTTTTCCACAATCAAATAAATATACTTAATTGCTGTTAGGAGAAGGAAGTTCCTTGCATTTGGATTTCCTTTAGATTTAGCTTCTCTAATCTGTTAGTGGCTATATAAGAACTCACCGCCCTAAAAGCTAACTTAGACAAACCACTCCTGCCAGCTTTCTGTAGAACTATTTCTGACAAAGGATCTTTATCCTCAACTGACCTCAATGATATAGTTACATTATCCATATACTCAAGGGAGAGAAGACAGAGGGTCCAATTGTAAACATCATTTTCCACCTAGTGTTCCTCCTGTGTTTCTGACAGATGAAAGATCAAAGTTAATAGAGAGAGTCAAGTGGGAAAGAAAGAGTTAGGACCAGAAGAATAAATTGGTACTTCTAAAGGAAGAATCAGGGCATAGTGATATGGAAAGAGTAATGACTGCAGATTCAAAGGACAGGAATTCAAATATTGCTTCTAATACTACCTGTGACTCCAGGCAAGTCATTTACTCTCCTTAAATCTGTTTCCTCATTTGCAAAATTAGGGAATTGGACCAGATGAGTTCTGATTCACTTCTATCCGATTACCTATAATCCACATAATTTAAGGTATAAAAGGATGATTGTACTGTTAGAGTAAGTAAACACTGTCTTCTACGGCCCCCTTTCCACTATTCAATGATATATCCATTCTCACCCAAGGGATCCAACTCAGATAAAGAAACACTTTATAACTCATTGAAGTTTGTTTGTTTTGGGGATGAAGGGCTCTTTCTATTAACTCTTTGAGTCTATTAGTGATTAGTTATATCAAGTTTAAAATCGAATTTTCTTACAAAAAATAAATGAGTGAATCAGAGAAGAGTGTTTGAGTGTGGAAGTTACTTTTTTGAACTGAATATCAGTTAGATATCCAACCAGATATTCAGCATCAGTTAGATAGCTGAAATATCAACATTAAGTGAAGCACTTAACTACCATAAATCTTAACAAAATTTTTTGCTAGTGACATGGTATGGAAGATATGTTGCATGGAGTTCAAGTAGAACAAATCAATTCTTAATTCTAATTCAAATTAATTCCCCAATTAATGAGGAAGGTCCTAGAAAAGTGGGAAAATCACTGCATTTGAGATCAAGGATTGTTTCCTTTTTTTCTTAGAATCTCTAGCACTTAGCACAGTGTCTATTACATAACAGGTGATTAATAACTGCTTATTGGCTAATTAATCTGGAATAAAAAGACCTAGTTTTAAGTCCTGCATCAGCTTTTCTGATCTTTAAGAGTCTGGGTAAGTCATTTAATTTGTTTGGTCTTCGGCTTCTTCATAATGAAAGGGAGGGAACTGGCCAGTTGCTCTCTTAAAGGTCTCTTCTATCTCTCAAACTATAATGCTAAAAAAAAAAACAAAAAAAAAACTATATTCCTTTAGGTTGAGTCTTTTGATAGAACCCAAAATAAAGTGGAGATTTGTTGAATGTTTAATTTACTTAATGATAGTAGCCAATTCATATATTGCAGATATTTAGGGAAAGATTTTTTTCCAGTCACCTAGATTTGCAACCAGAATGGCATCCTCAAATTGTCACTCTCCCACACCCCACATATATAAGTAGTTACTAAAACTTGTTTCTATTTCTGTATCTCTCCATTATTTTTTTTTCATCCTGGTTCAAATCCTCATCAAAACTTAGTTGGACTTTTACAATAACCTATGAATTGGTTTCCCTACTTTAAACTGAAGCCTACCATCTTATCTTCCCTGATACTCATACTTGGCCCTTTATTCATACTCACCTTATATATCTAATTGCCAAATCATTCTGTCTCTACCATCACAAAGCACCTCGAATTTTTTCCTTTTTCGTTTTACTCCCATAGCTACCATCTTAGTTTAGGACTTCATAACCTTTTACCTGGACTTGTAATAGCCTCTAAATTGATTTCTCTACCTCATATACCCTCATTTTAACTCAATCTTCTACATAATCAATAGTGTGGTTTTCTGAAAGTGAGGGATAACCATCTTACTGATACTTCACTTTAGGAACTTCTGTCATTTTTATAATCAACTATAAATTCCTCTGGCATTTAAAGCACTTCACAATCTGTCCCTATTTTGCTTTTCCTGTTTTATTACACATGACTCCCCTACATACACTCAGGTTCAATCGAACTTGCTTTCCTTGCTCTTCATTCAGGATACTCCATCTCTTATTTTTGCACTTTTGTTCCCCATGATCCTCAAGATGTCTTTATATTACCCAGTGCTTGCTACGTAGAAGGTTATTAATAAGTAATTATTGATTGGTTGAACAAATTATATCGTCTAGAGGTCTACACTATTAAAATTTTAGCCAAAAATCTACTTCTGGTCATTCAGGAATAAGACATTGCTATATATTCTGAAATGTTCAGGAGTAATAAGTAAATAGTTATAAACAGAGATAAACATGTAAGAAAAAGTATGTCATTTCTATAGTGAATATGTTGATAATATTTCTGAAATAACATTTGTTGATCTTTTTTTGTAGGCCTGTCTTCAGTAGCAGTTGAGAAAATTTAATTCTGTTTGCAAATCTGAAACTATGCCCAAAGGGCTATCAAATTGTGCATACTCTTTGCTCCAGTGTCTGACTACTGGGTCTCTGTCCCAGAGAGATAATTTTAAAAAGGGAAAAGATGAGCAAAAAGAATAGAGCAAAAATGTTTGAAGCAGCTTTTTTTATAATGGTGAGGAACTAGAAATTGAGTGGGTGCCATCAGTTGGGAAATGGCTGAATAAGTTATGGTATATGAAGGTAATAGAATATTATTGCTCTATAACAAATGATGAGCAGGCCAATTTTAGAAAAGCCTGGAAAGACTTACATGAACTGATGCTGAGTGAAATGAGCAGAACCAGAAAAGCAACGTACATGGTAACAACAAGATTATGTGATGGACTTGGCTCTTCTTACCAATGTGATGATTTCATGACAATTCCAATAGATTTGGGCTGGAAAATGCCAATTGCATCCAGAGAGAGAATTATGAAGACTGAAAGTGGATCAAAGCACAATATTTTCACCTTTTTTTGCTTTTTTTTTTCCTCTTTCTTGTTTTTTTTCCCTTTTGGTCCGATTTTTCTTGGACAACATGACAAATATGGAAACATATTTAAAAGGATTATATTTTGATACTTGTTAACCTCTATGAGATTGCTTGCTTTTTTGGAATGAAAGGAGATAAGGAAAAGAGGGAGGGAGAAAAACGAACACAAAATCTTACAAAAATGAATGTTGAACACTATCTTTACTATCTTTACATGTATTTGAAAAAACAAATACTATTGAGAAAAATGTCAGCTTAATAGTAACAAAAACCATTGTCTGGAAAACCATTCTTGCCATCAAAAAAATTTAACACTCTATTAGGAGAGAACATTATTCATACAAAATATGTCAAGTAATTTTTGGATGCAATAACCTAGTAGCTTTAGTGATTAAGGTGTACCTCCTATAGGAGCTGGCACTTGAGATAAGCTTGGTAGGAACCAGGGATTCTCTGAGATGAAGATGAAAATGGGCTTTAAGTATGGGAACAGCACAGAAATACAAGATAGAAGAGTCCTAATAGCAATTAGGACACTTGTACTGAAACATAGAGTGCATGAAAAAGAAGAAATAAATACCAAGTAGTTAGATGAGGAGCAGGGCATTAATAAATGAGAGAAATAGAATTTTTGCCTAATTTTGTCCTGAAAATTAAATCAACAATTGTAAATATCAACAAAAGATTTTCCCCCTAATCATTTATTTCATGTTTGCCCTTCATACCCAGATCAAAATAGGAGGGGAAAGGTTATCGTTATCAATTTGAATTATTCAACAATAAAGATTTGTTTTGGGAAAAGAGTTATAAGAATGCCCCTAAGGGCTCTCCTGATCTCTGGATAATTGAGTTTTAGGGAAGGATAGAAAGGAGAATATAGAACTGAAAAGAACTTTAGAAATTGCTTAGTCCAAGCCCTCTCATTTTGCAACTCAGGAAAGAGAGGACCAGATAAATGATGGAACTTGACCAAGGTCACACAGGTTAAAAGTAGCAGAGCCAGGATTCAAATCCCTGTCCTTTTAGTCTAAATTTAATGTTCTTTGTACCTCGATATGTGGAAATAATGAGAATATAGGAGATAAGGTGGGCATGGTTGGGGAGTGGACACTAAGGAAGGATGGGAAGAGAGAGAAAAAGAAAAGTGGAAGAGAAAGAGAATTATTAGTTCACCCTGCAAAAATAAATGAGGGGGCAATATATGAGGACACCAAGTTGACAAAGGATAGAATATCCCCTTCTTGAGAATCCCTCTACTCATCTTGTCATCTACGTATGACAAAAAAATCAAGCATCAGATTATTTAGCTAGAGATCAAGATGTATTTGATTTCTTTTTCTTAAATCTTGACCCATCAGAGTCAGGCAAATTGCATTCTGGGAAACTGAATTCTGGCTTGTTTTTGGAACTACAGAAAATCCAATGACAATTCCTTTTTTTTTCCTGTAGTATTTCCATTCCTTTCTGATATAGTGAATTTCCAGAACATTTAATTGTTTTTGATGCTACTAAAATAAAATGTACCCCCTTACATAATTCTTACACTTTTAAAATGAATACATACTCAAAACTCAACATTGTTAACTTTAATAATTGAAACCCTTGTTAGGGTTAGAAATTTTAAAAAAATGGTTTACAATATGTATGTGGAAAGTATACTCTTTGGTGTATGAGTAATGGTTGTAACTTTTCTATCTGAAGAAACAGAAATACAGATACTTGGTTTCTCATATTGTAATTTAGGAAAGGCAGGAGATAGGCCTTTTTTTGGTGTCTACATCCCTTTTAAAAGAATCTAGTCTAGATTAATTTAATTAAAATACTTTGACAATGGAATGTACTTGGATCCTTCTACAACATTTAACTTTTTAAATTTTCAATTTTCATTGATTTTCAATTTGTTTTTCAGTTGTGTCTAAATCTTTTGGACTTTTCTTGGCAAAAAAAAAATATATATATATATGCCATTTTTTTCTCCAGCTCATTTTACAGATAAAAAAAACTGAGGTAAAAAGGATTAAGTGACTTACATAAATAGTAACTGTTTGAAGCCAAATTCTAACTCAGAAAGATAAGTCTTCCTGCTACCATGTCTGGCACTCTATCCGCTACACCACTTAGCTGTCCATGTTCAATTCACTAGATGCATCTTTTTAAGTAAACAAAATGGATTATACTATTAGACGTTTACAAGGGAGTTTAGCAAAAGATAATTCTACTAGTATCACTGTGAGAGCAGACTTCCACTAGGAAAAAAACAAACATACAAGATATAAAGAAAACCCTCTTGAGTTTTATTCCAGTGCTGCTATCATTTCTCTTTCTATATTAAATAATTGAATGATTTGACAGATGACCTCCTCACCTTATTATTAATTTCAAATAATTGAAAAATACAAGTTCAGGTTCAGATCAAGAACCAATCTTTAACTAGAATCTTGTTTTAATATGCCTTAAAACAAAGTTCCTTCTTTTGCTCCAAAAGATCTATAAGGATTCTTGGCAGCTTTAGATAAAGATTTTGCCTTTATAGCTTAGGCCAGATTTATATAGGTAAGGATTGGATAAAAATATTCAGACAATAAGTTTGACCTATTTTAACAATACAGTCATAGTTTTTGCTGCATTTTACTGTACAGAACATTTTCCATTATCTCATTTGATTTTCATAACAACCCAGTGAAGGATGGCACTGAGAAGGAGTGAGAAGAGGAATTGATGGAGGAAATATAAAAACAAACTATATCAATAAAAATCTATTTTAATAGATATAGTGATATATGTAATACAAGTATTAGTTCCAGCTTCCACACAAGGAAATGGTATTTTAAGGGAAGCATTGCCTTGATTATAGGGGAGTTTATGTTAGGGAGTAGTGGTGAATACAGAAATGCACTAAACTTTAAGTCAGGAGACCTTTCTAACCTTTGCTCAGAGACTGGAGTGTCAGAAAGTTTATAGAACTTGACAAAAGTCTCACAAAAGGAAGATATTTTAGCTTTAAATATAGCATTTATTCTAATACATCACACTAATACCAGTCTCACTATTTTTAAGATATTAAGATGGCTTACACTACACATAATTGAGTAAATGTTTTGGATCTATATTTTATTTTCTATGGTTTCACAAATTCAAATATGTTATATTTTCTCCAGCGTTGCTGAAAATTTGGATGGAATCTAGAAGATTCATTTTTAAAAAAAAAGGTTTAATTTATTCTGCTTTATTCAATCAGTCATCCAATAAGCATTTAAGTGCTTACTACATGCCAGTTACATTAAAAGATATGGAAGACACAAATACCCAAAAGGAAGGGTTCCTGCCTTCAAGGAGCATAATTATATTTGATATACAAAACTAACATGTACATGCAAAATTATATATAAATATAAAGTATAAATATATAATATATATAAAATAATATAAAATAAATATAATATATAAATATGTAAATATAAATATAAAGCATAAATATAAGATAATTTTAGGAGGGAGGACACTTGCAGTTGGGAAGATCAAGAAAGACTTCATGTAGAAAGTGGTGCTTAAACTGAGCTCTGAGGGAAATTATGGATTCTAAGAAGCAGAGATAAGAAAGCAGTACATTGTGCGCATAAGAAGCAGCCACTTCTAAAAGCATGGAGACAGAAAAAAAGAGGTGTCATGGACAAGGAATAGCAATTTGAGTCTCATTGGAGAGTAGATTGCATAAATGGAAATAACATGACAAGACTGTGAAGACTGCTTTAAATGCCAAATAGAGGAGTTTGTACTTGATTCTAGAGGCCAAAGGTAGTACCTGGAGTTAATTGAGCATGTGATCAAACCTATGCTTTCAATTCATTTTGGCAGCAGCATGAAGAGCAGATTGGAAAGGGGAGAGATCTGAAGCAGAGACCAATTGCAGAAACGTAAAAAAGCTGTCGAAATAGTCCAGGTGAGCGGTGATGAGGGACTAGATTAGGGATGGTGGCTGTATGAGTAGAGAGAAGGGGACATATGTGAGCAATATTAAAAAGAGGCGTCAACTGGTAGGAAGTGTGGGGTGAAGGAGAATACAAGAACGACTCCAGGGCTGTGAAGCTGGATAACTAGAAGAGGTAAAACTCTCCATATAAACTGGGAAATTAGGAAGAACAGTGAGTTGGAGGGGAATGAGTTCTATTTTGGACATAATGAGTTTGAGAACTTTACCAGACATCTGGTTCAAAATATCAAACAGACAACTGGTGATAGAAAGATACAAGGGCTGTATATGTAGGTCTGGGAGTAATCTGTATAGAAATGATAATTAAACTCATAGGAGTTTATGAGGTTACGAAGAGAAAGAACACACAGAAAGAGGATAAAAGGCCTCAGGATAGAATCTCAAGGCACCCACATACAGTTAGCAAGTAGTATATCTGAAATGTGAAAGGAGACTGAGGAACAATCAGATAGAATGGAAAACCAAGACAAGGTGGTATCACAAAAATCCTGGAGAGGAAATCCTGGAGAATCAAAAAGAAAAGGATTTTCAATAGTGACAAATGCTACAAAGATATTTTAAAAGGTTCAAAATTTGAGAAAAGACATCAGAAAGGGTAGAAACAAAGATCTGAGGAAAGAAGAGAAATTTTGGAACATTTGCTATGGAAAAATGGGATAGAAAATAAATTAGGGAGGATTGCCTAGAAACAGTTAGCTCTCAAAATTAGATTATCCTGTAGAAATCATTCATTGTTGCCAAATGGTATGGTTCTTAAATGGCCCAATGGCACAGTTACAATGGAATTGGTAGTGGGAAGTATGCCAAACTTAGGACCATATGATTTTAGAGTTGGAAGAAACCTAAGAGATCATCAAGTCCAAATCCTTGAAGATTTAAGAGTCAGGATATCTGAAACCAAAAGACTTGGCTTCAAATCCTAGGATCAATACTTAATAGTTCAGATACTCAAGTGAGTGGCTCAGAGCTCAAGTGACTAGCAAGCTCTTTGAGACTCAGTTTTTTCATCTGCACATTGATGTTCCTCAGTCAGGAAGATCTGAGATCAAACTTGGTCTTAGATGCGTCTTAGCTATGTGATCCTGGACAAATCATTTAATATCTATTTGCCTCAGTTTCCTCACCTGTAAAATGGGGATAATAGCAGGACTTACCTTGCATGGCTATTGTGAGGATCAAATGAGATAATTATTGTAAACCTTTAGCACAGTATCTGGCATATAGTATATAATGTTAACATAATTATACACTGCATCAAAGAAAAAGCAGCATTTTATTCACAGATATTTGTGCTGGATCCCAAAAATGAAATTTTAAAATGAATCAATTTTAGTTTGATATATAAGAAACTATAACTGATAGCACTGTCAGCATTGTAATTTTAACTTTTCTTTATAGAAGTTTATCATTCATTCCTAAAAATTCCTTCTAGTCAGAAAGGTGGCACAAAATGTTCCAGGGAAAAGCTAAACTTTATATAGAATTCTTCTTATTGATATTGCTAAAATTACAAAATTAGAAGAAAAATAGAAATTTTGTACTTCTATTACTTAAAAAAAGAAAAGAGTAAATTATAATTCCAGATAATAATCAGTAATTTTGATGAAGTCTCTTTTAGAACTTTTTTTTGTCTTAATCCACTCAATAAGGTCACCTTTGAATTACTTACCATTATATGAAAAACATATGTGGCTTCTATGGTTTGAGTACATTGAGAATTTTTATATGTTACCCAATTCTTTGGAATTCTCTGTTTAAAGACTGGGCTGTTTTAAACTTGCAGAGGACAAGTTCTCCAAAGGTTTACATTGGGATCGAGAATTCTCTCCTCCCTTTGACCTTCTTCCAAAAACAGAACAACAGTCCCTTATGTGAACTATATCTGTCTTTTGTAATTCATTAAGGAAGATTGGAAGCCTCATCAAAGGAATATGGGAGAAGACTATTCTCTTTTCTTTTTGCAAAAGAAATATGTATTTTCCCCAGTACAGAGAGAATAATTCATTTCAGTCTTTTTCACATCTTCTTTAATTCCAATGATTGGTTCTTTTAGTTAGAATATGGTGTTAATAAAGTCCAGAATATGATCGCTCAGGATGAACCAGTTTACTGAAAAAGATCTATTAACAAGTCCAAGAAATTCCTAAGTTACAAATAGGTATGTTCTAAAAGTTTGCTTTTAAGCTAGCTATTTAGAACTTAGAAAGCATTTTTTTCCATGAAACCATGTCATGAATGACAGTTAAGTTCAGTAGAAGCTGTTTTACAGAAGTCTAGTTATAAATTACAATACTATTAGTAGTTTCTTTCCTTTTTTAATGAGGAAATTCAATTCAAGTTCCAACTAGGAACTTAGGACATCAAAAATATATTTCTCCATTCCCTTCACACTACAATCTCAACCTATAAGAGAGAATCTTGTGTCTTATACCAGCACAGAAAGGGATTCCTTTCCTTCCCTACAACTCTTCTTGTGGTAAAATGGGCAAAGGGCAGGTCCCAGAGAAGGTGAAAGATGATGTAAAGTGTTGTAAATATCAATTCTTATTAGTCACGTAAGTCATGTAACTGATACTCATCAGTTGCTCTTATCTTAAAGGTAATTTAAATTTGTTAAATGAATATTATATGTTCATTATAGGATATAGGATTATAGGATAATGTATAGAGCACCAGGCCTGGACTTAGGAAAGCCTGAGGTCAAATCTAGCCTCAGATGCTTACCAACTGTGTGATCCTAAGTAAGTCACTTAATCTTGTTTACCTCAGTTTCCTCTTTAAAATGAGCTGGAGAAAAAAAAGGCAATCGTTCTAGTCTCTTTGCCAAGAAAAACCCAATTGGGGTTGCAAAGCATCAGACATGACTGAAAATGATTAAATAGCAAATGTGTCCATTTTTATTCTAGACACTAGAGTAGAGAAAGAAAAATATAAGACAGTTCCCTATATAAAGTAATTTGAGATCTACCTTGGGAGACAAGAGAAGTATATTAATTCATGATCTATATAATTATGATTAATATACAATATAATAGAATTTTTAATTTAATGTGAATTTATATGATAGTTTCTATAAGTGCTATAGTACTTCAGAGAAGGGAAAATCAATGAGACTATATATATATATATATATATATATATATATATATATATATACACATATATATATATAAAATGCTTTGTAAAACTGAAAGTGCTATATCAATGTTTATAACAATAACAAAAATAATAATAATCATTAAAATAATGAAAAAAAACTGGCATAGCAGGTAGAGATCTTGCTTTCTATCAGGAAGATGTGGATTCAAGTTCCATTTCTGGTATACATTGCCTGAGTAACCCTGGGTAATTTGTTTAGCCTCTCAGTGCTCTGAACAACTTTGTAAGAATATAAATTACAAAAGAGTATTTACTTTGTATTATTGGTGGGAGCTTCCTCTTCAAGAATTGCCTATACCAATAACCAAATAATAATAATAATCGAAGAAATGAGGAAGATATTGGCAACAATGGCAATGATGATGACTGGCATAAAGAAGGCTACACTATGAAGATGAGACTTGAAAAAAACTTAAAGGATGCATAGGATTGGAGTGGGTAGAAGAGAAAAAGGACATTCCAGATGTAAGAATATAACAAAAGGCACAGAGGAAGACTTCTTCATACTATTTTGTCAGGTATTATGGGAAAGGGAAGAAAAGGCTGGGTTGGCTACAGCAAAAGGTTCATAGTTCACAAAGAATAGGAAATAGCAGTGTCAAATGAAACATGGGAATCTTAGTGATTTGTCAAATTGAATCTCTATATGATTATGGATGGCTTGGACACAAAACAATGTACTGGAGAAAGTCAGACTACTCAATGAACATCTACTGTTGGGAAAATATTAGGTCTGTTGGTTTAATATGCTCAGATCCTATATAGGGTTTTTCCCTAAGTATTTAAAATTATTAATTAGACTAAGTAATTAGAATTGTTAAGAAGACAAATGTCTTATAAATGTAGTCTATTATTTTTGTGACAAAAAAACAACAAAGCTGCAAAAAACTATTACTATGTAGTAAAATTCACTTAAAAATGTGACCTACATTTGTGCCTTTTTGACAAAGGATGATTAAATACTGTCATTTCCAAAACTCTTACAACCCAATAGAAATAATTTATATATCATGTTATTATTTGAAGGCATTCTGTAAAAGCTATAAAAATGTAGAAATATTAATATGTACTTTGCCAACTCTGATGAAATTGCTTTAAATCTATGTTTAAAAATCTCATCCTTCTGTTGTTTTAAAATTATTTGTTAAGCACAACTTTTAAAAATCAGTTTTGGACTTATGAAGCAAGATCTCTGCAACTCCATAATCAATATCAGAAAAACCAGCTGAAGAAGTTTTTTGTTTTGTTAAGTTAAAAGAGAAATTTAAATGTTAAGTTATTTAAGCTTTCTTTCCTAAAAGGCAAACCAACAAGGAAAATTTAATCGAGAAAATAAAGCTCTAGGGAGGGGATAGAGCCTTGCTACTAGTATTACATACTACATAATTGGAATTAATCAAAAGATAATTAATACTCTACTATTGCATATAAATGGGTCAAGCAATTCAGTTGTTCCTGGAATTTTCAGTTCTTTCCCACTTTTCCCTCTTTAACTCCTCATGAAGAGGATGCAGATTCTAAAATCATTTTTGGGTAAAGTGATGGAGGCTGTGATATTGGGGAGTAAAAAGGAGAATAAGGAAGAAGAGCAATGAGAAGGAAAAGATTTGTCATGGACTTTATACTTTTGCTCTTCCCATTGTTCTACTCAATTTCACTCCAAATATTCTCCCTGTCATGGCTTTAATGAATATAATAAAAGAAAGGAAAATGGAAGGAATAGAAGACCTTTTCTGCTACTCTTCATGTGACTTCCCAGTTCCAACTTCATCAAACCAAAGGCTCTTGTCTTTTTTGTTTGTTTGTTTTGGTCAAATTCCTTTTGCCTCTTTTCCCAGACACTAGCCCAAAAAGGTCTCCTTAGAATTTAATTGTGAGGATAAAATAAGATTAGATAAATATAGATACATATTTATCTTTATAGATATATATAGTATATATATTTAATGTGTATATATAGCTATAATATACATGTGAATATATAATATACTCACATATATATGTGAATATGTATATATACATGTGTTTAAGCTTGCAAATCTAAAAATATCATATGAATGTGAACTATTATTATTATTATCATTGTCATTTTTATTATTATTAGATGTCATTGGAGCCCCTCTCTTCAATCCTCAATTCCTAATCTATCAGAATACCTATTAATCAGTCCAATAAAGCTACCTCCAGAAGCCTAGAAGAGAAATCATCTCTACTAGTGGCTGGGAGATGGAATGGAATTAGATGAAGGAATTCTTGTGTCTGCTGCCAAGATTGAGGGAATAGAGGATGGGGGAAGGCAGTAGTGGTGTTGAGAGATATTCCTGGCTTCCCAATTTGGACTTTAAATTCATTTTTTCCCATGGAGACATTGTTATACATGGTGGTTAGACTATATGTTCCTATTAGTATTTTATTTCATCTACATTACAGATTAAATAGGCATTTGTGGGCTAGCCTAATACTCTAACCACCATGTATAATATTGTTTCTATGAGAAACTGTTTTCCAAGTTCCAAACAACCAACTTGCAAATGAATTTTTGGAATACAACCCATTTGTAAATTGGAACTTCCTAATCATTTCTTATATCTTTTTTGAAAAGTCTTACTATATTTTATTTTTCTCAATTACATGTAAAACATTTTAACATTTGTTTTTTTAAATTTTGAGTTCCAATTTTTTCCTTCCTTTCCTCTTCTCCCTTCTCCTTGAGAAGGCAATTTGATATAGATTATACATGAGGTGTCATTAAAACATATTTCCATATAAGCCATGTTGTAAAAACACAGATCAAAACGAAACACAAGAAAAAGAATGTTTTAAAAGTATATTTTGATTTGCATTCAGACTACACAGTTGTTGCCCTGGAAGTGAATAGATAGCATTTTTCACAAAGTCCTTAGGAACTGCCTTGGATCATCGTATTGCTGAGAAGAGCCAAATCACTCACAGATGATTGTGGCAAAATACTGCTATTACTGTTGATGATATTCTCATTCTGCTCACTTCACTTTGCATCATTTCATATAAGTCTTCCTAGGTTTTTCTGAAACCACCTTGTTTATCATTTCTTATAGCACAATAGTATTCCATTGTAATCATAAACCACAACCTTTTCAGCCTTTCTCCAATTGATGGACATTTCCTCAATTTCTAATTCTCTAACACTATAAAAAGATCTGCTGCAATTTTTTTGGGGGGGTACATATAGGTTCTTTTCCTTTTTCCTTTTTCTTTAATTTCTGTGGGATACAGACCTATTAATGGTACTGCTGGGTCAAATGGAAAGCAGTTTTATAGCACTTTAAATATAATTCCAAATTGCTCTCCAGAATGGTTAGATCAGTTCACAATTCCATCAACAATGCATTAGTGTTCTAATTTTTCCAAATCCTCACCAATATTTGTCATTTTCCTTTTCTGTCATTTTAGCCGACCTTTAGGCAACTTTGTATATTTGCAGCATATTTTGTATCTTTCCAGCTAGATCCTAAACTCTTCCAGGACACAAACTATTAAAAGTATGATAACCCTAGACAGTTGTTTAGCTTTCCTGGGCATCAAGTTCAAGGGAATAACAGATCCAGATGTGTTAGGAATATTAACTTGATATCTGTATGGAGTATGGAAAGTAGGGAGAGCGATTAGGAGGTTTTGCAATATTCCAGGCAAGAGGTGATGAGATCTTAAACTAAACATAGTGACCCCATGAATTGAAATAAGGCAAGAAAAATTTGTAATACGTTGTGTTTGGCAACTGGTTGTATTGAATTGAGGGATAAAGAAGGGAGAGAGAAAAATAAAAGATGGCTCCACGGTTGTATATAAGTAGATAATAGGATGGATTATAAGATCCTTGACAGAATTAGGGGAGTTTAGAGAAAGGAAAGGTTAAGGGGAAAAATCATCAGTATTTTTCTATGTAAAGAAAAGAACAGGAGAGGCAGAAGAAATGGAATATCTTTCTAGTTGATAAATGTAATAAGAAAACTAAATATAACTATCAAATTAATTTAAAGTGATTAAAATTCAATAAATATTCATTAAATGCATATTATTTACAGGGCATTTAGAACCGACTTAT